>NW_019154085.1:8814239-8891056 GCF_002288905.1 Enhydra lutris kenyoni
GGAGCCTGCTTCTTCCTCTGCCTCTGCCTGCCATTCTGTCTGCCTATGCTTGCTCTCTCTCCCTCTCTCTCTCTCTGACAAATAAATAAAATCTTTAAAAAAAAAAAAATGCATTTCACATGCAAACAACAGTTCTCCAAAACTATTCAAATTCTTTTGTTAAAATTCTTCTCACAGTATGGATTACATGCAGTAATTCTACGATACCTGCAAGAGATTTTAGAATCCAGTTAACTGAAGTTGTGGGTTAGCCAACAAAAGTCAAAAACTTAACTCTGTAATTCCCCTATAACCTGAAGATACTTAGACTCTCTCAAGTTCATTCATTTCTTCAGCAAATATGTGTAAAGCATCTAGCAGATGCCCAATACAGCATTAGGCTCTGAGCACACAGTGGAAAATAAAACAAGTATGCCCACTGCTTAAAGACTATTGAGGAGACAGACAAAAAACAAGTAAACAAGTAAATAGAGCATTACAAATGGTAATAGATGTTTGTATTACATCCTGCAACAAAATTATACTCCCAGGCGCTCCCCGATTGCCACTGGAATTGAAGCAGGGACCAAGAAAACATGGTAGAAAATTGCACCAAATTGTTGGTCTAAGGGACATACGCATTTAAACTCTGATTTGCAAAGCAACTGTCTGGAGAAGCCCGCAGGCTGATGACTCACTAGACCAAAGGAGACTCTTACAGAGCTTTACATTTAATCAAATTGTTGCCCCACAGACTGCATGAGTTTTTCACCATAGACGGCATTACCTTGAGCCATCAACAACATTCAACCCACACAAGCCTCAAACACATATATATGCTAGTGTCATTTCCACTTAACCAATAAAATCTCTGCATCAGTAATCTCCGTATCTCACCCAAATCACCCAGCCCCAAGTGCCACGGAAGATAAGAAGCTATTCACCTACAAGGCCATCTATGTCCCAGACATCGCAAATGTGGGTGGAGAGGGTTTTTGTTTTTAAGATTTCTGAATTACAGTGGCAGAAAACAAGCAACTCCTGATTTACACGCATTGGTTCATTGACTTCTCAGTGATATTTTCGAGGTCCTGGAAATTTGAGAGAAACATCGCCTAACTAACCCTCACCTGCAGCCCGGAAACCTAAATTGAAGAAGGAGAGGGGGTAGTCAGGTGGGAGAATTCCAGCCTACCAAAAAATATCTGCACTTCCCCACCCCCTCCCTGCCCAGATCTGGGCTTTGCACAAAAGGAAAGCAAACTACTCCCTCGTGCTGCTTTCTAAAGCAGCAGGCAGTTGCCCCCATCTGCCAACACTTCTTTTCTTGTACCAATTCCACTTTAATTCCCACCAACTACACTTCCCAGCATGCAGTGCACCAACAGGAAGCCAGTGGTTGGAGGTGAGCCTAGAAGAACAATAAGCAGTAAACTCTTTGGTGCGCAAAACTGCTGGCTTGGAAATTACTTTAAGTTTTTCAGATCATCCAGGAATAAATTCTCACCTTTATAAAAAGATAACAAGGACAAGACAACAGAAAATCTCTGCTTTAGACAACAGATCCGTAAACAATAAAGACCACAGTAACACAGTGCAGAGTACTTAGCCCTCCAGCTTAAAAGGCCAGAGGAGGAATATAAAACCTACAATAGAGCCCAGAATAAGTACACCAAGAATAAAGATAAATATGTCCTACATCAAGAATGAACAGATTTCCCCTCGTGTAGGTCTAAGCAAAGAAAAAAATGTCAATATGGATCCTATGAAAACATCTCACTGCATAAAAGACACAGGTTATATATAAAATGTTATTAGATGATAAGAGTTCAGTTCGGATCAATGGAAAAAGGAAGGACTAGGTAATAAAATAACAATAAAAATCACATTTCATGGCCTTCTTCATGAAACAATTCAAAGACGATTAATTGATTCCCTTTTCGCCACAAGTTAATGTTACTGCTATATGTATATCCTCTCTTTTTCCTGACTCTGACTACATGTTGGCATATCCTCTGTGTAAAATGGAATATTCTCAGTTTCCTGGACATGTAATTCCTCCTGACGACGATCCAGATGATGACTCTGCCAGGCTGAAAACACTGCGCCTCTGAGGGCCAAGGACTGCCATACAGCGACGACGACAAAGGAGGAGGCTTACCCGGCAAAAAATCACTTGGAAATACATTTGATGGACAAAACTATCAGAAGCTACTTAAACCCCTGTAGTTCAGCTGGAGCACCCATTAAAAAAAAGCTGGTAAGGAATTATTTAATACACCAAGTGTACATAGTCATGAGTACTTAACATTCGATGGGTACCTACTCTGTGTCAGGCACAGTATTGAGCTCTTACTGGGTCATCTCATTATGACGGACCTCACAACAACCCCGGAAGAAACCAATTAACCTTATTCTTACAAGTATATAACTCAAAAATCAGAGGTTAAAAAACGGCTACCAAGTCACAAGATTAACAAGCAGAAGAGGTGGGGTTCAAACCCACATCCAGCTCTTTCCAAACGCAATCCTCTTTTCCACGCCACCATCCTGCTGCCCTCCTGCACTCATCAGGCCCGCAGTTCCCGGCGGACACCCCACCTGAGTAAGTCGGGCCCCAGCCGAAGGCACTCGCTTCCACAGCACATGTATGAGCCTCTCAGAGGCACGCCTGACCCACCCACCCCTCAGGAATATCTAGAGATGTGTGGGAGACCCAAGAGGGGAGGCGGCTCAACTTCTTCGCCATCACCCCGTCACCTCTAGATATAAGTGAAACATCCGGAAACCTGGGAAAACCTGACTTAGGCCAAGCTACCATCGACGTTATCAAAGCCAACGCAAGGCTGATGTGAATCATGGACACCTAAGGTTCAGCTGAGCACTAGGCACGGGGAATGCGGTCCACCCGCCCCAAACCCCAGCGGCAGGAAACAGAGTGGCCGTCCCACAAACAACACAGCCGCCGAAGGCCGCGCCTTACAACCTGAAGCATGACTTCAAAATTTCAACCACTGTATCGACAATACAAAGAATATAAAGCAAGGAAAGGGAGGGATGCTGAGCACTCTAGCCTGCTAGCAAAACAACCTAAAAAATCACTTTTTAAAAAATAGTATTCTTGGTATTTGGGAAACACTCCTTTAGGTCTTCTTGGAGGTTAAAATGTAACAACCGTATTGTGCCAATATATATTTACAATATGTATGTGAAACGCTTTCACTCTTTAAGGATTTTCCTAAATATGCTATTTAGTATGGGCAAGTACTTCACAAAAGGAGCCTTTATGACCCAACCAGTTGATGTGCAGAAAGGGACAGACTAACAAAAATGGTGTCTGGTGCTTCCCAAACCGAATTTGTGTGGGAACCACCTGGAGACAGTGTTCAGATGCAGGTTCTGATTCAACAGGCCAAAACAGAGCCGGAGATGCTGCATTTCTAACAAGCACCCAGGTGACCCTGACCTGCAGAGATCAACCTTAGCAGAAAGATCTCAGCCACTGTTTCTTCACTAATTTGCCTGTGCTCCCCACACTGGCCCCAGGAAACTGGGCTTTACACAAATTATTTATTGTGCATTCATATTTTTGATAATCTAAAAATACACATTTTACTAGTTCAATGACAAGGCATCTCTTTTGCAGAAATAATTGCAGGCACTGCCAGAGAACCAGTTTTCTTCAGCCGCTTTTCTCATAACAGAGTCTGCAGACATTTTTTTGATGGGCCCTCAAGAAGAATTCTCCATAAAAGAGGACCAGGTCCACACAATGACTTCTTGATCAGTTTTACCTTATTCGGCAGCACAGCCAACACCAAGCTGCAGGAAAAGGACTGTCATCTGGGAATGGACCAAAGGTTAGGAGGAAGGGTAAATTATGAAAAATCACAGTTGATTTCCCACCCTCCAAACCCCTGACATGGATTACTGAACAAGTGGTCTGTGAGAACTTAGGGGAGATAAAAAGAGGCATTCAGTAGAAAACAGCATGGTTTCGCTCAGAATTGGTTATGCCAATACCCTTTATTTCCTTTTTGACAGGTTTAGAACAATAAGTGGATTACAGCGATGCTTTAGACAGCGTATCCAGATTTCAGCAAGGTACGCGTCTCTTGAAAGTTTTGTGGCCAAGACAAGAGAAATGCAGCCTATATAATAATGTGTTGAACAGATTCACAGGTGATAAACAGAAGATCCAAAGGCGGTGGATGATATAAATGTCAGTCCAGGAACAGACCCCTTCACGATCCCTTCCCTCCTCCCACCTCCTGCCTGTCAATCTCTCTCAACCTCCAACCAAATTAGAGACAACACAAATCATACCTACTGAAACTGAAATTGTTACATATACTTATGTAAGAACTTTACAAAAGAGGGTTCAACTTCGGTATACTTCACAGCAACGTCTCTTGATAAGGCCCCAGTAATTAAAATACAATGACTTGTCCCTGTATAAGTTATTTAAACTGCCTTTCAGTGGCAATTTCTGTGCTTACTGCTTAGAGAGACTGGTGACAGAGGAGGTCCAGCGGATGACAGAGAAGCAGCAGGGGCCTTTCCAATGAAAATTTAGGAAAGATCATGGAAAATGAGCTCCAAAAAACACTGCATTTATAAAGTATATAGGAGGAGGCAGGAACAGAGCAAAGATGCGTGTAAGGAGGGCTGTGCGGAAGCTTCGTTACCGTCTCGAGCATCCCCGTTATTCTACGTCTCTGGGTTCAGAGCGGGTCCCAGGAGGCGGCAGGCAGGAGTCTTTATTTTGAATCATAAATCAGAAAAGGATTTTGAGAAACCAAAAACTGGCCTCTTGATCGGTTCGTAATCTTCAAATAGCCAGTTATGCACATATCACTGATACTACACGGAACAGAGAACTTTCCATCAAACAACTGAGGACAGAAGGAAATTTGTATAAAGTGTCTAAGATCTCTTTACTTCTTTATTATAAAATAAACATTACAACTTTATTTGAGCCACTTAAAAATATTTAATCTGAAAAGCAGGGAAGTGCTCAAAAACTACAGAACTCATGTGTAAAAAGAACACAGGAGCTTGCAGTGGGGTGCCAGATTGAGGACAATTTGTGCATCTAAAAGTATAATAGAGATAATTATAACATCTATTTTTTTTATTGTTTTGTTTGACCGACCAATATATATGCTTCTTTATTAATGCATTAAATAACAAGACTAATGCATTAAACAACGTCCGGTCTCAGAACTATTCTAACTGCACAGTTATGGTAAATTTAGAAAATATTATGAGATAAATACAATGACTATAACATGATACAAATACATCTGAAATAGCTGATTTCTCGTTGTGATAAAGCGACGTGTACTGTGAATACTGGTATGGCTTGTTACCTACTATCACAGTTGAAAGAAATGCTAAGGGCACCTGGGTGGCTCAGTCATTGGCCGTCTGCCTTCCGCTCAGATCATGATCCCTGCCTGGGTCCTGGGACTGAGCCCCGCGTCAGTTTCCTACTTGGCAAGAAACCTGCTTCTCCCACTCCCACTTGCCTGCTTGCGTTCCGTCTCTCGCTGTCTCTCTCTCTGTCAGATAAATAAATAAAATCTTTTTAAAAAAACAAAAAGAAGAAATGCTAAATTTTAGTCAGAAGTAGTGAAAATAGATGTAATTATTTTCCATTCAAGTTCCTAGACCTCCTCATTGCATTGGATTGTTCAGGCTCTTAAGTCTCTCATTCTGTAACAATCTTCCTCCTCACTGCCTTCCTTTCCTGCCATTGATTTGTTGGAGAAATCAGATTATTCATGTTAAAAAAGTCCTTCATTCCATATTTGACTGATTACTTCTTCATGTTCATGTCATTTAAATGTTCTTCTATCCCCAATATTTCTTCTGCTCCATTTACTTCTTATAATTAGGCATTTTTTCTAGAGACTTCCAAGTTCATGTTCAACGTTTTGACAAGAATACTTCACAGGTGATACTGAGGATTTCCTATTGCATCACACAGAGAAGGACAGAATATCTCCTCTTTTTGATTTTAAGATTTTAAGATTTATCAGTGGGATCAGGGTTGGCAGGCTGATCCTCCATTACAAATGTCTGCATTAACTTTCATCTTGCAGTTGGACAACTCGTTGGTAGTCATTATCTGTATAGATTAGTTGAGTAAAAGTTACAAAATGGGGCCTAATTCTATAACTTCTTATGTATTGATTAGCTGGGATTTAATTATTAAAAAACTACTTTTCAGGATCTTGGTTCAGCCAGTGGAGCATGCTAAATTTAATTTTTTTAAAGACTTTATTAATTTCGAGAGAAAGAGTGCACACAAGCAGGGGAAGGAGCAGAGGGAGAAGAAGAGAGAGAATCTTAAGCAGGCTCCCCACTGAGAGTAGAGCCCAATGAGGGGCTCAATCCCACAACCCCAAGATCATGACCCAAGCCGAAATCAAGAGTTGGATGCTTAACCAACACAGCCACCTAGGTGTCAATATCTAATTTTAAAAATTCGTGAATCCATATTAAGGGGGGAGATGAGAGAATATCTTCTTGCAAAATGCCAGCTAGTAGATGGAAAGGAAGTGATAAAATTAGAAAATAATCTCTGCAATCTCCAGGGTAACTGATTCAAGCAAGAATCACCTATGAATACTAAAAGTTCTTGGGAAAAGATTAGGAAATAGGATATTCACCTAACCTCAAGCACCACCCCATGGATTACCTACTATTCATAAAAGGACAAATGTACTTGTACATGGGAAAGCTGTAGTAGCCACCACTTAACCAAGTGACCCCATTCATGGTCACCAACAGCAGGATGATAAGCCCCCATGTGCCTCCTGGTGTGATGCAGTAAGTGGTATCACCTCCCGCGGCTTCTCAACAAAAACGCTAACCTGAACCAAAAGCTTGGAAACAAGTAGACAAATTCAAAATGCAGAACATTCTACAACTGGTCTAAACTCTTCAAAACAATCAAGGTTATAAAACGAAACAAAAGGAAGAAACATGGTTATCAAATACAATGCATGAAACATGACTGCATGCTGGATTTTTCTTTTAAGTTGTGGGATAATTTCAACATAAAATGTAAATGAGATGATATTATTGAATTATGGTGAATTTTCTTAGGTTTAACAACGATGATAAAAACAACAATGATACTGTGGTGGTAGGAGACTGTTTACTGTCAGGAACCATGAAATATTTAGGGGGGCTGTGTAATGGTGTCTGCAACTTATTCTTTAAAAGTTCGGGAAAAAATCGCTTCTCGGTCTTTTGGCTAAGATCAAGTGTAAACGTCCCGAAAAAAATATAGACGTGTAGAGAGAGAATCCAAGGTGACAACTGATATATGTTAACAATTGATATAAAGAGTATAAATGTGTTTATCTTTTTATTTCAACGTTTTCACAGTAATTTTTCAAAATTAAAGGCTGAAAGATTTACGCTTTTTTTTTTTAATTTAAACACTCATTAATGTTTCTTTTCACCTCAGCCTTATTTTTTCCATAAAAGCTTACGTTCCTCAACCTCATACCTCCTACTATAGAAGTTTCCAGTACCAACTTGGGAGTTTGATAGCAATTAGAGTTCTCTCTGAACAAACATTCAGTATTCCAAATCTAGATAGATTGTTATAAAAATATGTTTAACAATAAAATGGAGTTTCAATTTAATGAGTGAGGTAGTAAGAATAGGTGAAAAGCTGAGGGTTCATTTCTGTTACTCTGCTTTCCATTGTTTCCGAGGCAAGCACTTCAACTATTTCTTCAGAGATCGTTAGAGAAACCCTTTGGTAAAATTCAAAACTGTCCATAGCGCAACACTCCCCACAAGTGAGTAATGAAGTTAAATTGAAGCGATTACAAGGCTGATAGCTATGTAACCCCAGCCCTGTCTTCTCACAGGAGACCCTTGAACAACTTGGGGTTGAGAGGCGCCAACCACCATACGGTTGAAAATCCACATATAACTTTATAAATGAAAACCCTTACCAGCTTACTGCGGACTGGAAGCCCTACCAATAATACACTATTAACCAATAATACACGAGTAACAGCTGATGAGCACATATTTTGTATGTTGCATTATACACTGCATTCTCTCAAAAAGTAAGCTAGAGCAAAGATAATGTTATTAAGAAAATTATAAAGAAGAGAAAACCTCCAAAAATTTTTCAATTATATTTATGGGAAAAATGCCCGAGTAAGTGGACCCACACAGTTCAAACCCGTGCTGTTCGAGGGTCAGCTGTACATGTGAAGATCATCCTAAAATCACTCACAAGATTAGCCGCAGCAATACCAGAGATCAAGAAGGAAAAGAATGCCAAGAAGCCGCAGGTTAGAGCAGTGAGAACCAGCCTAGCTTGGGGGATGCTATCGAAAAGTGGTGATGACAAAGCAGATGGCACACATATTCCCTTCTGGCATTTGGCCCAAGAAATAGCAAACCAAGGAAGAATTCTTATGCAACAAACGAACACACTGTCGAGATGCTAAATCAAAACAAAACTTAACCTGTTCTTCGCTTGTATGTTTCCCACGTTCTTATCATTAAACAGAGTAAGGAATGAATGCACAAAGAGTTTTAAAGGTAAGCTCTGCCATAATTTTTTTATTCGGCAGAGAGAAAGGCGTGTGCCGGGCTGCAGACGGAGGAGAAGCAGGCTCCCCGCTGAGCAGACCTGGGACCCCGGGATGATGACCTGAGCCGAAAGCACACAATTAACCGACTGTTAATTGTGCCCCAGTGATGTCATATTTAAAACACATTTCCAGTGGAAGGTCTGCTTGAACCAAAGTAACATATGATCTCGCAAAACTCATTAAATCCCTGAATAAATGCCCAGCCTCTTTTTATCTTTTTTTTTTTTTCTTAACAAAAACTGACTTTTGCTAAGAATTGCTTTCAAAAAAGTTAAGGAATGATTCTTAACAACTAACAGGATAAAATAAAAACGAACCCAAAACTAAAGTTATCTTTCTTTATTCAAAAATAGCGACAAGTGGCTATGAAAGATTAAAGATCATTTATTTAAAGATTTCTTTCTAGCTACCAACAACACATAATATATAATACACTAAAATATTCACAATATTATTATACCAGGAAAAGTAGGGATTACTTTCTGTACTTTCAAACTCAGGTGGTTTAAAATATCAGTAAATTTTCTCCACATTGGTATTTGTTAAAAATATTGATAATGAATAAGTTTTGGGTTTACATTAGTAAGAGGTTTTATAATTCATTTGCCCCAGTGAAATATCAAGAAAGCAACTTCTAATTTTTTATTTTTTTTAAAGATGTACTTATATATTTGAGAAAGTGTGTATGTGCATGAGCAGTGGGAGGGGCAGAGGAAGAGAGAGAGCAAAGCTGACCCCCCACTAAGCATGGAGCCCCAGAAGCAGGGCTTGATCTCAGGACCCTGAAATCATGACCTGAGCTGAAATCAAGACTCAAACACTTAACCGACTGAGATACCCAGGCACCCCTCAAGAAAACAACTTTGAAAATTATAAAGGCATTTTAGAATTCTCACTTCTGCAGTAAATCCATATGTTAAGAACATCTTGCCAAATAAATGAATTGCTTCTAGCGATGACCCATTTTAAAAGAAAAATCTAACTAAAATTTTGCAAGTGAAATTAAATTACTCTAATGGACTACTTACCTCAAAACCTACTTATGTGTTATCCACATTAAAACCATTCTAAGAAATAGCAAGAAATGCTCTTCCCTTAGTAATACTTTTCCAAAAGTAAGCTAAAACAAAAAACCTAGTTGTTATATTTCTATAAGATCTGTTGTTTCCATGTATTTAGTGGCTTTTACTGCTTTTCTTTTTTTTTTTTTTAAGATTTTATTTATTTATTTGGCAGAGAGAGACAGAGCAAGAGAGGAAACACAAACAGGAGCAGAGGGAGAGGGAGAAGCGGACTCCCCGCTGAGAAGAGAGTCCAATGTGGGCCTTGATCCCAGGACTCTAGGATCATGACCTGAGCCCAAGGCAGACGCTTAACAAATGAGCCACCCAGGCACTCCCCTTTTCACTGCTTTAAATTGTATAATTCTCTTGAAGTAAAAACTGCTTGAAGTAAACACTGCTTAAGAGTTCTTTAAGCTCTAAAAAAACAAAAAAGCAAGTTACTCTTGTCATTAGAAACATCTTCATAGTTAAAATCTAATATTTATGAGGAAGTTGAGAGGCAACGTGGGGGGCTTGGGGGGTAGGAAAGGAATAAATGAAACAAGATGGGATCAGGAGGGAGACAGACTATAAGAGACTCAATCTCACAAAACAAACTGAGGGTTGCGGGGGAGGGGGCTGTAGGGAGAGGGTGGTGGGGGTTATGGACACTGGGGAGGGTATGTGCTGTGGTGAGTGCTGTGAAGTGTGTAAGCCTGACGAGTCACAGACCTGTACCCCTGGAGCTAATAATACATTATATGTTAATAAAAAAATTTTTAAAAATCGAGTATTTATTAAGCATATTTTAAATATCGAAACGGAATAAATACTGTATATGTATTACCTTACCTAATCTTCAAAATAAGCCTCTAACGTAGATTATATTATTAGCACCATTTTAAAAATAAGGAAAGAAAATTCAGGAAAGTTCAGTAACTGCGGCAGGTCGCCGGACACGGCCCCAGATCCACTCCCGTTCCTCCCCGGTACAGAGCATCAGCCGGGCTGACCCCGCGGGCCAGAGGGCGGCCGCCGCCTCCACTCGGCGTCCCTGCGGTCACGGGCCAAGTTCCCACCGGCGGCTGTCGCTGACGAACGCCGTCCGGAGCGGAGGTGAGGCGCGCCCCTATCACGTCACGTGCGTCTGTCCCTTCTCAGGCTGCAGCACAACGTGGAGCTGAGGCGGCGGCAGCCACGCAGATGACAAGGGCACCCCAAGGGGCGGCAAAGCAACAGAACACGAGGCCTGAGCAGAGCTCAAAGGGCCTGTCCGGCGGGACTGAACAGAAAAAAATACTGCCCGCCCGGGAAAGAACAGAAAAAAATACGTCGCAGTCTCTGATCCCTGTTCCTGACACAGGGCTTTCTGACACCCTTGTAATATCTCGGGTGACAGAAGTGTCCTTCGTTCTAATGAGGTGACTTGAGGTGGGGTCCTAGAAGGACAGTGGGTTACTGGAAAACACAAGCCACGGGTCAGAACCCGAATTGCCAGCCCTGCCCTCCATTCTCTTGAGAAGAGAAGTTAATGATCCCTCCTGCCTACGAGATGAAGCCTCCGGAAAAATCCCAAGAGCCCCCGGTTCAGAGAGATTCCAAGTGGGTGAACCCACTCATGTCCTGGGAGCTGGTGCCCCCCAACTCCACAGGGAAAGAAGGTCCCGCTCTCGGGACCCTCCCTGACCTCACCTCACCTTGCTGCTCATCTGTGAACTCTACCATATCCTTCAATAAACTGGGACACTTAAGTGTTTCCTGAGATCTATGAGCGGTTCTAGCAAATTCATCTAATCCAAGGTAAGGGGCCCCTCCAGTGTGTAGCCAAGTTGGCCAGAAGTTGCACAGAACCTGGGGACCTACTACGTGCCACTGGCATATGAAATGGCAGCGTGTGAAGCGAGCCCCTAACCTGTGGCACCTCATGCTGTCTCCACATACACTGTGTCAGAAATGAGCTAAAGTACAGGACAACCAGCTGGTGCGGCAGAGAATTGCTTGGCGGGGGTGACCGCCATACTTCTGGTCACCGGAAGTGTCTAAAGAAGCATTCGGTGTGAAAGCAAGTGAGAGACACACGGGAGGGAAGGACTGATGTTTTTCCAAAACATCACGTCAGGTAAAAATATGCGAAATAGCAAGAGAAAATGTTAGACAGAAATAAGCGTCCATCATTAGGGCCACTGTAATTCTGAGGAAGTGTTTATTACACCAGCTTCTTAGCTCATACCCAAACAACGCAGAAATGGGTAGAAATGGGGAGCTGACGTTAAATATAAAATAGGAGGCACTGGCTTAGAGACTGGGTGCTAGGTGACAAGAAAGAAGATGTTGCTAACTGAAAAAAGGTCCCAAACCAGTGACCTTTTTTTTGTCACAGTAAGAGCGCTGGCATATCTGTCACCTCAGACAACCTCTAAGGCAGCGAACGACATACCTACAGAATCTGTTGCCGTGAGGAAAAGTAGTTGGAAAGTGCAAGAATGGGCCATTCCTGTAATTCCAGGTGTTTAACTACCCAACACTGGTTTGAGCGATTGTCACAAAGAAATCCTAGAACTAACTACATTCTCTAGCAAAGGTCAGAGGCCTCCCTACATTGTACAACTAAAACATCAGTGATAAGATGTCTTAAGAAGCCTGTTCCTAGACTAATTTCAACCCTCCCTCAACAGGAATTAAACAAGACTACATAAAACCTTCTCGTATTTTGGAAATTGAGAAATGGAATCTTTTATTTCCCCCAAAATTTGTTGGAAGAAAACAAATTTTTAATCTTAAATGCCACAGTTACCTGGTAAGTCTTTTGTTTCACTTTAATGTTACACATATCTAAAAATAAAACAATTAATAAAACATTGCAAACATATTGCCTTTAGAAATATTTCATTGTTTTAACTGGAGAGCATACTTTGCTTCACTTGTTCTCTCTTTCTTAATATTTTTTTATTTCCAAATTTACCTAAAGACTTGTTGGAACCTCATTTAAGGTGAAGTCATTTCTTTAAAAAATTGGGAAGTCATTATAATCCTCAAATATATATCTAAATAAAAATTATCTATATTATGGTAGTTCTGTCTATATTTTCATTATATGAAACTGCAGTTCCTAAAACCATGTCTAACAGTGCTGCCAACTTAAAAACTCACAGTACTTAACTTCACCCACCCCCACCACCTACAAAGTGGAGACTAGATGTATGAATAAAATTAAGTGCACGAAAACAACAAGGCTTAAAAAGCACTAGTCAAAAAACTAAGAAAAATTATAGAAATAAAACTTTGTCTCAAATGTCAACTCCTCCTTGATAAACACCAAAATTTATCCAAGAAAAGCCTTCTGTCTACTTTTGCTGCATGGTACTTTTACAGCCTTCTGGTCTATGCAGCACTTGTGTATTTTCTCCTTAGGAAACCTTTATTTTATCATATTATTGATCTTCCTGCTGTGATGGAAGAAGTTTACACTACAAATAAGGAGACTAGATCCTAATTTCAGCACTATTACTAAGTGACCCTATATCCCAGACTACCAAGGACTGTCCCCATTTGTGTCTGTTGTCCCAAAGTAATAATCTCAAAGGTTATCTCCGGCTGAAGAGAAATTATAATGAGCACACTACTAACTAGCCATGTGAACTTGAGCAAGTCACAAAACTTCTTTGGCACTCGGTTCTTTCTTTGGCCAAATGAGAATAACCTCTATGCTACAACTTGTGATTGTAGAAGATAACATAGGTGAAACACATGGAAAAGTTCCATATAAAACCGTTATTGTTAACAAGAACACAAGAGAGACCCAAATGCATTTTCAGAAAGAGGAGCTGGCACCACTACCCTTTGGCTAGCTTTGCACGAATCCAAAACTCTTAAAAGATATCATGGAAAGTCATTTAATTTTGTTGGGTCTTGCTTCTTTAACTATAAAATAAAATGGATACACTAGATGATCCCTACGGTCCTCTCCAACACTAGGAATGTTATTATCATAATTACTCTAGTCAATTTCTCCAACTACCATAAACATATCACTTATGTAGTATCCATCAAACAGGCCACCCCCTGAATTTATCACAGTCATAAATCCAACTTGCAAACTCATTCGGCTGGACAGGGTAATTTTTTTATTTTCATTTTTAAATGGCTTGTCCATTTTTTTAAAATAAGTCTTCACAAAAAAATCCTAATTTTTGTTTTCTCTTTAAAAGCTAGCTTATCTAGCATCTTGGAGCAATGATCTGGTAGGTTGTGGGTAACAGCTGTCCCTTTAGAAACTGTAAGGTCCAGCTTACCGAGTCCTCATCTAGTTTGTTCCACAGATGGTGTTACCTGCCTACATGGTGAAGGGAGTTGAGTTTGCTCCCCAGATATACACATGGCCGCTCACACCTATTTATAACTAAACCTGTTACTTTCTATCCCTAAATATGTTTCCCCAAATGCCTACTCATTTATCAATGAAATTTAGACTAAGAAATGCCATGTTGGTTGCTTATTCAAAAGGACTACAAGAATCCTTATCCCTACACTATTTTTTTATTTGATGCATAAAAGTAATAAAACATAGCAATTTAAGGTTTCAATTAGGAATTGGAAGTTGGATTCCATTTAATTTTGTAATTTATTTATTTCCTAAGCTCTGCATGGCTTCAAGTCATTTAAAATGTTTTAAACTTTACCAGCTTAAAAATGGGAGAACAAGTGAGGTAATGTCTAAGTCTGGGAAGAATCAGAAAATAATACTTAGTGGTGCCTAATGAAGAATGTATTATATAGCAAAATCTGAGAAACTCATTAAGCTTACTAACCTATTTAAGAAAACTATGAGGTTGGATATTTCTGTAGCTGTTGCCACATAAAGAAAAAAATTAACAATATACTAAAAAGAACAGAAAAAGATATGTGTACATCTATGTTCATATTCACAATAGAGAAAAGGTAAAAGCAACACAAGTATCTATTAATGGATGAGTGGATAAACAAAATGTGGTATATACATACAACAGAATATTGCTGAGTCTTAGAAAGTAAGGAAATTCTGACGTATGCCACAACCTGGATGAACCCTGAAGACATTATGCTAAATGAAATAAACCAGTCACAAAAAGACAAATACTGTATAACTCCACTTATATGAGATACCTACAGTAGTCAAATTCCTAGAGACAGAAAGTAAAATGATGGTTTCAGGAACTAGGGGGAGGGAGAAACGGAAAGTTCTTGTTTAATGGGTACAGATTTTCAGTGTCTCAATATGAAAAGATTTTTGGAGATTGGGTGTACAACAATGTGAATATACTTAACATTACTGAGATGTATGTTTAAAACGGTTAACTGAGATGGCAAAATTTTGTTATGTGTCTTTTACCTCAATTTAGATATTTAAAAAATACACACATGGATGTTTTTAAAAATTACATACATATAAAAAGGGTGAAAAAACAGAGACAAAAAAGGTGAAAAAGATAATAAAAATTGTGCTTTAAATCTTGAAAGAAAGAAAAAGAAAAAAAAAAAGCCAATCAAGTGTAACATCACATTGTAGCAGATGGTGGTAAAATTCCATAGAACAGGGAAGCACTTCCAGAATACCCAAGTAAGAACCTCCCAAAATCTGCTCCTCCATAAAACCATAAAAGCTTTCCTACCAAAAAGTATCAAAATCAACTTTTTCAAAATTATGGAAATTAGCAAAGGCTTACAAATTACAATGATAATTTAGTCATGAATGGCTGAATCTCAATAAGAGTACTGAGCTTTGTGGGCTTTTAATTTTCCCTGTTTCCATCACTCTCCCCTAACATCACAGTACCCTTGAAAACCAGCATCCTTGCAGCCATGGTGACTGAGAGAAAGAGCACTCTAGTGGTCCCTGAGAAGGCAAAATGGGTTTGCAGTTCCCCCCAAAAAGGCCCTCTCCCAGACAACTGTTATTATTTGAACTGGCAGTTATCTGGAAAAGCCCCATTCTCAGGGTTTATGTTTATCAGACCGAACTCAGAGATCACTCAGTGGGAAAAACTTCAGCCCCTCAGCATTTGTTGAAAACAACTGCTTAACAAAGAAAACGCCTGAGGCAGCAATACTGGGGATGGGGGTTGGGGGAAGAGGCTGACTGAGAACTTAAAAGAAAAAATGGGAGAATGAGATGTGCATACAAGGATCTGAAAAGCTCTGACACATTCCTTGGGCTCCAGAAGGCCACATGCTGCACATACACAATTAATGCCTGAAAAGACCCTAATCTTTCACTTGTGGCTGACACTGAGCCTCTGTGCCTATAGCATTGTCAGTGGCGTAGCTGACTGTCAAAGGTGTGCCCCAACATGCCCCTGGAGCTTCTCTGTACAGACTGAAAGACTCATTCATTCCAGGCATTTAAAGAAGTTTACCAAGCAGAGGCTTCAGTAGCCACATGTGACAACAAAAATGCAGACTTTAAAGAATTTATTCAGTAAAATCTGTAAATAAACAAATAACAACAGAGAGCAAAAACACCAAGCCCTGGGGAGAGAAGCAAATCTCATTTTCAGAGTTGCCATGAAATATTTCAAATGTCTCCTTTCCAACAAAAACTTGGAATACACACACAAATAAACAGGAAAGTATGGCCCATACACAAAAAATAAAGTAGTACATCAAAACATGTCCCTGAGGAAGCCAGGTGGGGGACACTAGAAAAAGAAATAAATATGTTATTATAAATATGTTCAAATTATTAAAGGAAACCATGTCTAAAGAACTAAAGGAGAATATAAACCTATTTCACCAAAGAATATAAATATAGAGACAGAAATCTTTTTTTAAAAAACAGATTAAAAATTCTGGTGTCAAGGAGCACCTGGCTGGCTCAGTTGGTAGAACGTGTGACTCCTGATATCAGCATCATGAGTTCAAGCCCCACACTGGGTGTAGAGATTACTTAAATAAACAAATAAATCTTAAAAAAAAAAAAAAAATTCTGGTGTTGAAATGTCTATACGATACCTGAAATGGAAAATTCACTATAGGTGTTCAATACCAAATCTGAATAGGCAGAAGAAAGAATCAGTGAACTTGAAGATATGTCAATTGAGACTGTCCAGACTTAGGAACAAAAAAAAAAAAAAAAAGAAAGAAAGAAAGAAAAGAATGAAAAAAAATTAACAGAGCCTCAGAGACCTACAGAACACCAAAGTATCAGTACATGTATACAGAGAGTCCCAGAAGACAAGAAAAGGGGCAGAAAAAATAATGAGATAATGACCAAAATTCCCACATTTGATGAAAACACTAATCTATATATACATCCAAGAAGCTCATCAAACTCAAAGTAGGATAAACTGAAAGGAATTCCCACCAAGACACATCACAGACAAAATGTTAAAAGACAGAAACTTAAACACAGCAGGAAATTCTCATCATATGTGATTATCATATGTGATAAGGGATTCTCAAGAACATTAACATTTGATTTCACATCAGACACTATGAAGGCCAGAGGGAAGTGGAACAACATATCCAAAGCAGCTAAATTAAAAGGTAAAACAAGGTTCCTACATCCAACAAAATTATCCTTCAAAAATGAAGAGGAAATTAAGACATTCTCATTTAAGCAAAAGTTGAGAGAACCTGTCACTACTAAATCTGTCCTTCAAGAAATACTAAAGTTAGTTCTGAGGCTGAAATGAAAAACACCAAATATTAACTCTAATCTACATGAAGACATAAGGAGAATTGGTAAAGCTAACTACACAGTTAAATATAGAAGACAGTATAAATGTATTTTTATAACCTTTTCTATTATCCAATTTAAAAAACAACTGCAGAGACAATAATTATAAAAGTGCAGGGGCACCTGGGTGGCTCAGTGGGTTAAGGCCTCTGCCTTCAGCCCAGGTCATGATCCCAGGGTCCTGGGATCGAGCCCCGCATCAGGCTCCCTGCTCAGGCGGGGAGCCTGCTTCCCCCTCTCTCTCTGCCTGCCTCTCTGCCTACTTGTGATCTCTGTCTGTCAAATAAATAAAAATCTTTAAAAAAATAATAAATAATAAATAAATAAAAGTGCAGTGATAGGCTTATAATACATAAAGCCAGGAATGGAGCTATACTAAGGTAAAATTTTTGAATACTTTTGAAATTCATCTGAACTAGATCATTTTAAATTAAAAAGTTTACTGTAATCCCCACAGCAAACACTAAGAATATAACTCAAAAAATATTATAACAGTATTACTGAGCACAATAAAGACCTATGAAAATCCTCTTCTCCAAAAAAGCAACATGGGAATTAAGAGGCCACACTAGAAAATAGAAAATTAAGACAACACAAGGCAGTAATAGAGAAACACAAGGAAGATAAAGAAGACCTGAGGCATACAGGAAAAAAAATAGCAAAAAGGTAGACATTATCCACCTTATCAGTAAGTAACATTAAATGAAATAAACATTCCAGTCACTCTAGCTGAACATTAATCAAAAAGCAGAGATTGGCATAATATAGATCTTAATTGATCCAACTATTTGCTGTCTAAAAGAGATACTTTAGATTCAGAGATACAAATAAGATGAAAGTAAAAAGATGGACAAAGATATACCATGCGAAGAACAACTAAAGAACAAACTGGATTGGCAATACTAGTATCAGACAAAATAGAAATTGTTACCAGAGATTAATGCAATGTATACAAGAGTAATGATAAAAGAGTCAATTCAAGAGGAAGACATTATAATTATAAACATATATGTACCCAAGAACAGGGCTGCAAAACATATAAGTATAAACTGACCGAGTTGAAAAGAGAAACAATTCAACAGTAGTTGGAGATAGCAAGACTATTTTTCAAGGCTTATATAACAATTAGAAGATCGACAAGGAGAAGTAGGACACCAAAAGCACAAGGATAAAAAAAAATAACTGGGCTTCATTAATATTAGAAATGATTGTGCTTCAAATGACACTGTCAAAAAAGTAAAAGGACAATTCACAAAATAAAAATATTTTCAAGTCATATATCTCATAAAGGTTAGGATCCAGAATATAAAAAGAATTCATACAACAGAAGAGTAACCCAATTCAAAAATCAGCAATGAATTTGAATAGACATGTCTCCAAAGAATGGGGTTGGTTGCCCAACTTTGTAAATATACTAAAACTCACTGAATTCTACTGACAATGGTGAATTTCATGGCATGTAGATTATATTTCAAAAAGGCTATCATTTTTTTTAAATCAGTGAGGAAAATGGATATCTACAGAATGACTTTCCAAGATAAAAATAAATTATATCTTGTCTCACTTCAGGTCAATAAACATTCTCTAACCCAGACTGTGCTAGATGCTGGGATGTGAAGATAAATAATAAACAGTCCTTACCCTTGAGGAACTTAGTTTTTAACAAAAAAAAAACATGATAATAAATCTTTGGAAAGAATATTGATTCTTTCCCCTAGTTTTCACTTTTAAAATGTATAAAATGTTAATTTTACCATGACAAACTTTAATTGAAAATCCAATTTCAGCAAACTTGAAATAATAGCAGGCACCCAAATCAACAACCAGATGCTAAAGGAAAATTAAATCAAATTCTATCTCTAGTCACACTTCTCTCCCAGCACAAGAAGGTCCAAGTTGTGGTCCTACCTCCTGGCCCTGACTGCCATGTGGTAGTGCATGATTCCATCTTCAGTGTGGCCAAGAAATTTGCATGTCGCCATTTCCTCACCCTCGTCCCAACCCACTTTCAGAATTTACAGGACCTAAATTTTATTCCTTTAGGGCCCCAACTCTTTCTTTCAAATACCATTAGTTACTAAGGTTCTCCAGATATATATCTGGTCAGGTCATCGACACAAATGCAGCTCCCTTCTTTTATATCTTTTACTTCTTTTACTTCCTGAAGACCCAAAACGGTCCCTACCAAGATCAAAACACCACTACCCGTGTTTGGTGCCCTGCACTCGAAGAGCCTGGCACTGATACCATCTCAGACGTTCTGTCGCTCCGGAACAAGAGTTGTAAAACGGATGCAGGCAGCATATAAAATTTGTTTGGGCTGTGCTGTTCTAAAAACATTTTAATTGCCACTCAAGAGATGTTTTACATACAAACTTACATTTTTAGCTTCATTTGAAAAATGTGAAGATTTGCCCATCCTGGACCCAAATTCCCTTGTGACAGCAACTGAGTGAGCTGGGTGGCATCCCTCTTTCCCTTTGGACGAAGAATGCCCTCCATGGTCCTCCCCACTCCACAAGATTTCCAGGCACAGCACATCCCACTGGTTTTCTTTGTGACCTGCTGGCTCTGGAGGCATTAAAGTTTAAGACAATCCAAGTCCAGAGTGTCAGAAGTTGTTTCTGAGTATAAAGCTAAGACATCTTCCTTCTTTTCAGTTTTAGGTTGCATGGCCATGTTTTTCTGCCTTTGCCAAGCTCTCCTAGTTTCTCACTCCAACAACTGCTTCAAATTCCTATCATCATTATCATGTCTGACACGTAAGTATCACCCACTTAAATCACTCCAGGACACTCCTACGGAGGCATCTTCAGGCCTGGAAGCTCCAACATGTACAGGATCATTTCAGGCCACCCTGCAGAAGGCACTGAGGATCTCGTCCATAGACAGGAAATCTTCATTTCCCAACTTACTTCTCTTTGACGATAAATGTTCCTCCTAAATTTCTGAATTCTGGTAAGTTAAAGCAAGGCTTCTCAGACTTCGCTGGGCAGAGTACAGAGCATCCCTTATTAACAAGGGATCTTGTTAATAAGCAGATTCTGGCTCAGGTGTGGTGCAGGGCCTGAGATTCTGCATCTCTAACAAGTCCAGGCGATGGTGATGCTGCCGGTCTATGGATTACTTTGAACAGCAGGAGTTAGAAGACATATAAAGAAGGAGGTCTCTGAGATCAGAATTGTCTGAATGAATCAGACCCCCAAGACTTGACTTTCTGCCATTTTAAAACTACAAAATGTTAATATTTCGTATCTGTGCCAACTTATCTAAGTAACAGCCTTTCATAATGGTCCGTGAGAAAGAAACAAGTGGTTCTTTCCACCATTAGGCATCGGTGACTGTATATTCACTCTGTGATCGATACTGAGCGTTATACAGAGGTGTCAGCCAAGTTCCCATTTATTTAGAGTGCTGAAAACCTAGTGGGCAGAAAGGCTAATAGGAAACAAAACAACTAGTACAACATCTAAAGCAAAAGATGAGAGGTGCCTGAGTGGCTCAGTTGGTTAAGCATCTGACTCTTGATCTCAGGGTTATGAGTTCAAGCCCCACGTTAGGCTCCACGCTGGGGGTGGAGCCTACTTAAAATAAGTAAAAAAAAAGCCAAGTAAATAACTGTTAAAAATAATAATAAATAGAGCAAAGATTATGAAGATATTGAGTGCTATAAAACAGTGATTCCTATGAGGGTGGCGTTTCAGCATCTGGAGGGGAAAATGTCAGCCCATATACTTCCCTCTGCCCCCCACTCAGATTATGACACTGATTCTGCCCACCCTTAATGTCAACCACTGACAAAGGAAGCTATGTATACTTCTAGGAATGCCATATCCTTCAGAAAAGAAACACAGGAAAACTACTGTTTTCAGATTGTATCCCAAAACGCAATGGAGATACGGGGCCTGGAAGAGTCAGTGAAATTGGTGGGCATTCCAGGTGGGAAGTGCTCCTGTGGTAAAAGAACTGAGGGCAAGATGAGTCCGGGGGATTTATGGGATGGAAAGAAGACCTGCCTAATAAAAGTAAACAGGAGCGAGTGCACCACCACCCCATCCTGAGTAGAGGAAGCACAAAAAGGATCTCCTAAGAACTTGATGTTAAGAACCTGTTAAGAACACTAAAGAGATATTCCTTCACAGGAGGGCTCAACTAGTTTGTCTCTCAGGTCGTTTCCAATTTTTCCACAGTTGAAGAAAAAAAATGTTCAATTTTCTTCTCACACATATTTCTAATATGAGCAACCTGCCTTGCCTGCTGTTGAACATGGGAAATTACCAAAGACAGTATGACTATGAAAAAGCCCCTGTAAATTTATGAAAATGATAGCTTAAATGACTGCATCAGGTAAATCCCTCCTACTGCTTGGCATCCCCACTTCTTCGAGACTGTTCTCATAGCTCTTACTATCACCCATGTCATCAATCATCTCTGTGACTCTTCTCTGAACTCTGTTCAAATGATCCTCATCCCTCTCACACAGCAAACAATGAGGTACACTTCTGGTCTTCCCTGATTACTCTGTCCAAAGGAAGTCTCAGTTACACTCCATGTTCCATCAATAACCCTCTCTAGAACGCACTTACCACACTTCCAACTATATTTTTTCCTTTTTTACTCAGGAGATATTTCAAGCATATATTCAGAAGTTCATGTAGTTATGAAGTACAATAGCAGCCCATACACCACCGCCCAGATTTAACAAATGTAAACATTTTAGCCACATTTGCTTTACACTTAAATATTTGTTTATCATATCCTACTAGACTCTCTGTTTTATCTGGGCAGGGCCATGTCTAATTATTCACCTCCTTTATACATATCACTTAGCATAGAGCCTGGCTCATACACAGCTCTCAGTGCTCATGCAACATATAATGAATGAATGGTTTCTGGCCTAGAAGTAAATAATGGTAATCAATATGGAAGAGTTATTAGACAAAACACAAAGACTCCATCTTTATTTAAGTTCAAAAAAAAAAAGGGAAATTAATCTTTACTGAAGAATGAAGGTTCAAATTTAAATGTGTGCTCTAACTGGACCCTACACATTAGAGTGAGCTAGCTGAGAAAGGAGCGGAAGCCCTCATCCCTTCTGCCCTGGGTAGCCCACATACTGCCTAATGGGATGGAGATACAGGAACGGAGTTCACAAAGTCCCTTCTAGCTTAAAGACGCCAACTGAAAGATGGAAAGCAAGGAGGAAAAGAGGGAAGACAGGAGGAAGGCCTATGCAAAGAGAATCCAAGACCACTGGAGGTCATTTACTGTTTTAGGTTAGGTCAGGGGCTATATAGATCATATCCTGACAACTTCTGAGTATCAAGCCCATTTGTCTGGAATGAAGCCAAGCCTAAGGTAGAAGATATAAAGGTCATGTCCAACTGTTAGATTCCTCCACCTCCTTCTACCTGTACCCCCTGCCACCCAGTCTCTTAATCAAAACCCTACAAGCCTAGGTTCCTCCCAGCATGGTTCTCTACATGCTCTCGAATACCATGCATACACTGGTACCCTTTCTCCAACAAAATGAGTGAGCCTAAGTTCTATTTCTTTGTGCTCTTATTCTCTCAATGGGTCATGAAGAGGAAATATGGTTATTATTTAAAGGACTGTCCATTATCGAAAATATAACCTCCTTAAACCACTTTGTGGCCAATGTGGATCTCCAACTTCATCCAACGAAGGAATTTCTTAGTCCTGAGATGGTGGCGGATCGTGCTATTTGTTAAGCCTTCTTCCTTCCCTCCCAGTGCTTGACATGGCTCACTGGGGGCAGGGCATATTCCCGACGTATGCCACTTGATATGAGACAAATGGTTTCTCCTCAGCATCATAAAAAAACGTTTTTTCTTATCCCACAGATAAAATGTTCTATGTGTGCCTTTCCTCTAAACAGCCAGCCTCGGTCAGCATGGAGAAGCCAAGTCATGCCCCCGCCCGTCCCTCCACAAGCACACTCCTAACTCTCAGGGGCTGCAAGTTGGCTGTACCCAGTTTCTGCTCTTGCTTTTAGTATCTCCTCCAGATCGGAAGGCAGGACACCTGCTCTGTGGAGGCAGCAGCGCGCAGACCGGCCTCTAGGTAAAACTCCTTTACCTTACGAAGCCCTCACCTTCCTATACCATCAAGAAACCAAGTGCTCTGTAAGTCCTGCCCCCGGAGCAACGCTTCCAGTCTCATGAGCGACAGTTCGACAAAGGAAAAATCTCCTCTCTCTGAGCACAAGTTTTCAGCGATAAATGAACAAAGCATCACCCAGCGCTCCTCCCTGGACAGACGCCAAGAGCTGATTCATTCTCTGCATGACCTCCGTGGTTTCATCCAACCAAAAAGTGAAATACCTCCCAGGATGTACTTGATAGTAATCAGCCTTCGACACACTATTCCACGGCCATTATGCAGCAGCCAGCCGGGCCGTTGGACGAAGAAATTCTGTCAGTAACTTCTGGTTTCTCGTTAAGGACAGAGCTTGTCTTTAGTTGTGCGGCCGATTCTGCGAGTGTCTACGCAATAACGTGACGCATTCTTACTTTCGCTGCATGAGTCCTTTAATGATGCCACTAGCGTCTTTTCGTCCCTGACTTACTTCTAGCAATATAATATGTTAATTTTGTAACGGAAAGCATTATTGTGTGCTTGTCCTGGAAAACGGCAATGGCGTAACAGAGAAGCCACTGTGCTTTGTTCAAAAATGACACCAAAACATCCATGGCTTCATGCCACTATTGGACAGTTTCATAACAGGCAATGACGGGGAATGAGGAGCAAATGGACGGACGGCAAACCCAAGAAAGGAACAGTGTTAGGAGAGCCATCCTCATACTTCCATTTGCACTTTGCAATTTCAGTTACTGTTTTGAACTCCTCACTCTCGCGGAGTCCCTTGCTTTTATACATACAGATTTCACATTTTATATTTGCAGTGGGATTGAGTTCTCTAAACATGTTTAGGACATTCTGAACTGTAGCATTCATAGGACTATTTTCATTACTATTTTCACACTTCGCAGAACCACTTTTCAGCCACCGATCTATTTTTGCAAATGGGGATACAGTTTAAGACTAGCAACAAGCAAACACATGCTAGTTCAACAAACAAGAAGAAAATGAAACGAAAAGCTCATTAACCAAGAAGAAGTGCACTATTTATGACATGTACACAATACTGACCTGGGCAGACTTCAGAGCACAAAGACAACTTTTTAAATATTATAATAAGTTTTAAGAATATAAGGGGATTTCTGGGGCACCTGGGTGGCTCAGTGGGTTAAGCCTCTGCCTTCAGCTCAGGTCATGATCTCAGGGTCCTGGGATCAAGTCCCGCATTGGGCTCTCTGCTCAGCAGGGAGCCTGCTTCCCCCTCTCTCTCTGCCTACTTGTGATCTCTCTCTCTCTGTCAAATAAATAAAATCTTTAAAAAAAAAAAAAAAAAAAGAACATAATGGGATTTCTGCCAACATTGTAATCACTCTTGTATCTCAAAGTCCTACATGCTCTGCCACTCCAAGCCACTTTTCTGATTTCATATCCAGCTCCTTCCAGTCGCCCCACCCCATCCATCCTGGTCTTCTTGCTAATTCTGAATACATTCTTCAGTCTTTCACACTGGCTGTTCCCTGTGCCGGGAACATGCCCCCTCAGGTACGTGCGTGGGTAACTTCTCTCAGCTTTTTCGAAGTCTTGGCTTAAGAGTAGGGTCTTTTTCTCCATGAAGGCTACTCAGCTACATTGATCCTGTTCTACTGTCCCTTTCTTCCAAAGTATGTACTTCCTTCTTGCGTGCTATCTGACCTACTTACTCATTTTTTTTACTGTCTGTTTATTATCTGTCTCCCATCCCACCCCTACATGCCAAGAAAATGAAAACGTCCCAAGGGTGAGGATCTTTTGTTTTATTCATTGGTACTTCCTCAGCCTCCAGATCAGATACTGACTTGTGAAAGGAGCCCAATAAATAGTAATTGAAGAATGAATGAATAAATGAAATTTTTTTCATTGTTTTTCCTTTCGAACCACCAAACAGCCTGCAGATCTTTGAGAATTAAACAGAAAACAAGCACCATCACAGGTTTTTAAACAAGAATTACACTAACAGATGAGTATTCCAACTACACAAGGTCAGGAGAGGACTTAAATTTTAGAGAGGCTGGATGCAAAGAGTTTAGTTTTAAAGTCAGTCCATGAAAGAGACGATGAAGGCCACAATTTTCCAAAGAACTAGGTATCCTTGCGCGATTTATTTCAACCCTACAGTACACACATCTATAGACATATGGTCAGTGTTCATGCAAACATATACACATATATGCATGCACACACGTAAACACATATGCTGAACAAATCTAGAAGAAGCTGAAGACATTCTTCCATCATATGGGTGTTCTTCATACGACAGCTAATGACTTGGCTCACACTTCAGACGACCATACATCACGGCTTTCCCAGGACTGTCCCAGCTTATACTTGGTGATCCAGTGCCCTTTCCAGTTATTACTCCCTCTTACTCTCAAACGTGTCCTTGTCTAGACAGAAGAACTACATGTCACCCTACTTATAAAGAGATATGTAAATTCCTTCTTGTTTAGGCATGCTGACCTCAGTTTTGAGGATCTTAGTGGAGCAGGTACGGAAAAGGTGACAACCATAATTAATTGTAACACCTACTGGCCAGCGCTGCAAGTGAACTATTTCGAACGGGCAATTCCTCAGCAAAGTAGTACAGCAACTGCTGCAGAAGATGCCACAAGCTCCAAATATCTAGCCTGGAACCCAGACCTTACCAGGTCACCTGCACAATCGCAAACCCATAAGAGAATTTTCACCCAGTGAGCAGGCACGCCAAGTTCTTCTCTGTAAACCCTCCGTATGAAAAGCGGAGACCCAAACTCAAGACTGGAGTCAGAAGAGAAGATTAAAAACAAAGGCTCTTCTATTATCCTGTGGCCCAGAGAGCTGAGAAACTAGAAGAACGTTGAATCATGTCTTCACAACACGTGTGTTCCTAACTCTCAGTAAATATCCCGAAAATGGACCCATCATTAAATCTTGAAATCTGCATTCACATCTGCAAGAGCCATCCATCTGCCAGATCTGCAAACGGGCTTCGTCGAAGCTCTTCTCCCAAGTCCCAGGAGTTATCCCAATTCTTGTCGGCCCTAGGTAAATGGGCAAGTGTAACTCTTCTCATTCTTGAAAATAATAACACAGGCTTAGAGCCATAGCAGACACTTAACAACTTAAGGATAAAACTACTTATTTCTATATATGTAAATAGATGACAAGCAAGCAATGACCTCATTTTTTAATCTTTTATCTTCCTGCTATTTCTTTTTTCTGTATGTATTTCTTGGTTTAATTTTTTTTTAACCCTTCTTATCTTTGCATATAACAAATAAAAGACTAAATAAAGCAAGACTCAAAATCTGAGGACAGGAGTGGGTAGTAAAGAAAAGTCAGGGTTCCTTAACATCTAGGGTAACTACATAATTTATCAAACTACAGTACTTCTAAACGTGAGAAGGGATGCTTTTAGTAACTAAGAGAGGTCAATGGGAATAAGCTGGGACCGCTGTAGACAAACCAGGAGGTCTGGTCCCTCTTGTAATTCCTCATTCATATTCCCATATAAAAGACATCCTGTGTGTAAAGAAACAACATTCTGTTTTTGTTGCGTCAACCAAACTTCAAATATAGCTCTTCTCCTTCAGGCCAGGCCTGGCTTCTGACAATGAAACTAGAAAGGTTTTCATGCCATGCTGCCATTCCCCATCCAACACACCATGCAAAACTGGTTCCATTTTTACCCAAGAAAACAAGCAACACACAAGAACGTGGACCCAGGCCAGGCTCATAGCAAGCCCCGGACTTGGAGCCTTGGGTTTCTCTTAAAGCAACACTTCACAAGAGAGACAACAACCTGGTAAGAGGGTACACAGATCCAGCCACAGATTTAACAAGTATTTTGAATGTTAGATCCTGTCGTCGATGCTAGGGCACCCACTGAAAGTGGACAGAGTCCAAAAGCTATCTCTCCTGCAAAATACATTCACCCAGAAGGTTATACCATCTGTCCTCAACTACAGGTAACAACTTTAGTTTCTTTGTCTTTTGCTGAGGTCAGGGGTGGAAAAGGCTTTGAAAAGAATAAAAAACTATGTTTTTCTCTCCAGATCACACTGCCCAAGTTAAACAGAGCCGGTGCTTACTTTTATTCCATACTTCTTATCCACGGGGTCAAACATTGCTCATGTTCATGAAATCTCATACCGTGGCTTGTGAATATTAATTTACTGGGCTATCCTCCCTCAAAATCACAGAGGGAAGACCAGTTTTGCAATCTATAGCACATAAAGAACCTATAATGGTGGTGGGAGCAGGAAAGCTGCAGCTGGCTTATCTCGAATGTTCAGAATGACTTTGATTCTTCAGACTCCGCAGCCAAAGGCTGCTCAATGTGGTGACAAAGGCATTGGTAAAGCAAACGTCTTAGGCTAAGTAATTACAGAAGCTGGTTCTATCCATAGCTGAGGGTCTGGGGGCAACTGCTAGAAGTTAGGGAATCACCTGTCTTAGAGATGGTGGAAGAATTCGTGCGGACCGGACCAAAGTCCTTCCAACTAGGAGACTGTGAGTCCAAGGGGCTATTTGTTGAAATGACAGAGAGCTAAGAAAGTTATGACTGTTTTCTCCCTGTAAGTGGTAGGATAATCTTAAATTCAAAGACATTTCTACTAAGAAAACCGTTTAAACTGCTTCACATAATCACAAATGAGACCAAAATGTGCCAAACAAATAATCAAAACAAATAGCTTAATGATGACTTTTTCAATGTTCAAAGAAAGAAGAAATTAACTGGTTCGGAGATTGGATGGTGAGGTTATAATGTCTCTTTTGGGAGATCAAAACGATGTCTTCCCCACCTTCTACCCCACCCTCTCCCTCTTCCAAACAGTGAAGTGGACAGTTTCTGGAAAATACAATGACCCTTTATGCCCAGCTTCTCTTGTCTGCTTAGGGATACCATCTGTCTCCCACGCTATGTAAACAATCCCCGCAGGAATCTTCTGATGACCAAACAGATTAGCAAACTCCAGATTTTCACACCATTAATAATATCCCCATCCAGATTAGGCCTCTTGCTTTAATAATCCCAACGATAAGCCTAATACCTTATCCTTCTGTTTATAGGGACTGTGAGTGTCCTTTTAAAGAATCTCTCAGAACATACAGAGCCATCTGTTGGGAGGACCGGGTGGGGGAAGCTCTCTCTAGGCAACGAAGACAGGAGCCCTTGAGGGAACGGGGGAAATAATAAAACGAAAATCATACCTGTAAGACAAATGCATACATGAAATTTCACCAGGTGTAATAGAGGACACTACTAATCACACTAAAATCTTTTTTCTTCTAAAAGCCAAAGTACAGAAAATTGCTCAAGAAAAGATAAGTTTCACACTTTGACAAAGATGTCCACACAGCGAGAATTCGGAGTTTCCTTGACTCTGGGGCAGGGACAGCAGAAACAGACCCGGAGGGCTTAAAGCCTCCGGCAAGTTTGCTGACCGTCCCCCTCTACCTATGCTGACCGCCAAAGCCTGCCTTCTCGAACTTTAATATTGATCCCCCCTAACTCTGCGAGCCCTCCGTCTTGTCTCCAAAGACTTCCAACTCTAAAAGAAATAGCCGTGCCTGCAAGGACGTTCCTGAAGTTGGTAAGTGTCAAGGAAAAGCACTTGAGCACCGCAAAGGGAGGAAAAGACAGGCAGGGAAGGGCCAAGCTCTGCAGCTGCCCGTCCTCGGAAGCGGCGGCGTCTGAATCTGCAGCCCCGGCTTCCTCCAGGCCCCAGGCCCGGCCGAGGATGCTCCCGGCACATTCCTCACCAGAAAGCAAGGGAGCCCCATGGCCCGCCAGCGAGGCTCAAAGGGCCCCCACGGTCCCAGCTCCCCGGAATAATCCAGCCACGAAACCCGTCCCGGAGCCTCCCCCCTCACCCCGCCCCGCATCTCAGGGCCGCGGAAGCCGAAATGTCAAATGAATGACCGCGCCGGGACGCGAGGAGGGAAACAAAGCCGCCACCCGCCCGCCAGTACCTGCGGCGCGAGGCCCGGGCCCGGGACGCGCACTCACCTGGGGCTCGGGCGCCGCGGGCTGGGCCGGGAACGCGGCCGCGGGGCGGGAGGGCGCCCCCGCAGTCGACCGGACCCGCGGCCCCGGCGCCCTCCGGTGGGTCCGCGCGCGCCGCGGGGAAAGCAGGCGGCCAGGGGCGCCGCCACGCGTCGCATGCAGCTCCCGGCTGCGGCGGCCGCTGCCGAGGGGCCAAGGGGCCGAGGGCTCCCGCGCCGCCGTCCCCGACCCCGCGACCCGCGGCGGCGACGGCAGAGACGCGGCGCAGGAGCAGAGCGCGCCCGGCGCGCCCCTCAGAGGCTCTTCCCGCCGCGCTCCGCAGCGGGCTGGGGCTCCGCTTGCCTTTGTGCTGGCATCTTCCTTCGCTCCCGGCGACACTCGGCGCTCCTCTGGCGGCTCCGCGCCGCCGCCCACCCCCGGGTTACGCCGCGCCCCCCGCGCGACCCGCCGTTTGTGCCGAGTCAGCAGCAGCCGCGGCGGGGACGCGCGAAGCCATGTCTCCCGCCCGCGCTCGAGAGGACGCCGGGGGTCCGGCTGCCGCGCAGAGCTTCACGGCCGAGCTCGGCGGCCCCGGCGGGGCGCGGCGCGTCCCCGAGCGGCTCGGCGGCGTTCGGCTCCCCGGCGCTCGCTCCTCTGGTGTCGCCCTGGAGCGGCGCGCCGGCCCGCCGGCGTCTCCCCTCTCGCCGCTCCCCGCCGCGCCGCCCGGCCTCCCTCCCGCCGCCACCCTCCTCCCGCCGGGCTGGCTCCCGCCCCAGGCAGCCGCGGCGCCCCGGCCGGTGCAGAGCGCGGGGTCGGTCCGCTCACCTCTGGCGGCGCCGGCGCCCCTCCCGCTGGCCGCCTGGGCGGCATCTGCCCGCACCTTCCCGCGGGGCACCTGGCTGGGGGCTTCCTGCACGTCGGGGACTGGGGCAGGGGAGGCGGGGGGCGGGGAAAGGACGGGAGGGACGGCCAGACCTCGGCCAGCCGGACCTCCTGAGGAAGGTGCGGGAGAGTGGGACGGGCGCGGCGGAGCGGAGGACGAATCCCGAGGCTGCGGAGGATCCCGAGCGGCTCTCCCGCGGCGCCGAAGGACAGGAGGGTTCTGAGGCGCCGTGCAGAGAGGAGACCCTCTGAGGTCATGCAAGCGGGACTCTTCCTCAATCTCACCGAAAAGCTGAATGGAGGAATGTCATGGCTCGGTTTCCCCACCTGCAAGGGCATGACGGTAATGTCATGTCACCGACACGGGGTGTGGTCGCAATTAAAAATGAATTACTGAAAGTGCTCCGAGCTACTTTGCCTAAAGAGAGCACTAAATTAAAAATTACTGTATTAATACTCTCAGCTTTCTATTTACTTCTTCAATAGCATCTTCATTGACTCAGCCCCACATAGGGGAAGGACTGAAACAGCCAAAATGCAAGGCTATTGCCTTCTATGCGTGGCATCTATCCAGAAGTGGGGGGGAAAGATGTGCTTGATTTTACGGTTTAACAACTATGGCCATATGGAGGAAGCTCCCAAGCATTGCCCCCTTCCCAAATAATGAATATCCATTATTTTGGAATTTTTGAGTATGTGCTTTCAGTATTATCCATCTCTCCCCTTTCTCTATTAACAAGAATTATATTTTCCTTTGGGAACTACCCCTCCCCCTTGCCCAGGAGTTTTTATGGTTCAGGATCGTGACACCTCCCATCCTCACTCCCCAGAACTGACCAGTTATCATATTCCAGACCATAGTAATTGGTTCTGGGATGGGTATGTTGGTCCCGAAACTCTATCTGGGGCTTTTGCTGAATCAGTTCAGAAAAAGAAGCTCTTTTAACTAGGATAACTAATAAGCCAGTAATAACAAGTACAACCACTTGAAAGAAGCCAGCTTCAAGGGAAGGAAAGCTGAGGGAGAGAGGATGGTGTCTTTTGAGACTTCAGAGGCAAATATGTCTGAATGAATGCTACCCCTAATGCCAATAAATCCCCTTACTCTTAATATCCTTAGATGAGTTTCAATTGTGTCTGTCACCTGTCATTTAAAAAAAAAAAAAAAAAAAGCTTTGACTCATTATTCGCAGAGATCTATCCATTGCTAGGCTATTCCACAGAATTGATGAACCCCTCCCCACCCCCAGCATGTGGCCAGAAAAAAGAAAAAAAAAAAAGTCCTATTTTTGTTCCTACTGGAAGAATCAGGATCCCAAGAGATCCCTCATGATGTTCTCTTTCTACAACTTGCTCTAGACCCAGCAACCCCACACCTGCAAACCCTTAACCTCCTGTATTGATTAACCATTGTTACAATTTTGCCTTAAACAAAAAAAGCATAAAAATAAGTAGCACTAAAATGGATCATTATTGCTGCCCTTAGGTTTAAAAAAAAAAAAAACTATTTTCTCTTACTTAAAAGGAAGTCCCATCTATCTTTAAAATTTTCTATATGTCAAGCATAAACCCCGAGGCTAAGGTATCAAATAAGATTAGTAGCAAAGTCATCTAGAATCTCAGCTTTCCGAAGGTGTATAAATGTTAGGTTCTTTCACACTGTGCTCCCCAAACCCCATTACCGCCATTACCTTATTTAGGTCTCAGCATCACAGGATCCAGGACAGATTCTCACCTAGCCTGGCTTTGAACCGTTCCCATAAAGAAAACTCCTTTATTTCACACGCTGGTCAAGTCTCTGTTGAAATTGACCTAACCCTAGAAAATGATCCTTAATATTGAGTCATCATACTTTTTCACTCCAAGTACAGAAGATAGACTTGTGGACCCCTTGAACTGTGTCTTCTGAGATCTTTGCATGGTCCTTAGCTGTTTATTACATGACACTGACCTAATTCTTCACCATCCTAGGTTACCTCCTTGCTATGAACATGTGCGGGTTTGTGGACACTTCCCATGAAGTGTAATGTCCAAAGCTGAACCCAAAGGCAGATTCCAAGAAACTTAAGCTTCAAGCCCCAACACCACAGGAGGAGTCCTAAAAGTATGCTCACTTGGCTTTATGTTTCTATAGAGGTTTTTGAAAGTAAAATATTTTAATCTCAAGAGACTGCTGTGTCTTTGTATCTAACTTCCTTTCTGTCATAATTTTCCTTCCATCTGGAAGCATCCGAGTGGTAGGCATTTTGGGCATCTGGCTAAGGGAAAGTTGAGTTTGTTAGATGGAATAAATGTATGGGGGTCTGTGGGCATTACAACCCATAGTTATAGTGACATTATTCCAGCTGCTTGAAGGTCTACTGTCATCTGGATCACAGGGTGTTGTGACACTAAGGCGGAGGGCCAGACATCTTATCAGCAAATGAATGAGTCCCTCAGAATCCAGCACGGAAGTATGCAGGTAACGGGGTAGGCAATATTTGAAATACATGGATCCAGAACAAGAATGTGGAAAATGCCCCCCCATCTTATTATATAGAAAAGAACTTTTTCCATATTTGACAACAATCTTAAAAATGTAGATGGCTTTTCCAGTAGGGACTGAAAGGAATCTCTTTTAAACTATCAATAATAAAAACACATTTCAATCAACTATGCTAATGGAAAGATTGAGATATCTGTTAATGTTGTAGAATAAAATGTGGCAGAATCATTTTTACATAAAGAGGAAAACAGAGTATGCAGACAGAGTGTAGGAAAAAGTATTATAAAAGTATATTAGGCAATTAATTATTTTCAAATCATGGTATGTTTTATACTTGCTGATGTCTGATACTTGTGAATGGATTTTAATTTGTAATCTGTGATTTTTTTATTCTAAATATTTTCTTGTATTTATGTATTCTTTTCCTTAAAAAGGCTCTGAGCTGTATTATCTTCAGACTCCAAAAAACATGGATCTATCCCCTATTGAACCTGATACTCTAAATGTGGCCTCTAAGTACAATAATGCTTTGAGATGTCCATTTCTGTCATATTTCATCTATCAACCATTATAAGAAAATGAATGGCTAATTATAACTAGGGAATTGGGACAATAACTAAAGGACACCCATTGGAATGCCAACATATAACAAATGTATTGCAACTTTTCTATATTTTTAAAGAAAGTATACCAAACCTAACTGGTTCATTGTTTTCTTAGTGGCTCTGATTTATTTACTCTGCTGTAATTCAGTGATGCCCTTAGGTGCTAAGAAGGTATAACATGTTTTTGCCTCTGTGCCACTATCCTTAGACTATCAGTTTTTTTTGTAGTGGAGGCACTGAAAAAAATAACTTTCTTCTTAGAACCCCGTATTTTTCCTACCTATTACCTTTTCTTTTATTGATAGTCTTATCTCATTCTAAGTTCCTGCTTATGGTCTGGTATGGAGTCTATAGACTAGGTATATATTCTTACTAGAACTTTTTCTAGAATGGATTGTGGGAGGATGGCAGGTCAGTGAAGACTGTGCATGAGCTTTAGGGCGCACCTTTTGTGGCTTCGATTTTGGTTGCTTGGAATCCTTTCACGCTTTCTTCTAATTTCTCACCCATTACCAATGGTAAAAACTCTAGATCGTCCCTTTCATATATACCTGATTATGCCTTCTATTATATATGCCTTACATATTTAATAACCACTTAATGTGAGCCAAGCATTCTTCTAAGTGTTGAGGATGCAAAAGTCAGGAGAACAGACAACCCCTACCTTTATAAAGCTTATGTTCTAATAGGATAGGGAAGGAGAGGTCAAATAATAAGGTCTGGCAGAAAGTGTGAATGTTTACAATATCCATATATTCCTCTGGATTTTCCATTCTTTGACTTTAAGATAGCCATGTGATCACTGCTGGCAAATAGAATTTAAGCAGCAGTGATGGTTGTCACTTCTGGCTCTGGAGATTAAGAATCCAATGTGACTTCTCTCATTCTCTTCACCTTCACCGAAACCACAGAGCCCATATATTGCAGTGGTATCGTCCCAAGACGGAAGGAGCCTGGATCCCTGAACCATCACTTAGAGGAAAGCTGACTAACTGACATAAGACTATGATGTCATCAAGAAATAAAGTGTTACAAAAATTAGATATGGGGTTATTTGTTACATCAGTCACTATTCATGACCTTGACTACAAAGGAAATTGGTAACTTAAAATAAGGTATTGCTATAATTAAAACCTAAAATATGTATCATTTACTCAGGGGTTCAACAGCAAGCAGCAAGGAAACTAACAGTGGAAGCTAGAAAGATGGGTAAAGAGAATCAAGAGGTACAAACTTCCAGTTATAAAATAAATCAGTCATGGGCATGTAATGTACAGCATGAGGAATATAGTCAATAATATTGTATTAACTTTCTATGGTGACAGATAATAAGTAGACTTATGATGATCATTTCACAATGTGTATAAATGATGAATCACTGTATTATACACCTGAAATAATATTGTATACCAATTATACCACAATATAAAAAAAGAAAATATTGGTAGCATAAGGCAAAGCATCACAATAAATAGATGAGCTAGGAAATAAATCACCAGTTTTCAAATATAAATGAGAGTAGAGATAGTCTAGACATTTGGGCCTCTCCAGAGGTAAAAAGGCTGACTGCTTTTAGATCCCAAATAGTAAAAATGGGATTTGTAAAGATTTGCAGAGACAAAAGCTCAGTAAAACTGAGCCATGGAAAAGATCAGATTCGAGGGTGTGGTTAGATAGCCTCAGGGTTACCATTTAATTGAGAGAAGTTTAAAACTTATGTTTCAAAAAACACTTTGGGTGCAGTTACTGGCACATGCAACTGACTGGAAATTTTTTTAAAAATCACAAATAAGTTTATTTCGGACAAAATTCTATTACCAAAGAAACTATGAGCCCGGACAAAAAAATTATTTGCCCATTCAAGACTTAACATAACTTTCCATGTGCAAGAAGCAGACTTTGAATGCTGTACACCCTTTGCAAGGAGACACCATAACATTCCTCATTTATTTTTTTTTTAAGATTGTATTTATTCATTTGAGAGGAAGAGAGAGAGAATGAGCGGGGTGGGGGGCAGCACTGGGAGAAGCAGACTCCCCACTGAATAGGGAGCCCTTCATGGGGCTGGATCCCAGGCCCCCAGGATCACAACCTCAGCCAAGGTACTCCAACATTCCTCATTTCATATGTGGCCAGGCAAGATAATGGAGAAGGAAGAACCACACAGAGGTGGAAGAGGAAAGGATGAGGGTAGAGGGAAACAATGGACAAAGAAGATTCTCCCTGAGACAAAAGCAGAATTTAATCATGCGCCCTGCCAAACTGCTACGCCTGGGGTACATCATAATGTCTACCCACAGGATTCAAGCATTACTCTGCACAAGATTGCTGTGAATCTTCCATTCTTTCTTTTCCAAATGTGGTATCCATTCTAGGTGTGAATCATTACAATTGGACTTCCTAGGAGGCAGACATCTTGTCCTATTGGATCATAAGTTCTTACTACACATAAAGCTCCACATCTGGACTTGACAGAGGACAGAGGACCCAAGGATCTTGAATTTAGAACTAGAAAAAAATGACTAGACTGTTTTCCTTAGGGAGAAAATGAGTGTTTTTTAAATACAGGAATATATTTGTTTTCTATCATTGCATAACCAATTACCACAACTTCAGTAGCTTAACACAAAACACATGATTTCATAGTCTCTGTGGGGGGAAAATGTAGACACAGCTCAGCTGGAACCTCTGCTCAGGTCTCCCAAGGCTTCAGTCAAGGTATCTGCCTACTGTATTCACACCTGAAGTCCTGACAAGGGAAAAAATCCACTCTCCCGGTGTGTTGACAGAATTCAACTCCTTATGGCTTTTGAACTAATGGCATCTTGTTTCTTCACAGCCAGTAGGAGAACCTGTCTTTCCTGTCTTTTAAGACGAAGTCTTATGTAACATAACTTAATCAAGAGAGTAACATTTTATCACTTTTGCCATATTCTATTGGTTAGAGGCGAGTCACAGATCTCACCCACACTCAAGGAAAAGGAATTTATAAGGACGTGACTCACCGGGGGACTTAGCTCATTGTCCTTCTAGAAGTGGAACAACTGGATAATTGGTGAACAGAAGCTAAATATATGGGTTTTTACCAATAATGATTAGTAACGTGCACTGCCATTTTACCCAGGCTGCTTTAGGGTGAAGTAGGCTGTGTGACTGGTTCTATCCAATGAAATGTGAGTACAATGTGGGTCATTTCTAGACTGACGCAACTGCCCTTTGGTTGGTGTCAGGGCAGCCTGTGAGATGATCTCCTTACTTAACTTTAAATATAAACTGAAGAATGTTCTGGAAGATAGTGGAGTAGGACGCTCCAGGAATCTGTTTCGGCTTAGACAACAATTGCATTCTCAGAATCTGTCCGATGTAACTATTTTAGAACTCTGGGGTCTGTGGAAGGCTTGCAACTTCTAGGGTAATACTCAGTATGGTAAACTGTGACTAATTTTGGCCAATTGCAGCTCTCATTGCAGTAGCAGCGTCCCATCCTCCATCCCTGGCCCCATGGCAGGCAGTTCTGCACACGTTCCTAGAGCAACTTGCACACAGCTTTTGGGAGCCAGGGTGGACAAAAAGGACGCTGTCCTCCAGTTAGCTGGGATCTGTCCTCTGATCACTGACGGCTCCTTCTGATCACAGAGGCGCAGACAATGGAGCAAGTGATCATCCTTGTTGCACCTAACCCCCTTGATGCTAAACCTTTCCCCTCTGGCTGAAGTGACTGCCAGGGGATTTAAAAAGCTAGCACCCTTTCTCTCACCCACTTTATTTGTCACTTTTTACCCTTTTGGGGAGCCATATATTAAAGATTAAGACCTTTAAAAGTGTATACAGGGAAAATCTGGAATTAACCATACATTCCCTGAGAAAGGATCAGATTAAGGTTACAATTCAGGCTGATCCTTAGCACGGAGGTAGCCTACAGCAACTCAAACAGAATGACAGAAAACAGCAAACCCTGGGAAAAGGGGAGAATCTGATTTACCGAGTTACCACATTATTAGATAGGACAACGGAAATTATTGAGTTTAAGGAACAGAAAAAAAAAAGATTTAAAACTGTGAACAGAGCCTAAGGAGCCAGTAGGACACCCTCAAGCAGACCATGGGGTCTTAGAAGGGGGGAAGAGAAAGGGACAGAGATAATGTTTGAAGAAATAATGCCTGAAAAATTCCCAAATTTGATGAAAATATGAACATAAACATCCAAGAAGCTCAACAAACTCTAAGCAAGATTAACTCAAAGAGACCCATTATGAGCAAAGTATCAAAAGATAAAGACAATCTTGAAAGCATCAAGACAGAAGCAAATCGTCATATACAAGGGATCCTCAGATTAATCTAAGATTAACAGCGGATTTCAATTTCTCGTTGGAAACTTCAGAGGCCAGTAGACAGTAGGCTGATATATTCAAAGTGCTAAAAGAAAAAAAAAAAAAAGTCAGCCCAGAATCCTGTATCTGGCAAAACTGTCCTTCAAGGGTGAGGGAGAAATTAAGACATTCCCAGATAAACAAAAACTGAGGGACTCCATGACCACTAGACAAGAAATGCTCAAAGGAGTCCTGCAAGGTAAAATGAAAGGACTCTAAACAGTAACTTCCAGCTGTATGGAAAAATAAAAATCTCAACAAAGATAAATACATGGGTAATTATAAAAGCTGGTGTTATTGTAACAATGGTTTGTTACTGCACTTTGTTTTCCCCCATGAGTTAAAAGATTAATGCATTTAAAGAAAAAGATATTAATGGAAAAGTTAGGATTACTGTAACTTTGGTTTGTAACTCCAAATCTTGTTTTCTATCTAATTTAAGAGACCAATGCATTTAAAAGAATTATTCATTTATATTTTGGGTGCACACAGGTATGAAGATACAATTCTGTGACTCTATGATTCCACTTACATGAGGTACTTAGAGCAGTCAAAATCATTTAGGGAGAAAGAAGAATGGGAAGTTATTTTTTGATGGGTATAGAGTTTCAGTTTTACAAGATGAAAGAGTTATGGGGAGGGGTGGTGGTGATGATCACACAACACTATGAATGTATTTAACACTGCAAAACTGTACACTTAAAAAGTTAAGATGGTAAATTTTATGTTATGTGTGTTTTACCACAATAAAAATAAATGAATAAATAAAACAAAGGGAAGCAAGTGTCCCTTCCCTAACTCATCCACCACCAAGCCAAACCTGGGGAGAACGTATACTTTGAGAGCCACATCTATCACACCATGGGCCTCTTCTATCCCTTTCTGCCTTCTTTTCCCATGACCTGATGGAACTGGAAGAGATGTCCTTCTTTGACTTTCCTTTCCTGTCTACTTGGGACTTGCTTTGGCTAAAAATGAGCCTTTGGGCTGCCCAATGTCTTCATACCAATGCGCTCCTTCCCAAACCCAGCCTCATTGCTAAGCCTTAATGAGGCCTGGAGGAGGGCAAAAAAATCAATTTTAGGGAAACTAAATCAGAAGGCAATTCTAAAACATTACAGTTGCATTATTAACACAGAATATCTAACTTCTTAACTAATTTCAATATATAATATCTCATTGAAGAAACGAATCCCATTATTATCTCAACAGGTAGGAAATTGAAGTGGTAGAAAGGCTAAGTCATTTGCCAGGACTAGCATGAGGCCTCTGGCTCCTCATCCTGTGTTTTGTCCACCATGTGTAGTGTCCCTTTCATTAAAATAAGATGGCTTTTAAATTACTTTTTAAAGTCTTGTTTCCTTAAGATGCCTAATACTAATCCCATGCTTACTCAAATCACTCACCAGCTCAGATCACTTTTACATTTGTTTGATTTCCTTATTCGTTTCTTACTCTCTTATTGTTTTCCTCTTATTAACATATTTCTTAGTATTACCATCTTTTATAGCATTTTCAGTAATATTCAAATATGAAGAGTCCCAATTGCTTGTTGAATGACTATCACAATTTAAGAGAAGTCAAAATAAAGATGTGGATAGAGATCCCAAAGAAGATGTATTTTAAGGGACACATGCACCTGAATATTTATAGCAGCAATGTCCACAATAGGCAACCTATGCAAAGAGCCTAAATGTCCATCAACAGATGAATGGATAAAGAAGATGTGGTATATATACACAGTGGAATACTATGCAGCCATAAAAAATGAAATCTTGCCATTTGCAACAACATGGAAGGAACTAGAGGGTATTATGCTAAGTGAAATAAGTCAATCAGAGAAGGAGCATTATCATATGGTCTCTCTGATACGAGGCATTTGAGAGGCAGGGTGGGGGTTATGGGGGAAGGGAGGGGAAAAATGAAACAAGATGGGACCAGGAAGGGAGACAAACCATAAGAGACTCTTAATCTCAGGAAACAAACTGAGGGTTGCTGGAAGGGAAGTGGGGTGGAAGGGATAGGGTGGTTGGGTAATGGACATTGAGGAGGGTATATGCTATGGTGAGTGCTGTGAATTGTGTAAGACTGATGATTCACAGACCTGTACCCCTGGAGCAAATAATACATTATATGTTAATAAAATTTTTAAAAAAATTTTTTTAATTAAAAAAAAAAGAAAGAAAAAAAGAGGACATATTGTGGTTATGTAATAAGAAATACCATAAATGCTTTAAAAATCCAAAATGTGGGACACCTGGGTGGCTCCGTTTTTAAGCATCTGCCTTCGGCTCAGGTCATGATCCCAGGATCCTGGGATCAAGCCCCACGTCGGGCTCCCTGCTCAGCAGCAGCCCTGCTTCTCCCTCTCCCACTTCTCCTGCTGGTGTTCCCTCTCTCACTGTCTCTCTCTGTCAAATAAATAAAGTCTTTAAAAAAAATTTTTTTAAATCCAAAACGTATATTAAGGCTGGCATATTTTTCTTGTTAGTGAACAAATATGTCAGATAAACCCAGCATTTCTACTTGGCTCAGAATTCCAACCTAAACACGATTCTGTCTGGAGAGAACACTGTAGCTTTGGCCAAAGAAAAGACATCTTTCCTAGCAGTTGTACCATTATTGAAACTTAAGCGAAAGAGTTTACGTCGCGATCTAGTTCAAGGTCACAGAGAGATAACAGGTGAAGCAGCAGTTAATCTAAGGAGATGTAAAGGGAAACAGACATGTAGAAAATACATTGTGTAATTAAAGGCGAGAGTGAGGTCCTAGGAAAATAATATAAAATTTACAAAAAAGTTTAATTATGACGTCCTGTTAAGAGTTATTTTCGCCCCATGTCCTAGGACCAATGGTTATATACTGCATACAGCTTATCCTTTCACACTGGTTTTCTCCGGAGACATCCTCTGGAGACCCATGCTTCTGGAGAACCATGCTTCTCCCTTCTCTGCCCTGCTTTGTGTGCAAGGGAGACTGATCCATATGGACTGCATCACAGGCTCCCTTGCTCCCTAGCACTGGAAGAGATGGGAGGGTAGGAGAAGAGTGGGGTTAGAGGGTTTTCTTCCCACATTCCTCCCTGACTTGGTGATGTATTTCCAGTACTCACTCTGTCAGCCAGTCCCCCTCCCACTTACCCAGCCCTCGCAGCACTCCAGGACCTCATCGCCTTTCCTTACCCCTTTGTGCCTTAGACAGCAGCAGTTTCCCACGGTTTCTGATTCCTGGGTGTCCTGGCATTTCTTGTCAGTTTTCTTAACTCTGCCCAAGTTTCTGTGAATAGACTTTTCTTGACATTGGTACAACATTCCAGGGAAGCGTGCCTTCTATTTTCTGCTGGGCTCCTGATCGGCATTCTTTTCCAGGATATTTATAGTTTATAAAATGATGGATTTAGACACAGAAATATATTTAAAGTAGACAGTGTTTGTAATTCAGATCAATAAAGTTCAAGTCAGTAGAGCTTCAATCAATTACCACCAAGTAATTTCAGACCTAGACTCATTGAGAGTTTTTGAAGGTTCAAAAATTTCAATTTTATCCATTCACCCAAAGATGACAAAACCATAGGAATCTGTTCTTGCCAAATTCACGGGACACTGAGTTATATTTCCAGACTTCCTTTTATTAACTTGAAGAAGAGAATCTGACACCAGAACTGTTAAACCATCAGCTCAGGGGGTCTCCATTTTGGTAGAAAATATCATTTAGAGCCTCAAATTACAGATCAGATGTTTGCATCATGGTGAACACAGAGTTAGAACAGAATCATTGTATACTTTTAGGGGCTTTTCCTATGAATTTAACTGACATAATAAATTGCCTTTATAAATTTCAAGTATATGCCTGCATGAAAACAACAACAGAACCAAAGAGTACTAAAGTAATGAGAATGAACAAGTTACAACTAATCAGTAACACAAGGGAATCCCACAAGTGTAATGCTCAATGAAAGAAGACAGATACAGACAGGCATATACTGTATAACTCAATTTATGTAAGCACAAAACAAGGAAAGCTAGTCAAGGTCATTTAGAAGTCACAATGGTGCTTACCTTGGTGCAGGGGTGAAAATGAGGGTTATGACTGGAAGAGAACCATGAGGGAGGATTCCGGAAAGCTGGTGATGTTCTTTTTTTCTTAATCTGGGTGCTAGTTACACAATCCTTGTGCAAATAGATCAGTCTGTGAAAATTTATCAAACTATACATTTATAATAGGAGTGCATATTTTTGTATTTGTACCACAGTTCACTAAAAAGTTGTTTGTTTTTTAATTTACTAGTACTGCTTCTAGAACTAAAGCTTCTCTGTTTTGGGCAATACGGTAGATCCACTGACCAGCTACCACCAACTTTGTATTTCCAGTGCGTATCCATTGTCAGTTCTGAAGATTCTATCATGATACTATCTCAAATACTGATGTTCAACATCACAATGATTTTGTATTAGCTTATAAAATGAACGAATGATGAAACAGTGATAACACTCAAGTCCCATTTCACAAAATTCTTAGAAATAATTTCTTAGACCGGGCTATTTCTGGAAAGAGTTCCATTAGAAACACTATTTATGTGCCTCTAGATAGATCAAAGCAGTGATTTGTAATGAGATGTGTGCCTTGGAATCTTACCTCCACACCTAGTGAGTCAAAGCCTCTGTGAGTAAAGTTTCCCACTTTCATATCATATATATCTTCAGAATGTGTCCTGGGTGAATCAGACTTACTTCTCTACTTAAAAACCACTCTCCTCTTCCAGCATGTATCGGAACACCAATGTTCATAGCAGCATTATTCACAATAGTCAAAAGGTAGAAACAGGGGCGCCTGAGAGACTCAGTGTGTTAAGCCTCTGCCTTCAGCTCAGGTCATGATCTCAGGGTCCTGGGATCGAGCCCCACATTGGGCTCTCTGCTTAGCAGGGAGCCTGCTTCCCTTCCTCTCTCTCTGCCTGTCTCTCTGCCTGCTTGTGATCTGTCTGTCAAATAAATAAATAAAATCTTTAAAAAAAGAAAAAAAAGGTAGAAATAACCCAAATGTCCCTGAATGAATGGATAAACAAAATCTGATATAAACACGCCGTGGAATATTATTCAGCTTTAAAAGGAATGAAATTCTGATACATGCTACAATATGGGTGAACCTTAATAATTTTATGCTAAGTCAGACACAGAAAGACAAATCTTATTTGACTCCACTTATATGAGGTCCCTAGAGTGGTTAAATTCATAGAAACAGACTGTGGAATCGTGGTTGCCAGGAACTGGGTAGAAGGGGAATATAGAGTTAATGTTCCGTGGATGCAGATTTCAGTTTGGGAAGATGAAAGAGTTCTGAAGATGAACAATGTGAGGGCTGCACAGCATTGTGAGTTCACTTACTGCCACTAAATATAAGCTTAAAAATGGTTAATACAGCAAATTTTATGGTATGTGTATATATTTATTTATTTGAAAGAGAGAGCATGTGTATGAGCAGGGGAAAGGACAGAGGCAGAGGGAGAAGCAGACTCTCCACTGAGCAGGGAGCCTGATTATGGGGCTTGATCCCAGGACCCCGGGACCATGACCTCAGCCAAAGGCAGATGCTTAACTGACTGAGCCGCCCAAGCGCCCTTTATGGTAGGTATAATTTACTACCCAAAAAACTACTTTTCTTGAATCTTATTTGGCTTATTTTATAAGAAAATAAGCTAAGAGTTCACACTGTTGGAGGAAGATCATAAAATGAAACCCAAGCTCCATCTAAGAAACTCTCATGGCACCAGCAACCCTCTCCTTGAAGGCGAGAGTTCCTGGTAGACTTGCATATAGACAAGAGATTTGTACACTGGCCATTTTGGTTCTTGTTCATTTTGTCTGGATGTTGACTTGGTAGAACAAGTATTATGCAGTTGGCTACATATGGTTCCTCTGGCCTCTTGATTAAAAGCAGCCTTATCTCAAGCAGCTGGGTGGCTCAGTCAATTAAACATCTACTCTTTTGATTTTGGCTCAGGTCATAATCTTGGGGTGGTGAGATCCAGCCCCATGTCTGGCTCCATATTGAGATTTTCTCTCCCTCTCCCTTGGCCCTTCCTCCCCTCTCAAAGAAATAATTAAATCTTAAAAAAAAAAAAAAAAAAAGGCAGCCTCATCTCATCAAAGCTAAGCACTACCTATCAACAGTTGCCGTGCCAGAGGGACTTTGCATAAACAACATTCTGAACCCTTACTAATGAACATGAATGAAACCCTACAACAAAGAATTTCATTCCAGGACGCCAGGGTGGCTCAGTCGGTTAAGCGTCTGCCTTCAGTTCAAGTCATGATCCCAGGGTCCTGGGATTGAGCTCCATGTCAGGCTCCCTGTTCAGTAGGGAGTCTGCTTCTCCCTCTCCCTCTGACCCTTCCTTCCACTTGTGCATGCTCTCTGTCTCTCAAATAATTAGAAATAAAATCTTTAAAAAATTTTTCATTCTATTTTGTCTTGACTCATCTAAAGAAAATATTATTTTTCTGTGGGAATTATCATATAATAGTTTCTAATAATAATGGTAGTGTATTATTTTAGGCATTTGATTATTTTGGATTAGTTTGTTCATAATAAGGTTTGTTTCACCCACCTAGCTATCAAAGGAAACAGGAAAATTCTCATGGCCTTCATATGCTTGCTCCTTTTTGGGGAAGAATTCTGGTTCAATGAAAATATTCAACATAAGAAGTTTTTCAGAATGTTTAGTATGTATCAATGTTAGCAAATTGCACTGTGATTAAAATTGTCCAAATATCTCTTTTGTAACCATTGTATTCATGGCAATCAGGCTTTCAGTGGTAGGTCTCCTAATATAATTATGAACTCTCCAATCCACTTTCTGAAATCCAGTTCCAAATACATTCTTTTTTCTATTATTAACTAAAGTTGGAGCAAATGTAAGTACTATTACTACTCTAACCCACTACCGCTGCCAAAAAAACCCCAAAAAACAAAAACAAACGAGCGAAAAAGAACTTTTACAAGCAAAATAACTAATAAAATTAAACTGTGGGGACTTTTACCGAACTATGGTTCCAAATTAAAGTGCATTGATTAAGGTCATCCTCTTTTTATTTTTTTTTAAAGATTTTATTTATTTATTTATTTGAAAGACAAGGGATCACAAGTAGTCAGAGAGGCAGGCAGAGAGAGAGAGGGGGGGAAGCAGGCTTTCCGCTGAGCGGAAAGCCCAATGCAGGGCTCTATCCCAGGACCCCGAGATCATGACCTGAGCTGAAGGCAGAAGCTTAACCACTGAGCCACCCACTTAACCCACTGACCAGCACCCCGGTCATCCTCTTTTTAGATGAGTCGTACTTTTATGATTGCAAATGACCACCAACTGGTCATGGTTTGACTTGTGATTTTGCAACTTTATGACAGTGCAAAAATGTTATGCATTCAATGGAAACTATACCTTGAATTTTGAATTTTTTTTAAGATTTTATTTATTTATTTGAAAGACAGCGATCACAACTAGGCAGAGAGGCAGGCGGGAGGGGAGGAAGCAGACTCCCCGTGGAGCAGAAAGCCAGACGCAGGGCTCCATCCCAGGACTCTGGGATCATGACCTGAGCTGAAGGCAGAGGCTCAACCCATTGAGCCACACAGGCGCCCCTGAATTTTGAATTTTGATTTTTTTTCCCCAGCTGGTGATGTGTAGTATGGTACTCTTTCATGATGTTGGACAGCAGCAACAAGCCACAGCTCCCAGTCAGCCACACAATCACAAGGGTCAACAACCAATACACTTAAAACTATCAGTACTGATACAACCCTTCTGTTTTCCCTTTCAGTATCATATTCAATAAATTACTTGAGAAATTCAAAATTTTATTATCAAACAGACTTTGTTTTAGATGATTTTGCCCTACTGTAGATTAATGCAAGTGCTCTGAGCGTGTTTAAGATAGACTAGCCTAAGCCGTGGTGTTCAGTGAGTCAGGTTTATTAAACACATGTTCAACTTAACACTATTTTCAACTTATGATGGATTTATCAGGACTGATTAATGGACTGTACTAAAGCAGCAAAACACTTCACATATTCATTACTTCCCGCTCCAGGAGAAACAGACAGAACCTATTTCCCTGGTAACAGAACAGTGTATTAGTTTCCTATTGCTTCTGTAACAAATTACCACAATGTCAACAGCTTATATATCACAAATGTATTACCTTGCCGCCCTGGAGTTCAGGAGCCTGAAATCAGTTTCACTGCACTAAAAAGTGAAGGTGTCATTAGCCTTGCCTTTGTGGGACCTTAGGGGAATCTTTTTCCCTGTCTTCTCTGGCTTCTAGATGTCACCTTTATTCCCTGGCTTGTGACACCTCCTTCCATCTTCAAAGCTCATCACTCCAACCTCTACTTCCACTGTTCCATCTCTTTCTTCTACTTTTAACATTCTTGCCTCCCTAAGGATCCTTGTGAATACATTGGACCCACCTATAATTCAAGATAATCTATCTCAAGATTCTTTTTTTTTTTTTTTTAAGATTTTATTTATTTGACAGAGAGAGAGAGAGAGAGTCTATCTCAAGATTCTTAAATGCAATAGTATCAGCAAAGTTCCTTTTGCCATGTAGGAGGGTAACATATTCACATAACTAAGCTGCCCATTATCAGTCTATCATACATAGCTGTATCTCCAGCTAAAACATTACATATACAAGCTTCTCTTCCACATGTAATTATAAGATTAAATTTTGGCAAGTGAGATGTAATAGGCAGAACTTCTAGGAAGAACAATTAAAGGAAGTTGATTTAACTGCAAAACGCACCCTTTTGTTCTTCTTTTCTTCCTCCCTTCTGCCCAAAACATAGACGTGATGACTTGAGTTCAGCAGCTACATTGGACCCTGAGGTTAACACTGGAAATAGAATTCATGACTCGGATAAGGAAGCAGAAAAGGCAAAATAAGCCTGGGCCTTTGAGGGTCACTGTGCCAACCTGAAATGCCAAACTCTGGGCTTATTTTACATGAGAGAATAATCTGTTGTGTACATAAGACACTGTTTGTGCTTATGTTACCACCATCGAAACACAATTCTTGCCTAATTGGTATTGTCTAATTTAGCAAATCTATCTTGCCAGTTGATCAGGGAGTGTTTGTTGTGAGTCATACTGCCCTGCATACATCTGTAATTAGGTGGGCTTTCAAAGTAAATTTAAGAAAAGGAAAGAAAGAAGGGAGGGAGGGAAGGAGGGAGGGAGGAAAGAAAGAGGAAGGGAGGAAAGGAGGGAAGGAAGAAAGGGGGGGAAGGAAAAAGAAAAGGAAAAGAAAGAAATGGGCCAACTCCAGTAACTGAAACCTTCTGCTGGGTTTGGCACCAGGCACAGCCTGACTTTAGGCCAAACTAGAACATGAGGACTGGGGTTGACTTTGCCTTCTTGGGACTTCATTATCAGGCTGGTTCCTCTCACGGTTGCAAAATGGCTTCAGCAAACTCATTTTTTTCGTATCTTTATTTCCCTAAGCCCAGAAGAAGAGTGAAAGCCTCTTTTCCTGAAGCCCTGTGAAGTCACCATAGGTGTCATCAAATCGATTAGATTATGTGTATATTTCTGCACCAATCACTGTGGGGTCTGGGACTGGGATAGATTGGATCCTTTGTTTTATACCTACACCAATCAAGACCTGCCCCTACAGATGTGAGTGGGGTCCCTCCCACACAAATGACAGGGCTGAGAACCAGGGGAAGTGTGGTAAAGTGCAAAGTGTGTTACGGAGACACCAAGAATGCTGGGGAGGCCTAGAAAACTTAGTGTGTCTGTCTACCAGTTTCATAAGAGACTTCTCTAGAAATTCAGAGAATTTGAGCTGTAGAGTAATTAGCAAAAATGTTTCTAGCTCAGGAAGTGAGGATCTAATGCAAACCCCTTTAATTCCTAGCCCATGGCAATCCATTCTGTTTACACTATCATTCCACAAATACTTTCCCTCCCCAAACCAGAAGCAGCCAGGATTGGTAGAGAGTTCTCTTCGCAGTAGCCTCAAGGTTAAACCTACTCCAAGTTTACCTGCATTTACATTTTTGCAAGAAGTTACACAGCCCCGAGGTACTATTTCCATGTGAACTCTAAGAAAGATGGGTAATGTCATCACATCATATCCTGGGAACGATAGGAGCTTATCTTTGTTTTTATGTGCATAGACTCGGCTCATTTTTGTGTGTGCAATTCGGCCAGTCTAGCACCGTCAATATTTGTTTGTTTTCCCTGCCCTTAGTCCATGTACGCCAAATCCAACTCCACATGTACACTCAACCTGTCATAGAAAGTAGGTTCTTCTACGAACACGTTCAGTCTAAAATAAGATAAATTTTATCTCCTTTCTTAATTTTTACAAAATGCAGGGAAAAGACAGCCAGGTATCCATGACTGAAATTAAACAAGCATTAGCTCTTTGCTATATTTATTTTAGTTTTTTTGTGTGTGTAAATACTAATTTCAGAGCTGATAGTTTAGATACAGCTAAAAACCACTAATTCCCACTTTTCTTCTTGCCTTTCTTCCTCAGAAATAACCACTACCCTGAAGGTGAAATATATCATTCCTGTCATTTTTTTTCTTGGTGTTTGCTCACATTTCTCTCCACGTGAGTATATCCAGACACAACATATACTATGGTTCAATTCTAATATGGCTAGGGTCCCAGCAAGAAGTTGATGGTGGCACAAAGGGTTAATTAGAGAGTCATAAGGGAGTAATGCAGAGACTCTCATAGAAGTGTGGGCAGTTTTAAAGAATAAGACATGGAAAAACATCCAGGGAGTAGTAACAGTGAAAAGGCCTTCCCACCCCTGAAAATGAAAGGGCAGGGAGAAGGAGGAGTGTTTCCAGAAGCTGCTGTGAGTTGCAGCATGGGACAGGGGTTTGCCAGCAGCTTTGACCTTCAGTAGAAGATCTCAATTATTGTCCAAACCAAGATCTACCAGGAAGATCAACATCAGGCTCTCTTTCCTCCCTCTTTTGATCACTGGTCTGTGCCTCCCATTGGCCACAACCAACTGGCAGGCAGGAGAGCCTGTCTGAAGCTGTCTGTCCAGGCCAACTTCTTGTGGAAGAAAACAGGAAAAAGAAGGGAAGCAAATGGATCTGGAAAGGTAGACAGATAATAACGCAACTGTTTTGTATTTTAAGAATTAACGTATTACCATAAAGTACATAAAGTTAGGTGTGAACTGTTTCCTTCCAGAAAACCATAAATTAAAAATCGAAGTTACTAAACTCAGAGGTTTATCTCTGAACACTGTTTATCCACATGCATTTGGCAATGAAGCAAAGAGAAAGGAAGGAAGGAAGGAGAGAAGGAAAGAAGGAAGGAAAAAGGAAGAAAAAGGAAGAGATGGGAGGGGCTGGAAAGACTGATTTCACAATCCCTTGAAAAAAGGAGTGGACTTTTCTCTCTTTTGCTGTTGGCTTGGAGAAGCAGCAAAAGCACAGAACATTCCAGCTTCCTGTCAACTCAGCATCACTAGCAGATTCTCACTTCAGCTAGCCCTAGTGGAAAATAGAGATATGGCAGCTGAAACAGATGCTCTTAGCAAAGAAACACTGCTGCCCCACCTTTAAAAAAAATAAAAAAATAAAAATTTTTTAAAAACCAGCTTTATTGAAATTAAAAGCAGCTCAATAGTTTTTAGTGTATTCACAGTTTTGCATCCATCACCACAACCAATTTTAGAACATTTTTATTTTCCCAGTAACAAATTCCACAAGCATTAGCCATTACTCCAATACTCTTTCCTTTTCAACTCATTCGGTAATTTGTAATTACCTAAATTACACAAGTTACAACTTTCTTGTAAATTCTGACTCCAAAATCTAAGGAACTAAACCCGATGTACAATAGTGACCTATTGAATGTACTGATAACATTAACATTCTTCCCTTATGTATTACTTGTCAACACAGATGCTCAGATTAATTTGTCAAACATGTCAATAACCACATATTCCCTTCTTACTCTTGTAAGTTACTATTAGACATGCTCTCAGGAGATTGGGACATGCTTTTGGAGATTTCAATGATTTTTGGCTTCTTTCAATATTGTCTTAGGTGAGTGACGTAGCATTTAGGATACAATATATTATGTAAAAATTTAAAATTATATTAATGGGGGCAAACAAAAAAGATGATGAGATACCCTGGAAGTAGTTCTGCTTTGTTAAGGATTTATAATAACCTTTATTAATATTCAGTCTCTAATTTGAATTCCTTCATTTGAGTGTAATGAACAGAGACCAATGAACATCCTAAGGAGATTTTTAAAAAGATTACAAGAAGGAGTAGGTATAGAGAAAACAGAAGTGGCACTTGCATTGTTTCATTGTGAAAAGGAGAAGACTAAGGAACATCTTGGCTGTCCTCAAGCTTAAGGAGAGGATGTTAATTCACCTCCGTCTCCCCAGAAACCTACATATACACTCTTTCCAGGAAATATCCTCTGCCTTCTTCATTTCAGCTACTATTTATATTCCACATGTAGGCTGTGGATTTATAGCTCCAGCCCCAAACACCCCTTTTGCATATCCCACTGGACTCCCATATCCCACTGGACATCTTTACTTGGATGTTTCATGAAACTCAACATGTCAAAACTGAACTCATCTTCCCCCCATTGTGGCAGACGGATTTTAAGGTGGACCTTGATTCCTGCCACAGTGTCCACACCTTTGTCCCCTTGAGAGTGGGTGGGACCTGTGAATTGCTTCTAACCAGTAGAAAATGGCAAAGATGATGGGACGGCCCTTCCGGGACGTGATGTTATAGAAGATTCACTCTTGCCACCTGCCTCACTCTACAGACTCTCCTTGCTGGAGTAACAAAGTTAGTAGTCATTTAGGAGAGTCCACGTGCCAGGGATCTGTGGCTAGCTTCTAGAAACTGCAACTGGCCTCAGGGAGCTGAAGGCAACCTTCAGCTGACCATCACCAATAACGTGGGGCCCTCAGTCCTACAACCACAGGACATGAATTTTGCCAACAACCTGAGTGGGCTTAGAAGCATATTCCCCCCAGTTGAGCCTGCAGATGAGAATGCAAGTTGGCCAGCACCTTGACTGTAGCCTTGTGAGACCTTAAACAGAACATCCAGCTAAGTCATGTCAGCTTCCTGCCCCACAGAAACTGTGACATAATAAGTACGTTAGTTAAAGTTGCTAAGTTTGTGGAAATTTGTTACACAGCAAGACAGAACTCATACCCCCCCCAACTTCATCTTCTTCCTCTTTTCTCTGTGTCTTTAAATGAGTGTATCTTCTACTCTTATCAACCAAGCTATCCTGAATTCCCTCTTCTTCACCCCCACATTCAACCAGTGTCTTCAGACCACCACTTCTACCTCCTGCATAGCTTCCTAACTCACGTAAGTACGCCACGTATAAATTCAGATCTTTAGAATCATGTGCCCAACATCGCTGCAGCCTTTTAATCAGTCTCCCTGCCTCTACGCTTTCCTGTTTCCAACCCATTCTCATAGGACTACCGAATGTATCTTTCTAAAGCATGAATCGAATGAATTCACTTCATAACTTCAAATTTGACTTCAGAAACTTAGAAAAATCAGCCTCAGGACAAAATTCAGAGGTCTTGGCATAACTTTGATCTAACCACTCCTATGTCTTGTCTCCTTTCTCACCACTTCTGCTCTACTCGCTCTGCACGTGCAGCCCCCCACGTGCACCTTGCTTTCTTAGTGCAAACACATGAGCACAGATTGTTCCTTCTCCCTGGGGTTACCTTTCTGTCCTTAGTCAACTGGAAAACTCTTATTCATCACTTTTTATTTATCCCTGGCATCGTCTCCTCCAGAACCCTTTCTCAGACCTCACTACTGGACCCTGTCTGCATTCTTTTTTTTTTTTTAAATACTTATTTATTTATTTGACAGACAGAGATCACAAGTAGGCAGAGAGGCAGGCAGAGAGAGAGAGGGGAAAGCAGGCTCCCCGCTGAGCAGAGAGCCCGATGCGGGGCTCGATCCCAGGACCCTGGGATCATGACCTGAGCCGAAGGCAGAGGCTTTAACCCACTGAGCCACGCAGGCCCCCCAATATTCAGTGTTTTTGATGGCTATTTAGTGTGAATATATTGTTATTACCTAACCACTTTCCTATTTGAAGATTATGGTAAATTAATTTATGGATTCCAATTATCCATTCTCCTGTAGTACATCTAACACCCTTACCATGGCTTCCTAGTGGGCTTGGTATAATTTCTGGTATCTTGACTTCAGCTTGGCCAAGTTGCTTACTTTGGCCATTGGAATGTTATTAGATGTGACAGAAGCAGCAGCTTGAAATATGCTTCTGTACTTGGACTTGCCCTCTGGGTCTTCTATTATCCCCAAGAAGAGCATGCCCCAAGTAGTCACTGACCCCTTTTGCCTGCCTCCCCAGAAGGAAACCAAGCAGAGCTTTCCCAGCCAACCTGTAGACACTGTGAGTATGAGAATAAATGCTTGCTTTTGGATGACACTGACTTTTAGAGTGTTTTTGTTAGGTGGTATAATGATGGCAATAGCAGATTTTGTAATATTATAAAAAATATACAATAAGTATCCATCCCTTTACACATATCTTGCAACTTTAAGCCAGATATATTCCTAGAAGCATAACAGCTAAGTCAAATCTTAGTTGTTTTTTTTTTTAAAGAGAGCTTCATTTTTTAAAAAAGATTTTATCTATTTATTGACAGAGATCACAAGCAGGCAGAGAGGCAGGCAGAGAGAGAGAGAGGAGGAAGCAGGATCCCCGCGGAACAGAGAACCCAGTGTGGGTCTCGAATCCAGGACCCTGAGGTCATGACCTGAGCCGAAGGCTGAGGCTTTAAACCCACTGAGCCACCCATACACCCATGCACCCCCAAATCTTAGTATTTTTGAAATCAGCTAGATAATGTTGGTGGTGATAAATATTAACATTTGTTAAACATTTTCTACATTCCATTCTCAAAGTCTTTTACATGTGTCCAGAACTGTAAAGGGTCTGAACTTTTTTCTATTTGCAAACTAACAAGTTCTCCTGCCACAGTTTTATAGAGGGTGACAGAGACATGAGACTCCTGAATCAAAGGACATTGTTACTTATGACCAGCAGCATAAGTGTCAGCATGTTTTTCTTCGTTCCCCTTGCCTCCAAAGCACCAGAGGGGCGTCACCGATTGGTCCAGATGGGTACCTGCACATGGATTGTGTTACAGGAGGGGATCCTTGAGTTTGGGAACTGACATCTCTCATAATAGATGGTAAGCAAACCTGCCTTTTACTCCAGAGGCAGACCCTATCTCTATTTTCCAAAGTTATTCCTTATATAAATATTCTCAAAAAGATAGTCCCGAACAAAGGGAAGTCAGTGCCTGTCCTCAAAAGTCATAGAGAAATATGAGAGAGTATGGACAATTGTCTCCTAGTGGTTTTATTAACTTAATCCTCTCTACTTTACAAATATGGAACTAAAGCACAGAGAATTTAGTAATTTTCCCAAGAGCATACAGCTAAAGGGTAGGAGAGTCAGGCATATTGGTCAATATTTCTAAGACAAAGATAGATTTCCAAGAAAAATCTTTAATATTACAATTGTGGAATAAAGAATGTATGAACCCAATTTTTTCATTATCATATAAAAAGTAGTCCTTTTGTCTTTATTAAGCTGTTCAGTTTGTATAAGAAAAGAAATTATATCTTGATTGCACTATAGCTAGAGAGAACATTTTCCATAAATAATTCTTTTAAGAAGTCAGAATGCTTTCCAAGAAGGGAGTGTTTGGGGGTAGAAAATGAAACCAGCCAAGCTGTCAAGGGCTTCAAGAGACAATATGCATTTCAGAGCTAATGTAGAAGCTTGATTTTATCATCAATATGTTTGATTAAATTTACTACCTTGGCGGGTCCTCCATACTGATTTTTATAGAGAAACAATGAAGAAAGAAATGTAAATATGGATTTTGTTATTTGTTGAGAACCAGAGGAGAAACAATTCTACATTGTAATATAGTTTTATTAAATAATGTTTTTATAAAGATTAAGGCTTTTAGCACTTAATAATTTTCATACCAAGATATACAAGTGATACTTTAAGCTCAACTGAACTTTTTTGATGGAATATATATATATATATATATATATATATATATATATATATACATTTATATTCTTTAAGGGGTTACCACTATTGAAAGAATAAGGTACCATCTGTGTTCAAATATGATTAAGAAGAATCTACAAAGATCTACAAAAAGCCTTAGAAATAAAGGAATAGATCCCGAGAAATAAGATTTATAAATTGGTTGTTTAGAATTCAATGTCTGGGTGAAATGTTATGTTAATTTTCGCTTTTTCACCCATCTGATGTTTTCTGTATTTTGGATGAGAAACATTTCTCTCGTAGTGTTGATCCATAGCTTCTCTCAGAGCCTTGTATTTTGAAGGGCTGGACTAATCTTTGATGACTATAATGAGGAGCATCTTATTCTTTTCGGAAATACTTATCAAAATGCATTACTTGCATTCAAATCATCAAATCAGTTCTTTAATATATGAATGTGTATATCTTTAATGTGTTTTTAAGAGAGTGGTGCAACTTTTCCCAAACCACAGAAAAATAAATAATGTTATCCTTTTCATTCCATAAATAAAACAATTTTAGGTTCTTCATCTGACTTAATGACTCATGGAATCCAAGGACATACTCAATATCTAAGACTATAACAAATCTCAGAAACAACTGGACCAAGGTCCTGACTACAGTTATGGTAACATTTCACCCAGACATTGAATTCTAAACAACCACTTTATAGATCTTATTTCTCACCAGTTTTACCATTATTGCATAGGTTCTCTAGGCCAAAAATTATGTCGAAGAGAATTCTGTGCTGGAGATATACATACAGAACCATGTATGAAAATGGAAACCCCCCACAGTCACCATGGAGATGAGGCATAAGTTGTGAGGAAAAGCAGCAGAGCTGGGAGACCCTCAGAGGGTCAGAGGTCAATGAGAACCTTTACCTTCCCTCTGATTTTCTAAAGCAAGTTAGAGTTTACTCTTTCTTTGTATGTAAAATGCCACAAATATATTGGAAAATGGGCAAAAAAAAGGAGAGAGATAAATAAAAAAACTAAAATAACTAAATATGTGAGGATAAGTTATGTTCCCAAACCTGCAGGTTAGGAATACAGAGCAAACCAATCATTCAATTCTGATATATATGTTGTCAACATAGAGTTAATTATATAATAATTATCCCATTTTCTCCAATAAAACTCAGATAACCCTCAGTCCTTATGGATTGATTCATTCATTTATTCAACTGCATACACTGAGATTTTGCTATATGTCAGGAAATTTACCAGATTCTGAAGTATAGTAGAAGTACATTAAAGTATATTTATTTTATTTTATGAATAGGTCATACATCCAAATGATTTAGACTCAAAATAATAGTAAGAGACATGCACTGAAAAGTTTATTCACATAGAAGTTCCCATCTACCTTTGTCTTCATCCTATGTATCTTACAAGTAGGGTGACATACCTCTAGGTTTTCCTGGAACATTTCCAGTTTTTGCCTTTTGTCTTGGTTTAATTATTAATAATGTCCCCTTTTATTTTCAAAAGTGTTCTGGTTTAAATAATAAACACCAGAGAAAATAATCAATAAGTTTGAAAACAGAAAAATAGTAAAGAAAATCAATGAACCCAAAAGCAAGTCCTTTGAAAAAAAAAATCAATAAAATTGATAACCTTTATCCAGAATGACCAGAAAAAAAGAAAGACAAAAATTACCAATGTTAGGAATGAAAGAAAGACTATCATGACAGATCCATACAGAGAGTGGAAGGGTAAGACAAGAGCACCAACAACTCTCGGACTGGAAGCCAACAACTTAGATAAAATGGACAAATCATTAAAAGACGCAACCTATAAGGGACACCCGTGTGGCTCAGTCAGTTAAGCATTTGACTCAATTTCAGGTTAGGTCATGATCTCAGGGTGATGAGACTGAACCCTGCATTAGCTTCTGTGCTGGGGGTAGAGACTGCATGAGATTCTCTCTCCCTCTGCCCCTCCCCCCACTCACGCACAAACATGCTATCTCTCTCTCTCTCTCTCTCTCACTCTGTGTCTCAAAAAGGAACAAAAAAGATGCAAACTATCTGAACTCATTCAAACAAAACAAAACAAAAATCCAAACAAAAATGCAATAGTCTTAGAACTATTGAAGAAATTGAATTTGTAGTTAAACATTCTTTCAACAAAGAATGTTTCAGGCCTAGATGCTTCACTGGCAAATCCTAAAAAATACTTAAGAAAAAAATAATGTCAATTCTCCACAATCTCTTTTAGAGAATATAAGAGGAAGCACCCATACGTTTTATAAGGCTAGAATTATCCTACTATCACAACCAAACACATTATTATAAAAGAAAAATAAAAACTAATATCCCTCCACAAACAAGACACAAAAATTCTCAACAAACTATCAGCAAATCAAATCTAGGAATATATAAGACAGGGTAATGCAGATTGACCAAGTGTGGCAAATCCCAAGAACACAATTGATTAAACTTTTGAAAAACCAATGTAATTCATCAGAACACCAGACTAAAGAAGGAAAAAAAACATGATTATCTCAATAGTACTTGACAAAATTCAGTATCTCTTCACAATAAAAACTCTCATCAAACTAGGAATGGACAGAAATTAACCTGATGAAGGACAACTAACCCTTCAACTAATCAAATTTAGTGGGAACAAAGCAAGAATATCTTTCTTTCACCACTCCTATTTATTAGAGTAAAAATCCTAGCCAATGCAAAAAGTGAGAAAAATAAAGTTATTCAGATTATAAGGGGGGAAAAATACTCTATTTGTAGATGACAGGATTGTTTATGTAGAAAATCCCAAGTATATAAAAAAAGTTCCTAGAACTATTAAGTGAGTTTAGCAAGGTCATAGGATAAAATATCAAAATACAAAAGTCAATTATATTTCTATACAGTATTTCCATATTCTATATATTTCTCTATTATAACAATAAACACTCAGATTTGAAATTTTTAAAAAATTCTAGTTTAAATAATATCCCAGGACCCCCTGGGGCTCAGTCAGTTTAAGCGTCTGACTCTTGGTTTGTACTCAGGTCATGATCTTGGGGTTGTGAGATCAAGATTGAGGCTTGTGTCCAGCTTGGTGCTCACCGGGGAGTCTGCTGAAGATTCTTTTCCACAGATGCCTGGGTGGCTCAGTTGGTTAAACGTCTGCCTTCAGCTCAGGTCATGATCCCAGGGTCCTGGTATGGAGTCCCACAGAGCCTGCTTCTCCCTCTGCCTGCTGCTCCCCCTACTTCTGCGCATGCTCCCTCTCTCTTTCTCTTTGACAAATAAATAAATGAAATCTTTAAAAAAAAAGTTCTCTCTCTCCCTTTCCCTCTGCCCCGCCCCTTACCCTCTGCTTGTGCATGCTCTCTCTCTCTCTCTCTCAAATAAATAAATAATCTAAAAATATAAAAATAAAATCTAAATAACTATGTCCAGGACCTATACACTGAAAATCCCAAAATACTAATTAAAGAAGTCAAAGAAGACCTAAATAAATAAAGAGAGGTCTCATATTCATGGATTGATAGACTCAATAATATTGCTAAATTCTCCCAAATTTAATATATAGATTGGGCGTATTTCCAATCAAAACTCTAGCAGAATTTTGTATAGGTATTATTAACAAGCTGATTGATTGATTTTACTTTGAATAATTTTTTTTTGGTGTTAAAACATGGATTATGAAATAATTTTTAACTTTTCTTTTTAAATTTAAATTCATTAGTTAACATAGTGTAATATTAGTTTCAGGTGTATGATATAGTGATACATCACTCAGTGCTCATCACAACAATGCACACCTTAATCTCCATCATCTATTTAACCCACACCACCACCTACTTCAACTCTGGTAGCCATCAGTTTGTTCTCTATATTTAAGAGCCTGTTTCTTGGGGCACCTGGATGGCTCAGTGGGTGAAGGCCTCTGCCTTCAGCTCAGGTCATGATCCCAAGGTCCTGGGATCAAGTCCTGGGATCAAGCCCTGGGATCAAGCCCCGCAACCGGCTCTCTGCTCAGTGGGGAGCCTGCTTCCCCTTCTCTCACTGCCTGCCTCTCTGCCTACTTGTGATCTCTGTCTGTCAAATAAATAAATAAAATCTTTAAAAAAAAAATCTGTTTCTTAGTTTCCCTCCTCTCTTTTTTCCCCCCTTTGCTCATTTGTTTTGTTTCTTAAATTCCACATGTGAGTGAAATCATATGGTATTTGTCTTTCTAACTTCTTTTGCTCAGGATAATCCTTTCTAGCTCCATCCATATCTTTGCAAATGGCAAGATTTCATTCTTTTTTAAGACTGAGTAATATCCCATTGTATACATGTATACCTACAACATCTTCTTTATCCATTCATCAGTTGATGGATGCATGGGCTGTTTCCATAATTTGGCTATGGTAGATAATGCTGCTACAAACATCAGAGTACATGTATCCCTTTGAATTAGTTTTTTTGTATTCTTTGGACAAATACCTAGTAGTGCCATTGCTGGATCATAAGGTAGTTCTATTTTTAACTTTTTGAGGCCCTTCCAAACTATTTTCCATAGTAGCTGCATTGTTTGAATTCCCACCAACAGTGCAAGAGGGTTTCCTTTTCTCCACATCCTTGCCAACATCTGTTGTTTCTCGTATTGTTGATTTTAGCCATTTTGATGGTGTGAGATGGTATCTCATCGTAGTTTTGATTCGTATTTCCCTGACGATCAGTGATGTTAAGCATCCTTTCATGTGTCTGTTGGCCATCTGTATTCTTCTTTGGAAAAATGTGTAGTTATGTCTTCTGCTGATTTCTTAAGTGGATTATTCATTTTTTGGATGTTGAGCTTTATAAGTTCTTTGTATATTGTGGATACTAACCCTTTATCAGATACATCATTTGCAAATATCTTCTCCCATTCTGTAGATTGCCTTTTAGTTTTGTTGATTGTTTCCTTTGCTGTGCAGAAGCTTTTAATTTTTATGAAGTCCCAGTAGTTTATTTTTGTTTTTATTTCCCTTGCCTCCGGAGACATATCTAGTAAGAAGTTGCTACAGCCTGTGTTCTCCTCTAGGATTTTGATGGTTTCAAGTCTCACATTTAGGTCTTTAATCCATTTTGAGTTTGTTCTTGTGTATGATGTGAGAAAGTGGTCCAGTTTCATTCTTGCATGGTGCTGTCCTGTTTTCCCAACACTGTTGAAGAGAATTTTCTCCATTGGATATTCTTTCCTGCTTTGTCAAAGATTAATTGACCATGGGGTTGTAGATTCATTTCTGGGTTTTCTATTCTATTTTATTGATTTATGTGCTATTTTGTGCCAGTACCATATTGTTTTGATCACTACAGCTTTGTAGTAGAACTTGAAGTCCGGAATTGTGATGCCTCTAGCTTTGCTTCTCTTTTTCAAGTTGCTTTGGCTCTTAGGAGCCTTTTGTGGTTCCATGAAAATTTTAAGATTGTTTGTTCTAGCTCTGTGAAAAATGCTAGTGGTATTTTGACAGGGATTGCATTGAATGTGTAGATTGCTTTGCATAGAAAAGACATTTTAACAATATTTGTTCTTCCAATCCATGAGCATGGAATGTTTTTCCATTTCCTTGTGTCATCTTCAATTTCTTTCATAAGCGTTTTATAGTTTTCAGAGGACAGGGCTTTCACTTCTTCAGTTAGGTGTATTCCTAAGTACCTTATTGTTTATGGTACAATTAGAAATGGGATTGATACCTTAATTTCACTTTCTGCTGCTCCTTTATTAGTGTATAGAAATGCAACACATTCCTGTATATTGATTTTGTATCCTGCAACTTTACTGAATTCATTTATCAGTTCTAGCGATTTTTGGTGGTCTTTTGGGTTTTCTACATAGAGTATCATGTAATTTCCAAATAGTGAAAATTTGACTTTTTCTTTGCTGATTTGGATGCCTTTTCTGCTGTTGTTGTTGTCTGATTGCTGAGGTCAGGACTTCCAGTACTACACTAAATAACAGTGGTGACCGTGGACATCCCAATCTTGTTCCTGACTATAGAGGAAATGGTCTCAGTTTTTCCCGATTGAGGATGATTTTTTTTTTAAGATTTTATTTTATTTGAGAGAGAGAAAGAGAGAGAGCATGAAGGGGAGAAGGTCAGAGGGAGAAGCAGACTCCCCGTGGAGCTGGGAGCCTGATGCGGGACTTGATCTTGGGACTCCAGGATCATGACCCAAGCCAAAGGCAGTTGCTTAACCAGCTGAGCCACCCAGGCACCCCAAGGATGATATTAGCTGTGAGTTTTCATTGGCCTTTATTATGTTGGGATATGTACCCTCTAAACCTACTTTGTTAAAAATTTTTTATTGTGAATAGATGTTGTACTTTGTCAAATGCTTTTGCTGCATCTACTGAAATAATCATATGGTTCTTATCTTTTCTTTTATTAATGGGTGTATCATATTGATTGATTTACAAATATCGAATCACCCTTGCAATCCAAGAATAAATCCCATTTGATCGTGGTAAATGATTTTTTTAATGTACTCTTGGATTCAGTTTGTTAGTATTTTGTTGAGAATTTTTGCATCCATGTTCATTGGGGATATTGTCTAGTAGTTCTCTTTTTTAGTGTTTTTTTGTTTTTGCTATCAGGGCAATGCTGGTCTCAGAATGAATTTGGAAGTTTCCCTTCCTTTTCCATTTTTGGAATGGTTTGAGAAGAATAGGTATTAACCCTCTTTTGAATGTTTGGTAGAATTTGCCTGGGAAGCCATCTGGTGCTGGATTTTCATGTGTTGGAATGTTTTTTGATTACTGATTTTCTTTGCTGGTTATCTATCTGTTTAAGTTTTCTATTTCTTCCTATTTCAGTTTTGGTAGTTTATATATTTGCAGGATTTTTTCCCATTTTTTCAGGCTGTTCAATTTGTTGGCCTACAGTTTTTTGTAATATTCTCATATAATTGTTTGTATTTCTATGGTGTTGGATTTTATTTCTCCTCTCTCACTTGCGGTTTTATTTATTTGGGTCCTCTCTCTTTTCTTTTTGATAAGTGTGGCTAGAGGTTTATCAATTTTAATTATCAATTGATAAAATAATTAAAATAAGCTAAATTGACTAAATAAATGGAGAGATGTATTGAGTTCATGGATTGATAGACTCAATAATATTAATGTTAAATTCTCACCCATTTTGATATATAGATTTGGCATATTCCCAATCAAAATCCTAGGAGAATTTTGTGTATCAACAAGCTGATTTAAATATCTCGAAGGAAAAGGAAAGGAACTAAAATAAGAAATGCTTTTTTTGGAAAAGAAGAACAAAGTTGGGAAATTACACCTGCTTATTTCAAGAATTATTATAAATTACACTAACTGAAGAAAGTGTAGCACTGATGGAGAGAGAGACATGAAGATCAATGAAATAGAGTTGAGAGCCCAGAAATAGACTCATGATTTTTAAATAGATTGATTTTTGAAAAGATGCAAAGGCAATTCAGTGGAGGAAAAATGGATAATTTTTTTCTAATAATAGTGTGAGAATAATTAAATGTCCATAAGGAAAAATAATAACAAAATCCCTACAACCTATACCTCATATACCTTATTTTTTAAAATCCACTTTAAATGGATCATAGGCCTAAAGATAAAACAGAAAATGATACAACTTTCAGAAGAAAATGTAGGGAAAAAATCTACATGGCCTAAGATTAGGGTAGGAGTTTTTAGGTATGACCTCCAAAGCACCGTTCATAAAAGAAAAAACTGTTAAGTTATACTCCATCAAAATTAAAACTTCTGCTCTGCAAAAAACAGTGCTCAGAGAATGGCAAAACAAGACACAGATGGAGATAAAATTTGGTCAAAAAATATTTTGATAAAGGACTTGTGTCTGAAAATATCCGAGAAATAAACCATTTATTTAAGAAAACAAACCACTCGATTTTGAAAGTGGGTAAAAGATATGTATGTGTGAAAATATGTTCAACATCGTTAGTCATCAAGGAAATGGAAATTAAACTGTAACAAGATACCACTGCTCACTGACTAAAATGTCTTAAAAAATGCTAACTGTATCAAGTGTGGACAAGGATGAGGAGCAACTAAGAATGTCACACATTGATGGATATGCAAAATGATAGAGCCATTTGGGGAAGGCAATTTGGCATTTCTTACAAATTTACCTAACATATAATGCAGCAATTCCGCTCACAGGTTTTTATCCAGGAGAAATGAAAATTTTATTTTCACACAAAAACCTCTATGTAAATGTTGGTAGCAGGGGCGCCTGGGTGGCTCAGTGGGTTAAAGCCTCTGCCTTCGGCTCAGGTCATGATCCCAGGGTCCTGGGGTCGAGCCCCACATCGGGCTCTCTGCTCAGGGCAAAGCCTGCTTCTCTCTCTCTCTCTCTCTGCCTGCCTCTCTGCCTACTTGTGTTCTCTGTCAAATAAATAAATAAAATCTTTAAAAAAAAATGTTGGTAGCAGCTTTATTAATGATCACCAAAAACTAGAAGCAACCCAAATGTCCTTCAACCAGTGAATAAATAAGGAAACTGTGATGTATCCATACAGTGGCATGTTAGTCAGCTACAAAAGTGATTATTATTTTTTAAATAAATACAAAAACCCCCTTATTTCTCACAGTTCTGGGGGTTGGGAGATCCAAGACCAAGATGCTAGCAGATTCCGTGTCTGGTGAGGACCCTCTGCCTAGTTTTCTGTTGGCTGCCCTGCTGTATCCTCACATGGGAGACAGAGAGAGAGAATCTTGTGTCTCTTTCTCTTTTTCTAAGAGCATGAATCCCACTCTAAAGGCCCCATCCTCAGGTTTTAGCCTAACCCTCATCCCCTCTCAACAGTCCCACCTCCAAACACCATTATGTTGGGGATTAGGGCACCAATAGATGAAATACTGAGGGCAACATCCAGTCCATAGAACATTCTTCTGCTACATCATGTTTTCTTAAGGTTTTTCAATGAAAAAATGAGAGAGATATTGGTAGCCTGTTTGGGAAGCAGTGTCAAGTCAATGCATTTTGGGGATTGTGGAGACTTCGAGTCTACTTTTAGGCCTATGAGAAGGAAACACGTGGAGGGTGAAGGTGGGTAAGTGGTGGAGTAAGATCCCTGAGAAATTAGTGGAATTGGAGTATGCCTGTATCTCTACAGGAATAAGCAATTCTATGTATTAGTCATTTTTTATTCAATTTCTTCTTCTTTGGGGTCTTCTTGTGACATCATTATCAATCTTTCAGTAAGCTTATTAATGTAAAGAAGTAGAATACTTTAGATCATCTCCAAGATCCTAGTTTATCTTTATAGCTTTTTCTATAAAGTCTACCATCCCACAACTGAAAACAATTTTCTGTTAAAAAAATGAATTATTGATTCATGTAACAACATGGATGAATCTTAAATACATCGGTCACTGAAAGAGGTTAGACACAAAAGTGCTTTGACTCCATTCGTGTGACATTTTGGAATAGCAAAATTATAGGCATGGAAAATAGATCAGTGGTTTCCAGTGGCCAGGAGGTGAGGGGTGGGGTGGACTGTAAAGGGGAAGTGTGATGGAATTTTGAGAGTGAAGAAACTGTTCTGTAAACAAGTATGGTGGGACAATAAGTCTCTAATAATTTGTCAAAAGCCATAGAACTCTATACCACAAAAAGTCAATTTTACAGTATGTAAATTAAATAAAATCAACCGGGATATAGGCAGAACACAAAATGCATGCAGACTGACCCACACAAATCTAATTGTATTACAAAGAAATCAAACAGCCATGTTGAAGCAGGTGGAGAACAAAGGAGCTGATCTGCGTCCCTTTGGAGAACAGTGTTTTGACTGGATACTATAAGAGTAAAGCAAAAAGAAGAGTGCTAAAGCAATATGCTCTAGTTTTTTTGTTTTCAAATAGTTATTTATTTGAGAGAGAGAGAGAGAGAAAGGGAGAGAGTGAGCAAGGGGAGTGGCAGAAGGAAAGGGAGAGAGAGAACCCTCAAGGAGACCCCTTCACCCCTGGGCTCAACCCCAGGACCCAGAGATCATGACCTGAGCCAAAACCAAGAGTCAGCAACTCAACCAACTAAATCACCCAGGCACCCCCAATATACTCTAGTTTTAAATTTGTTTCTCTCTGGGTATGGCTTATCAATTTTAAAAACTACTTTATATGTGTACTAGGATTGAACAAACAATAGATACACTATGGATAATAAGAGTCGGGTTCCTACAGTCATAGACAGAAGTTAAAACTCATGAAAGGGCAAAGGTTAGAATAAGTTGTGGTGCTGGATTTGAGTGGCATAATTGGTAGGAACTCATGTTTGTTTATGCATATATATGCAAATACATAGAGAGATAGATACAGAACTATAGATACATATGTATACACATGGGTTGGTATATAAATGTGCATTTCCTATCTCTATCTTTTGAGAAGAACTATCAGCAGTGATTTTATTTTATTTCTTTTTTTTCAGCAGTGATTTTAAATACCATTCTTCCATAAAAAGGAACAGGGCTCCTTGGAGAATTGGTTGAATCTAGGGTTGGGCAGGGAAAATACAAGATGAGCGTGGAAATCTTGCAGTGAAAGAAAGTAAGGAAGTGCTCAAATTTTTTTTTAACAAAAAGGAAGAGGGGACACAGCAGCTCCTTCATGATCTCTGAATGACCAAAGCTAGAACAATTTTATTGCTGGAGCAATAAATAATGGTAGCATTGAATTTTAAACCAAAGAATAAAGCAAATATCCATAAACCCACACTGATATAAAGAAACAACTGAATAAATCTGAACAAATCAATGGGAGAAAACATATGAATCCACTCTACAAAACAATTCCAATTAATAAATGAGAAACATAGAAAGTCTCTTAGCACACCATAGTAATGACTGCTCTTAGCAAGACAAACCGGCTAAAATTAGTGAGTGAAAGTTTAAGGAGAAACAAGATATTTGCATAGCCTCAAAGTATCCCTCCCAAATATTTAATAGTTACAGAGAGGAACACAGTAAGATTTTACTGGAGAAATCCAGTAGGTATCACCTAAGCTAGTGATGGACCTTAATTTCAACAATAATAAAACATACACTGTGTACCCCCAGGCATCAGGCACCCAGAAGTGCATCTCAAAGTATTTCAAAGAAGTACTCATCTCAAAATGCATAATCTTGTCTAACCATGAGAAATGATTGCAAACTCACACCGAGGGACATTTTACAAAATAACTGCCCCATGGTCTTCAAAAATCCCAAGGTCATGAAAGACAAAGACTGAGGAAGGGAGTCAGGACAAGTAAAAGCAATATAAAATCCCGAGTTACATCCTGGAACAGAAAAATGATGTGACTGGGCAAACTGATAAAATCCAAATGAAATTTGTCATTAGTTAATTTTATCACACCAGTATTAATTTCTTCATTTTGATCATTATATCATGATTATGCAAGCTGTTAACATTAGAGGAAGCTGAATAAAGGGTATACAGGTGCTCTCTGTGCTGTTTTTGCTGCTCTTCTGGAAATCTAAAATTATTTCATAATACAAAGTTTGAAAAAGTTATATATAAGATGGAAAATTATATGGTTACCCTACCTGCAGAAATAATAAAAGATATTTTATTGATTTCTTGGGTATCCTTTCAGTGATTATTTATACAAATAAAAAATTCTTATCTCTACTATTTCCACACACCTTGCTTTTTTCATTTAAAACATATCCTAGAAACTCCCCATATAAATACACAGACTTGCTTCATTTTCTTTTCATATTTTTTATTATGAAAAAAATTTGAGAGATACAGAAAATTGGTATGGCTTGGCATAAACACTCACATGCTACCACCTATATTTCCTCATTTTCTTTTATAAATGTATGGTATTCCATTGTGTGGAGTTAATGCACATGCATTTTTTTAAGTGGGTTCCATGTCCAGCAGGGAGCCCAATGGGGGGCCAAAATGACAACCTTGAGATCAAGTCCCGGAGATCAAGACCGTCAGACCATATAACCAACTGAGCCACCCAGGTACACCAGCTCACATGTATTTCTCATCTCATAGTTAGATGCTGAAATTTCTGTCTTGACCCACACTTGTCAAAATGGAGTAGAGAAATGGTGGGAGATAGAATCAAATTGAGGAGCAGAACTTTGGAACCTGATAGATCCTAATCCAAATAACCACTGGCACTTACTGGCCGCATGGCCCTAGGCAAGTTACTTAACTTCCCAAATCTCAGCTGCCTCATATGAAAATACAATGACATCTTAAGGTTACAGCCAGGATCATGTGAGATGATATATAGAACTCACCAATTCAACAAGTGATACACATTGTTATTGCTATTATTTAATCAGAAAAGTTCAGAAATATCAGGCAGTTGATCTGTGTAAGCCAATTTCAAGAACACTCCTGTTTCTTCCTCTTGCTGATTATGTATCCACCCACCAAGACAAAAAAGTAATCTTAGGAAACATAAAATAGTGCTGCAGCAGTATCACCATAACCTTGATTGTTCTGAAATTCAGTAAATAGAACAATGTGAAACTCGACTTGGCCACAAATTTAGTTGGTAAAACTAAGTGACAAGAGCCCTTATAAGAAGTGTTGTTACTCTTGGCTGATTCAAATGACAGATTCATCTTTCCAGCCCTGGGCCAAAGCACCAAGTCATTAAAAAGTCTGAGACTCCTCCAAATTTTGATCTCTATACTGAGAATCAATACTTTACCAAAAGGTCTGGACTGTCCACAAAATGTGTTGGACCAGTTAGTGAATTTGCCATTATTTCTCCATTGTACCAACAAGATAAGAAACCCTTGACTTTTTGTGTTAGCATTTCTCTATCCACAGAACACATTTCCAGTCGCAAGGGGAAGTGGTTGCAGGTAACTTTGGTATGACTTTTGTAATTGCAATGGCAAATCATTGCCAGCTCTGGAAGAGAGCAGATGTCTTTTTTTTTTTTTTTTTTTTTTTTTTTTTGCCTACAAATAGAATATGTATATAAATAGTCAAGAGAGTGAGAAATAGCCTCTGTCAGTAGAAGCATTCAAACTTTATTTATTCGTTAATTCACTAACTCAACATGGAGGACTTATCAAGACTCTATTGTATGCCAGGCACTGTGCTTGGTGTTGAAAATAATAAGATCAAAATAAGAACAAAACTCTTGGCTTGGGCGCCTGGGTGGCTCAGTGGGTTAAGCCACTGCCTTCGGCTCAGGTCATGATCTCAGGGTCCTGGGATCGAGTCCCACATCGGGCTCTCTGCTCAGCAGGGAGCCTGCTTCCCTCTCTCTCTCTGCCTGCCTCTCTGTCTACTTGTGAACTCTGTCTGTCAAATAAATAAATTAAAAAAAAAAACCTCTTGGCTTCAAGTTACTTGAGGAGAGATAAGACACACTGACAATTATAAAGCAATACAGTTGAGTACTTTGGGAGGGAATAGAATGGCATCACTAAAGCGGTTAAATTTCTGTTGGTTTCACCAGACAGACAAGAAAAAGGGCGTGCTGGCAGAGGATGCAGAGGATGCAGAGCCTGCCGGCACAGAGACATGCTGCTAACCTTGAATTCAAGGGTCCTTTGGGCTACTACTTGCAGATGTGGCTGGTGGATTAAGCTGAAATTATAAGTAGTTTTGGTTTCATCCTGCTCAGTGGAAAACTACTAGTTCAAAAGTAGAACTATTAAATGTTTTTAAGCAAGGCCTAAAATAATTGAGATTTACAGTTGACTTTTGAACATGGGTTTGAACTGCATGGGTCCACTTATATGTGGATTTTTTTTTAAGATTTTTATTTATTTGACACAGAGAGAAAGAGATCACAAGTAGGCTGAGCAGCAGGCAGAGGGGCGGGTAAGCAGGCTCCCCGCTGAGCGGAGAGCCCGACGTGGGGCTTGATCCCAGGACCCCGAGATCATGACATGAGCTGAAGGTAGGGGCTCAACCCACTGAGCCACCCAGGTGCCCCCATGGATTTTTTAAAAAATACAATACTGTAAATGTATTTTCTCTTTCTCATGATTTTCTTAACATTTTTTCTCTAGCATACTTTATCATAAAAACAGAAAATATATGTTAATCAACTCTACATTATCAGTAAGTCTTCAACAGTAAACTATTAAAGTTTCTGGGGTGTCAAAAGTTATATATGAATTTTCAAATGCATGGGGTGTCAGCACCTTTAACCACTGTGTTGTTGAAGGATCGTCTGTACTTTCAAAGATAATTTTCAAAGCTGTACGAAGGTTGCATTGGGAAGGGTGATCAGAAAACCAATTAGAAGTTTACCGTGGTAAAAAAAAAAAAAAAAAAAAAAAAAAGAAGTTTACCGTGGTATTGTAGTGAGAAAGGAGATGGTATTCATGGAATCTCAAGATTTCCATGACTGAAAAGACCTTGTTTTATCAATGGGTCAAGAAGTATAAAAAGCCTTTATCAATAGAAAATTAAGAGTGAAATCAGAAAAAAAATCAGTATGTTTAGGCACTTAAATAAAAACAGACCTTTTATGTAATGAATTCTCAGGTATCCAGGACTGATTCTCTACCAGATGAATTAGTTTATTGAAGAATGCATTCTCTTTTCTAACTTTGTAATTGCTTAAGTTCTTATATGTTTTGCCAGATGGTGGAAAGAGGAAAGGAAATGGAAAACAGTAAATTTAAACAATTTGGCTCCCTGACTGCTGCTTACTATGGAGACTCAGGAAGGTGAGGGCTCATTACAGTGAAGTGTGTGGCTATCTGTCGAGTGCATACACATAGCCCTCATCTCCCCAGAGAAATCAGAGACCATTGAAAGAGAAAATGTACATAAAGAATAATTAGCTTTTTGTGTTAACGCTCTAGAGTACTTTCCCACTTTTCCTATTAAAAGCTTTATTTGGTCCCTTCACCTGAATAATGTATGCAGCACTCATTTCTCTTTGACCAGATGGGTTCACAGCTTAATGAATACATCCTAAAGCTGTGGTTTGATAGTCACTCTTTCTATTTCGTCTGGAGGATTGGTTATCAGAAGAATCGGAACAGCCAGAGCATTTCAGTCCGTCACTTGCTTGGCAAATGACGGCACATCTGGACTCTGACTGCGTTCATCTGAGGCTAAAGCTATTCTCAGCAGCGCCCCCAAGGGAAGGAGAGAAATGCATTAATTGCCCTGATGCTGATAACAGGTGTTCTCTTGAGCTCCCTAAATGCAAAGCCCTTTTGTCTTCTCACTGTAGAAGGCTTCTCGTCGTTAAGTGTAAATTCCCACTCTCAGAGCAAAACAACGCTGAAACGGCTGCAGTATTATTTTCAATGCTCTCTTGTTTCTTAGCTATTTACAGTCATATTTAGAAATACCCATTCACTTCCCTGTCGAGAAGGCAAGAAATATATTATGCTGATGAGACAAAAAACATCAGAAAACATGTGTTTTACTCTCTGGCCATCATGGACGAGGATGAGGAGGCTCTTGGCTTTTCCTTCAAAGAAAAGAATGTTTGAACGTTGTATTTTTACCATTTCTTAGGCTCCCTAATGAAATCTGTTAATTTCCTATCGTTTAGAAGTTACCTGATACTTTAGTCCTCCTAAAACTAAAAACACTTTCTAATCAGGGAGTCTCTCCTGTTGCGGGCATGTTTGCCAAATTACCCAAACGCCGCACGTTCGTCCAGGTGAGACCAGGAACTCTGAAAAGCGGACAGGACAATCCGGGAGGTGAGTGCGCGGAAACTACATATCCCGCCATGCCTCGCTCATGAGCACAATGGAGCCCTGTCGTCATCCGGGTCACCGGGCTGCGCGTTCCGTGCGCGCAGCCGGATTCCGGCCTGGGTGCCGCCCCGGGCGGAGGGCCCTCCTGGGCCGGGAAAACTGCAATTCCCGGCATGCGCTGCCACGGATGCGCCTGCGTACAGGAGCTACCGCGCCGGAGCGGGTTGGTTTAAAGCGCTGTGTTGGTTCCATGGAAACCGGCCTGACGGCGGAGGGACAGAGCTGCTGGCTGATAGATGGAGTGTGAGGTAAGGCTCCCGGCCGTGGACGTGGTGCCGGCCCTGCGGGGGAGAGTTGGCGGCTCAGCCAAGACCCCCATCACCTCCTCCTGCCGCCCTCTCATCCTGTTGTCAGAGTTTAGTATCGCCCTCCGGACCTCAGGACCCTGATTTATGGCGCTTCTGCGCTGGATGCAGTGAAAACCGCTTAGGAGCTAAGTTTGCTTGGACTGGCTCTGAGGGACGGAGGGCAGACGCCCGGGAAGACTTTCCGATAAGCCCCAATACCACTTTTCTTCGTATGTTAGGTTGGAGGTTATAGGTTCTTAGGAAAGACATTTCGACGGGTTTTTTTTTTGGGGGGGGGGGTTGTTTGTATAATTTTTGTCACCAGTTATATCCCCGGATCTGCTTGTTAGAATGTAGGTGAACCGGCATTCGTACATTGACGTTTTCCCAGTACCTGGCACCTGTGCTGGCACAGGATGGTTGTTCATTAAATTTTTGTTGAGTTTTCCGGTTCTTTGCCAGCGACGGTGTCCCGTGCACTGTGCTAAACTCTGAAGATAGGGAGAAATCAATCTGACTACCTCGGAGGACTCAGACTAGCTTGAACACCCACACACACAACAAGTCCCCCTACTTGTTAATTGTGAGCTCCCAGGGACACCCCGTTCCCTCCGTCCTTTCTGTTCTGTTAGCCGGTCTTGTGGCTTTACCAGTGGCACGTATGCTGAGAATTATAAAATTTCTATCCCCAGCGCGCACTTCTCCTCTGAACTCTGAATTAACAAGTTCAGTCTTGTATGGGTCATCTTTCCTGTTTTCAATTTAACAATTCCAAAACAGCTCAATCTTTCATTAAAATTAACTCTTCTGACAGGCTTCCGTTGTCTCCATGAATGGCAACACCACCCTTCCAGTTGTTTCCTTGCTCTCATGTTTCCTATCAAATCGATCGGCAAAACCAATCTTTAAAACATGTCTGGGCTCTGACCACGTCTTACTCTTCTGTGGCTATCACCCCGGTCCTAGCCAGTGGCACTTGCTGCCTGGATTATTGTGGCAGCTTCCCAGCGGAGCTTTCTACCTCTGTGGTTGTCCTCGCACCCTCGTGGGAGGGTACCCAGAGTGATCGGTCAAAAGGTAAGTTACATCACAGCACTCCTCTGCTCTTCACAGTCCAATGGCTCTGAGAGTCACTGATAGTAAAAGCCAAAACTTTATAATAGCCTTTAAGACCTCATGTGATCTGGTCCCTTTATTACCCTCTGACCTCACCTTCTAGAGTTCTCTCCTTCACTTACTCCTCTCCAGTCAGACTGAACTCCTTACTGTTTGTAAGGATCTTTGTACTCACTGTGTACTCTTTCTGGACTTTTCAAAGTCACCTGGCTCTTACTAGTATATGACCTAAGACCTTGGTCTTGTTCACGCCATCCTTTCAATGAAGTAACCTACTTAGGAGCTGAATAGAAATACTCTCCTAAATACAGAAACAGAATTGTGTTAAATAATGATATGTTGATGAAAGTAGCTATGAATGCACTTTTTAAAAACTAAAAGTTTATATCTTAGTATTTTTACTATCGTTACAATCAGGCATCAGGCCTTGGGTTCAAGACTACATTCAATGATATTTGCACCTTTTCAAAAACATCAAAGCACACGTAAGTCAAGCTATAGTGTCTTTGCCGCAATTAGCATGTTAGCAATTAGCAGTTAGAGCTAGGTTCTTTTCCTGTAAGACTGTATGTACTTCTTAGACTACGAGCTTTTGAGCTGTGGCTTTTGAGGATCTGCCACGTGGCCAGTGGACTGTGTGTGGGGCCTGCCAGATGAGGGAGGAGAGAGAGATGGGAATCTGTATCCCATTCAAAATATATGGGAAACTTGTATTCCATTTCTTGTATTTTTTTCCCTAAAATGGACTAATGTATTGTATAGTATTTTACACTTGGCTTTTGATGTAAATTAACAGAGGCCACCCTTAATATTATAACCAGCTGCCTCAGCCTAACACAGTTGCCAGAGAAATGGTCCTCCCTCACATCTCCCGCAGTGCTTGTCCTTTCTTTTACCACTTCCTTCTACTTGTTTCTCCACCAACTGTTGCCTGGGGCTACTGTGTTTCAGGAACATTTTTGTTGCAAGGAACAGAAAAACATGACTAACACAAAAGGCAAAAGTTTATTTTTCTCAAATAAGCAGAGGTTGGTTGTTAATAGTTCTCCAAAAAAAAAAAAAAAAAAAAAAAAAAAAGAAAAGAAAAGAAAAACTAAAAAAGGTCAGGTTAATCTGAACTTCTCTGGCCTTTCCTTGTATTTCTCAGATGCTGGTGATCCGTGACTCTGTTATTTATATTTAAAAGTGAGGCACTGCATGGCTGACTGAAAAAGAGCTCTGAGAGTTCTGGGCCTCAAATGTGGAAGTAAAGGACCAATGCCATAATTTCAGGTTTTTTCCTATCAGAAAAACAAAAGCCTTCCCAGAAGCTCCTTGCAAACTTTTTGCCTAAAGCCTCATTCCAGAATGTGTCACATGGCTGTGCCAGCTGCAAGGGATGCTGGGACATGAAATTTTCAGCTTCTTTTATAGAGAGAACAAGGGAGCCAATTCTGTCTACACCAAACCTTACTAAACACTTTAAATTCTCTCCCTACTTCAAGCCTGGTATATTTCTAGGTGGGCAGTAACAAGACAGCAAGTGATAGAAAGTAGAAGGAAGGTAAACCCATGTGGTGTTTCTCCACTGTTACCCTTCTGTTTTTAACCCTGATTTCATGGAGGCTCTTCCATTACCTGAGGAACACACTATCCTGGTACATGTGGTAGCATGAGCAGGAGTCTCCAAATCTGCCTTTTTTCAGAAACCTAGATGTAACTTACTTCAAGTCTCTGTATATCCAAAGACAGTTACTGTCTATATATACCTTTGTCTTTCTCTTCAGGAAATTTTGAAAGCATGATAGGAAATTAATAATAGCTTCTTTGCCCCCATGTCCTTAAGCTGATCATTAGCAGAAAATCTTTTAACAAATTCAGATTATATGTGTCAGAAATGCTTTCTGTTTCATAGAAGAGAACAAAAGAGAAATCCTAGTCAGAAGCACTAAAATAAGAGTAAAAAGAAAATTTGTACCCTTTGACCTACATCATTCCATTTCCCCCTCCCTCCAGCTCATTGTACTCTGTTTCAATGAAATCAACTTTTTTCTATTCTGCATATAAATGATATCAGACAATATTTTTCTTGCTCTGTCTGGTTTATCTCACATAGCTTAATGCCCTCTAGATTCATCTATATTGTTGTCAGTGGCAGGGTTTTCTTTTTATGGCTAAAAAATATAATAATTTATATCACTTTTTTTTGTCCATTCATCTGTTGAGGGACATTTGGGTTGTTTCTCTGTCTTGGCTATTATGAATAATGCTGCACTGAACATGAGTGAGCAGATAACCTTTTCAAAATCCTGCTTTTGATTCCTTTGGATATATACGAAGGAGTGGGATTGCTGGATCATATAATAGTTCTATTTTTAATTCTTTGAGGAACTTCCATAGTGTTTTCCATAATGGCCATACCATTTTATATTCCCACCAACAGTATATGAGGGTTCGCTTCTCTCCACATCTTCACTTTTTTTTTTTTTTTGTCTTTTTGGGTTTTTTTTTTAATTTATTCATTTAATTGGTTATCTCTTCACATAGCAAATGTTTCTTAAGCATTTGAAATATAGTGCACAGTAGATTTTAAAATATATTACCTGTTACCAAGGAGTCTGGTAGAAATTTTTTTTTTTTTACATAAAACTATAGCTTTATTTTTTTTATATACTACTCTATCTTTTTTTTAATTTTTAAAATTTTTTAAAATTTCTTTTCAAAATTCATTGTTTATGTACCACACCCAGTTCTCCATGCAATACGTGCCCTCCATAATACCCACCACCAGGCTCACCCAACCTCCCACCTCCACCCCTTCAAAACCCTCAGATTGTTTTTCAGAGTTCATAGTCTCTCATGATTCATCTCCCTCTCCAATTTCCCCCAACTCCCTTCTCCTCTCCATCTCCCCATGCCCTCCATGTTATTCCTTATGCTCCACAAATAAGTGAAACCATATGAAAATTGACTCTCTGCTTGACTTATTTCACTCAGCATAATCTCTTCCAGTCATGTTCATGTTGATACAAAAGTTGGGTATGCATCCTTTCTGTTGGAAGCATAATACTCCATAGTGTATATGGACCACATTTTGCTATTTGTCTTTTTGATAATAGCTATCCTAACAGGTGTAACAGGTGTGAGGTTATATCTCATTGTGGTTTTGATTTACATTTTCCTAGTGATTAGTGATGTTGAACGCCTTTTCATTGATCTATTGGCCATCTGTATGTTGTCTTTGGATAAAATGTTCAGACTCTCTGCCCATTTTTAAAAATTTCTTTGCTTTTTTGCTATTGAGTTATATGAGTTTTTATATATTTTAGACATTAATTGCTTATCAAATCTGTGGTATGCTATTATTTACTACCATTCTGTAGGTTATCTCTTCAGGTAAGTTCTGAGGATCTAATGTACAGCATGGTAAGATAGTATGTTGTATAGTTGAAAGTTGTGAGAGTGGATCTTTAGCACACACACAACACACACAAAGTTAACTATGTTATTATCTGTGGGGGGTGATGAATGTGTTAATTATCTCGATCTTGGTAACCATTTTACAGTGTACATGTATATCAAATCATCACATTGTATACTTTAAATATACACAATTCAATTATTCCTCACTAAAGTTTAAAAAAAAAAAGAAAAAGAAACTAGGCCATTCTCTGGGACCTTTGTGGGGAGATAAAAGGTGATTGGAGAGCTATTTCAAGAAATGTTCTTGATGTGGTATATATATACAATGGAATACTATGCAGCCATCAAAAGAGATGAAATCTTACCATTTGCGACGACGAGGATGGAAGTAGAAGATATTATGCTTAGCGAAATAAGTCAGTCAGAGAAAGACGACTGTCATGTGATCTCCCTGATATGAGGAAGTGGAGATGCAACGTGGTGGGGGGGTTGGGGGGTAGGAAAAGAATAAATGAAACAAGATGGGATTGGGAGGGAGACAAACCATAAGAGACTCTTAATCTCATAAAACAAACTGAGGGTGGCCGAGGGGAGGGGGGCAGGGAGAAGGTGGTGGGGTTATGGACATTGGGGAGGGTATGTGCTATGGTGAGTGCTTTGAAGTGTGTAAACCTGGCGATTCACAGACCTGTGCCCCTGGGGCTAATAATACATTATATGTTAATTTAAAAAAAAAAAAAGAAATGTTCTTGATATTGGGAAGAAGCTCAGTCTCTTCACTGCCCCTCATCATGCTTCTCACCCCTTTTAAATCCTGCCGCCAGTCTTCCCCCTTATTTAATTCTTTCCTTGAGTGATGGAGACTGCTTTCAGTTACTTGGACCTGAGGTAGTCACCACTTCCACTGCCTGGAAAGTGAGGGGAAGAGAGATATCTGATTACACAGCAAATGGGAGAGAGAAAAATGTGTTCCTAATATCCAAAGTGGTATCTTTGTGACCATGTATTCGTAGGAGCACTGTTGCTAATAATGGTTAAGGTTTATAGTTGGATTAGTATAGAAACATCTATACAGGTTGGAGTTGCAGGAAAATGTCCTTAAAATTTCTTTCCCCAGTGACCTTGTCGTTGAACTTTGGGCCCATGATTCATCTATTTGTTGGGACTGCTTCTTCTATGCTAATTCTGCCTAATTCTATTACTAATATTTCAAAAAGTACTCTTACACAGTTTTGGGAGAGAAGACTGGAAATTTTATGTCAATAGCTACAGAAGAGTCTTTGCTAGGCTATGATTAAGTTTGCAAATTATTTTTTTAAATCACTGCTTCTTTGTAGTTGAAGCAAATGCTCAGAAGTCTAAGAAGTCTAAGAAGTATAGGATGTTTTTCTGAAAGTTTGCTTGGAATATGTTAAAATGATGATGGCTGCTAATGAAAGAAATGATAATTCCCTTAGCCAAGTCATAGGTCCTAGTATGTGTCTAATAGTAGCAGACAGGCTAGAATAGATTATGATGCAATAACAAACTACTCAACAGTCTCAGTGGCTTATAACAACACACACTTATTGCCCAGTCACACTGGATGTCATGGACAGGCCATAGCACTTCTTCATGTCTTCACTCTAGGATCTTGGCACACGAAGCTGCCCTATCTGGGTTGTTGCTTATCTCATGGAGGGGGAAAAAGCAGGAGATGATGAATGACAAGTTGGCTCTTAAAGTTTCCACCCACATTACATTGACCAAAACAAGACACATGGCCATTCCTGATTTCAACAGGACGGGGATATGTAATTCCCCCACAAGAAGGAACAATGACTATTTTGAACCATAATAAAACCTACTGTACTAATATTGTGACTTTAATCTCAGGTGCATATGGAAACTACAGTGTCCAGACCAGTCCTCTCTCCAACCCACATCAATGCTACAGCTTCTGAAACTTTCACAGTACTTCAGGAAAGGATGAGAATAGTTGAGGAACAGACCAGTTCTCTGAGGGATGACCTAATAATGTTGGACTTTGGTGAAAAAAGGTAACAAATGGAAAATGAACTAGATCTTTGTAGGCTGAAGGATTCTTAGGAGTCTTAGTGCAAATGGTTTGGCAGATGAAATTAGGTATTTATAAAAGAATTGAGAAAAAACAGTTTCCATTTGAACATTAATTAGAACATTAATGAACAGTTTTCATTTGAACGTTAATTTTCTAGATAGAGTTGCCATCCTGTAGTAGACCTACTACCACTTCTCCCCTGAACAGATATTTATTTATGTGAAGAGGTGGGCGGGGGGGGGGGGGGGGGGGGGGAGGGGGGGGGGGGGGTTGGGGGGGG
>NW_019154085.1:8891156-8892093 GCF_002288905.1 Enhydra lutris kenyoni
CCTGACCTCTACCTCTGAAACTAATAATACACTGTATGTTAATTAATTGATTCAAATAAAATTTTTAAAGTGTGCTAACTAGGTACACAAACTTTGATAACCTGCTCACCTTCAAAACTTGGTTGAAAAGCAACATGGAATTTTTGTATAATGAGAAAAATTTAGTTCTTATTTTTTAAATCAAAAATAGATTTTGGTATTAGTTAAGGTGAACATCTGAACTTGATTCATGCCATTGATACGGTCTTCATTTTCTTTCCCCAGACTTACTGTAAATTAAAAGAAAGCTTTTAAGTCCTAAAAAAAAAAAAAATTCAGAATTTAGAATGAGGTACTCAAAACAACAAAAAAAAAACCACCTTTTTTTCCCCTTGGCTAAAGAATGTATTGCCATTTAAAGCTGGATTACTAATGGGCTGAGGAATCTGGGTGCTTAAGCAGCCAATCTCAAATTTGCTGGTGTGATTTTCTTTAGGATTACAATATATTTCCTTAGTGTCTCTCATGAAAACCTAAGATTATTATAGTTGGTATTATAGCACCCATATAATGAATAATTCTTCAGTAGTTAAAGATTAAATTTGCATAGATGCTGAGTATGTTAGAAGTAGGAATGTTTATTATGATCTTATTTAAAAATTTTCTAAAAATGTGTGAATATATTGACTCCATGTTAACTTTAATTCTTAGTGTGTAATTATAGATTTCGCATTTAACATGTTTTATGTGCCACGTAAACGTTTACAAAAAATTCACATTAAAAGAAACAACCGTTATAAAATCAGTGGTCTTTATCCATCTGACATTAGTCTCATCCTCTTTACCTAATGGTGCTTTCTATATTTAAATCTGGAGAAGCTAACAGGTGCTTAACTAAGGAATCTAATTTTTAATTAGATTAGTTTTTTTGTAATTTTAATTAGATTAATTAATTAAT
>NW_019154085.1:8892493-8908676 GCF_002288905.1 Enhydra lutris kenyoni
TCCCAATAGTTCATTTTTGCCCTTGCTTCCCTTGCCTTTGGCGATGTTCCTAGGAACATAATTGACTTTTTAAAAATAGGTGATAAGATGTGAGGATTCTTGACATTTCAAAGTTATCTGCATTGATAAACTATTATGCCCTCTCAGTAATGTGGTATTCCTAGAGCCCTTACCCTGTACGCATGAGAGTGGGAGTCCAAAAGTTATGAGGTAGAGTTTCTGCTCACCTAAGGCCGTATGCTTGTTGGAGAACAAGGAATATCATGAAAAACTAAATAGAGAAAAAACAAGGGCATAGGAATTGTTAAAGGACAGTGGAGAACAGTAAGTGACTATTGACAAGTGTTTTGTGTTCAGGAGGGTTTGAGAGGGTGGGTATGCCCTATGTAGAGTAGATTAGGGAAGGCTTCAAGAAAGAGATATGAGCGGAACTTTGAGAAGGCCAAGTAGAGAGGTGAGGATATGTCAAGGAGTATGCACAGAGGCAGGGAAGAATATAGAATAGGATGATAAGCTGACGATTCTGTTCCCCCTTCAGGGGCACGCAGCATGCTAGATGGTCAGCATGTTATTTTGTTTAATTTTTGAAAAACCTCATGACAGAATGATATTGTCCCCATTTTAGTAAAAAGAGCAGTGAGCCCCAAGAGAACTCGTGTCTCTCAGATCCCAATTCCCTGTCTTCTTCCTGTTACCCAGGTTTGAACTTAGACCTCTGCACTGGTACAGTTAGAGGAAATGCATAAACTAGGCTGAGAGGAGTGAGGATTTTGGGTGGCAAATAAATTGGAAGTTAGCTAGGGATCACGTTATAGAGGATTTCAAAATCAAGAATAATTAGGGCTTGATATTAAGGGGGTGATTATCATTTTTAATAAGGAAGTGACATAACAAAAACAGGAAAACTAATCCGGCAGTAGTCTAGAGTTTCAGGAAACCAATTAGGAGTCCATTGCATGATTTGAGGCACAAGCCTTATTAGATCTGACTTAGGGGGGCATTTTGAAAAGAAAGAGATGTTTTATGAAGAAAGATACGCTAGAATATGGTACTGGACAGGAGCTGAGTATAGGACAGAAGGCAAAGATAACTGAGGTTTTGGATTGTGGCACCATTAATAGTGACATAAAAGAGAATAAATAGTGAAAGCTATATTTTTGATCCTCCGCTCCTAAGCACGGATAACATTTGAGGCAAGAAGAGATTGAATACTTAAAAAAAAAAAAAAAAGGAATATACTCTATAAGAAAAAGTTCTATCAATTACCGGATTTTCTCATTATTGAATTTTACTTATAAAGTGAATGTGTTTGGGGTGCCAGGGTGGCTCAGTCAGTTAAGCATCTGACTCTTGGTTTCAGCTCAGGTCATGATCTCATGCATTGTGAGATTAAGCCCTGCCTGGGGCTCCACACTTGGGGGGGGGTTTGCTTGAGGATTCTCTCCCTCTGCCCCTCCCCCAGCTCGCACATGTGCATGCATTCTCTCTCTCTAATCTTTTTTCCTTTTTTTTTTTTTTTTTAATATAAATTCAGAGGCACCTGGGTGGTTCAGTGGGTTAAGCCTCTGCCTTCAGCTCAGGTCATGATCTCAGGGTCCTGGGATCGAGCCCCACATTGGGCTCCCGGGAGCCTGCTTCTCTCTCTCTCTCTCCTTGCTGCCTGCCTCTCTTCCTACCTGTGATCTCTCTCTCTCTCTCTCTCTCTCTCTCTCTGTGTCAAAAAAAAATAAATAAAATCTAAAAAAAATAAAAAAGAAAATATAAATTCAATTAATTAACATGGTGTATTATTAATTTCAGAGGTAGAGTTCAGTGATTCATCAATTGTATATAATGCCTGGTGCTCATATCATGTGCCCTCTTTAATGCCCATCACCAGTTACCTTATCCCCCCACCCATCTCCCCTTTAGCAACCCTTAGTTTGTTTCCTATAGCTAACAGTCTCTTATGGTTTGTCTCCCTCTCTGATTTCATCTTACTTTATTTTACCTTCCCTTCCCCTATGTTCATCTGTTTTGTTTCTTAAATTCCATATATGAGTGAGATTATATGATAATTGCTTTCTCTGATTGACTTATTTCACTTAGCATAATACCCTCTGATTCTATCTGCTTTGTTGCAAATGGCAAGATTTCGTTTTTCTGATGGCTGAGTAATATTCCATGGTGTATATATACCTTTATCGTCTTTACCCATTCATCTGTCAGTGGACATCTGGGCTCTTTCCATAGTTTGGCTGTTGTGGACATTGCTGCTATAGACACTGGGGTGCAGGTGCCCCTTCCATCACTATGTTTGTATACTTTGGGTAAATACCTAGTAGTTCAGTTGCTGGACCATAGGGTAGCTCCATTTTTTTTTTTTAAGATTTTATTTATTTATTTGACAGGCAGAGATCACAAGTAGGCAGAGAGGCAGGCAGAGAGAGAGGGGGAAGCAGGCTCCCTGCTGAGCAGAGAGCCCAATGTGGGGCTTCATCCCAGGACCCTGAGATCATGACCTGAGCCGAAGGCAGAGGCTTTAACCCACTGAGCCACCCAGGCGCCCCGGTTAGCTCCATTTTTAACTTTTTTGAGGAACATCCATACAGTTTTCCAGAGTGTCTGCACCAGCTTGCATTCCCACCAACAGTGTAACAGGGTTCCCCTTTCTCTGTATCCTTGCCAACATCTGTCATTTCCTGAGTTGTTAATTTTAGCCATTCTGACAGGTGTGAGGTAGTATCTCATTGAGGTTCTGATTTGTATTTCCCTGATGCCAAGTGATGTGTAGCATCTTTCTGGGTGTCTGTCGGCCATTTATTTATCTTTGGAGAAATGTCTGCTCATGTCTTCTACCCATTTCTTGACTGGATTATTTGATTTTTGTGTGTTGAGTTTGATAAGTTCTTTATAGATTATGGATACTAGCCCTTTATTTGATAAGACATTTGCAAATATCTTCTCCCATTCTGTCGGTTGTCTTTTGGGTTTGTTGACTGTTCTCTTTGCTGTGCAAAAGCTTTTTATCTTGATAAAATCCCAATAGTTCATTAAAATAAATAAATCTTTTTAAAAAAATTAAAGGGAAAATAATAGAAGTAATGAATCAAGGTAATAACTTTCTTTTTAAAGATCTCATTATAATAATTATTTTAGACTCATAAAAGAAGTATTTATAACCATATTCAGAATAGCATTTATAGGTCACTAGAAAAAAAGTCTAGATTTGAACTGATGTGCCTATAGACAGTTTCTTTCTTCATTTCAGATTATTTAGAACCTTTTCCCCTTGTACTTTTAGAAGAATGCAGCCATTATTGAAGAAGAATTGAAGACCACAAAACGTAAAATGAACCTGAAAACTCAGGAGGTAAGATAAAAAAAGGTTCTGGAGGGTGGAGGGGGCGTTGGAATTGCTGAGGGGAAGTCAGGAAAGTGGAAATCATGAGAAACTTTGAAGAAGAAAATATGTTACTGTGGAGTAGGAAGATTTTAAAAATATGCCACACGTAATTCAAGTGAAAGTGGCTACACTTATTTGACGTTGAGTTCCTTTTGCCTCAGAATGGCCCTACAACCAGAAATAAAGTCAGTGCTTTGTGAGCCAGGAAGGAAATTAGTTACCACAAAATTCATGTGCTAGAGCTAAGTGAACACCTTCATACAAAGACCTTTTAAATGAAAGTTGTGTTTAAAACAAAAAGCTTTTAATAAGACCACTCGTCTAATTTTACCTTGAAAACCTCCCTTTCAGCCCAAGTTTTAGTAGATAACAGATTGGGAGTTGTGAAGTAGGTGGCTGCTAAAAGTTGCTGGACTAAAAAATGGCAGCTGAAAACAGTGGAAGAGTCAGGAGAATTAGTAATCCAACACCCCCTGGCCCAAAAACCTCAATATTCCCTGGCGGAATAATCATGATGTCCATCCAAATCAAAAGGACCCAATTATATTTAAAATACTAAGAAGTAGATATGCCTTTTGAAGAAAATTCTCATGTGAAATTACTTCTTAAGTTATGGTTTTTAGTGCTTAAGGTGTGAAGTATAGCTATCTGAAAAATTCTCTTATGTACTTTGCCAGTAACTACTGATAAAATCATGAATTTTCATAGAATGTATTACATTTCATATAATTTTTTTTTAGTTTTCAGCTATTTTAGTAGACTTTTTTTTTTTTACAGAATTTTCACATTTATAGAAAAATTGCACAGAAAATAGTTCTCATAAACCTGCTCTCCCCATCCCTCCAATTTCCCCTATTATATTAGTGTGGTACATTTGTTAAATTTGATGAACTAGTATTCATAAATTGATAAGTCATTATTAGCTGAAGTCCATAGTTTATTAAGATTCACCCTTTCTTCATTACATTATCTTACAGAATATTATCACTCCCCTAAAAATGCTCTCTGCTCCATATACCCACCCTTTTCCCCCTCTCTTCCTGAGCCCCTGGCAACCACTGATCCTTTCACCCTCCTTAGTTCTGTTATGGTTGGAACGATTCAGTGTGTGGTGGTTTTGGACTGGCTTCTTTAGCATATGCACGTAGCATACCTCCAAGTCTTGTCATGGTGTGGTAATTCATTGCCAAACAATATTCCATTGTATGGACGTACCACAGTTTGTTTTATCCATTCATCTATTGAAGAACATCTTGGTTGCCTCTGAGTTTTGGCAACTGTGAATAAAGCTGTTATAAACATTCACATGCAGGTTTTTGTGTGGACATGTTATCTACTCATTTGGATAAATACCTAGAGCACAATTGCTGGACCATCTGGTAAGCTTTTGTTTACCTTTGTAAGAAACTGCCAACCTGTCTCAAAAAATGGCTGTACCATTTTGCATTCACACCAAAAACGAGTGAGTTTTTGTTGTTGCACATTCTCATCAGCGTGTTGTCAGTGTTTTGAATTTTTGCCATTCTAATGTGTGTAGTGATATCTTGTTTTAATTATAATTCCCTAATGACATATGATATTGAATATCTTATATACTTATTTGCCATCTGTATATCTCATTTGGTGAAGTGTCTGTGAGATCTTATGCTTATTTCGTAATTGGGTTGTTTTCTTATGTTGAGTTTTAAGAGTTCTTTGTATATTTTGGACCTAGTCCTTAATCAAATATGGGTTTTTTTTCTCCATTCTGTAGCTTATCTTTTGCAGGGCAGAAGCTTTTAATTTTAATGAAGTCCATCTTACTCATTTTTTCGTTGAGAGATTGTATTTTTGGTGTTATAACTCATCACCAAACCCAAGATCACCAAGATTTTTCTCCTATGTTATTTTTACAACCCTTATAGTTTTGCATTTTACACTTAGATAAATGATACACTTCAAATTAATGATGTGAGGTCTGTATCTAGATTCTTTGTGTGTGATTTCTTTAAAAGACTATCAGTGATTACCATTTATCATTACTATTTATTAGAGAAGTCTTAATTCTGAGAGCTGTGATAAAATATTGAATTTTCTTTCTTTTTTTAAGATTTTATTTACTTATTGGACAGAGATCACAAGTAGGCAGAGAGGCAGACAGAGAGAGAGGGGGAAGCAGGCTCCCTGCTGAACAGAGAGCCCAATATGGGACTCGATCCCAGGACTCTGAGATCATGACCTGAGCCGAAGTCAGAGGCTTTAACCCACTGAGCCACCCAGGTGCCCCAAAATCTTGAATTGTTATTGAACCCTGTCAAGGACCAGTAGAAGGACTGTCCTAGTCAAAATGCGTTTTGGTATTCAAGCAAGAGGGATATATTAGTTTGTGAGGGTCTGTTGTTTAAGACTGGGTGGCTTAAACAACAGAAATTTCTTACATTTCTGAAGATTTAAGTTCCAAGATCAAGAGGACAGCAGGTTTTTTTCTCCTGAGGCTTCTCTCCTTGACTTGCAAACGGCTGCCTTCCCATGGTCCTCACATGGTCTTTGCTTTGTGTGTGCACATCCCTGGTGTCTTCGTGTGTCCCATGAAGACACCTTCTCTTATAAGGACACCATTTGGGTTGGATTAGGACCCACCCTCACAGCATCCTTATAGCTCATCACCTCTTTAAAGGCCCTGTCTCCAAATGCAATCATTTTTTGTCATACTGGGGTTAGAGTGTCAACATAATATTTTTGGGGAATACAATTCAGCCCATATCAGGGGGCTGTATAAAGGCAGAATAAATGTGGTATATATCTTCTTAAAAGGTAAGATATATATATAAAATCTGGTTCTGATAAACATAAAGCTGGTTGCTTTTAATAATGCTTCAGAATTAACACCTCAATAGTATAATTATCAAATAAAGTTTCCTCTGTAAAGGACTTAAATTATATCTCAAGTACATTTTACTATGTAATTTGATCCAGAGCTTAGAAAACTATAGTAAGCTACTCTGTATTACAAAGTAATTATAATTTGATACTATAGTTAGTATTAGATTATTAATATGCACCAAAACAAAAACTGGTTAATCCTTAAATAAGATTAGAATACTTAACCGATAATGATGATGAAGGATAAGGAACTTCTAAACTTGAAATGAAGGAACAGAATTATAAAAAGTTCAATAGATTTGAACACATAAGAATTAAAAATTCTACATGTAAAAAAAGGGGGGCAAAAAACAAAACTAGGAAAATCTAGCACAACTAGATACAGTTAACAATCTTCCCTTGTAAAGAACTTAAAATTAACAAAAAACAAAAAACAGTGGTCAACTAACATTTTAAAAAATATATAATGCCTCAGAAAATATACAGAGCTAATAACCATATTAGAAAATGTTTAGTCTCACCAGTAACCAAAGAATGAAAAGCTGTCAAGATGTTATTTTTAATTTATTAGGTTAGCAAAGATTTAAGAAAACAACAATACATAGTACTGATGGGATTTATTCTACTATTACCAACAGGCTAAAATTGGAAGGAAATTTATACTACTATTGATAAGCTAAAATTGGAAGGAAAATTATATACCAAATTTATCAAAAGTCTACACACTATTAAGCCTTTAACCTAGGGTTTCCTCTTGTAGGAATCAGAAACGCAAAGAAAGATTTATTCATAGGCATGTTCAGCAGAACAATATTTAGAATAGTGAAGAACTGGAAAAACCTTTGATATGGGGGTATGATTAAGAATTTATACAACTTTTGCAAAATGGGCTGTGATGTAAGTTTGATGCCAACACACTTTTCATGTCTTTCAACTTTTCAAAAAGTTTTTAAACATAAAATATATCATCCATAGAGAAAACACATGTAAAATAAATATGTACAATTTAGGAAAAGACCTATAAAATGTACTCTTACATTATCTTCACTGGGGCTTAAAAACAATTTCTTTTAACTTAACACCACTTCATAAACGGAATAGCATTCGGTAATTCCCATTTAAGTTTGAAAGGATCTCTTTACCTCATGAGAAAAGAGATTCTTTTTTATATCTTTATCTAACTCATTGTCATTTATGGAGAGAAACAAGGTTAGTGTACCCAGTTCTTGAGTGGTGTTTTTAATCCACTACTTTTAACAGTTACTTCATTACTTCCTTAGACCTTTTCATTCCAAAACAGAATTGGAACACCTTTCAAAGTTATGTTTATAATCCTACGGGATAAAAAATATTTTTTTAAAAAAATAGGGAGATAAACTAATCAAATATAGAAAAATAGGAGTTGAAAGTCAGAAAATACAGAAGTACGTATATACTAAGGGTGATATTAATGTTTTTCATCCTTTTTTGACAAGTCTGTTGTGAGACATACTGTCACACCATACATAAATAATATACACAAACATCTAATGAAGGATTACTTACCCTTCTTCATTACATGCTGTATGCTCTGATATTTTCCCCCCTTTTAAAGTGCTGCTTGCAACTTACTAACGTGTCTTGACCCACAATTTGGGGGAAAAAAAAAAAAGACCAGTGGGAAGACGGAGGCAACGGATTTGATGCTTCCTTTCTTAGTAGTTTATCCCTTAGGGAGAAACTCAGCTTGTTTCTGAGCAGTCATTAATGAATGAAGAGTGTCTGGGAGTGAAATAGCGTGTCTAGTGAACTTTTCGTGGTGAGTCTGATCTTGGGCAAACTGCTGTGATGTTCCTTTGGTCTTGCCTAACTGCAGTTTCTTCTGTAGCTACGGAGACAACTGTCTCAGGAGAAGTACCTAAGGGAATCTCTGGAGAAATCCGCATCAGCCATGCTTTTCAAAATACAAGAAATGGAATCAACAGTGGAGGTGGAACGGAAACAGGTAGATTTTTCTCCCCTTATGTCAAGGAAGTGAACCCAAAGATAAAGCTGATTATTTTACCTATAAGTGTTTAGTTTTGCTAATATTCTCTAGATCAAATTTTTGCCTGTAGTATTACTTGAAATACCTGCATGTAATTTAGACTATTCAGTTCTAAGTACTGAAGGCAGTTAGTAGTTCCAAATTCTAATAACCTGTATTTGGATTACATAATCTTTACTTTAACCAATGGCTGTCCTTCATAATAAAATTATTTAAAAAGGTTCTACTTAAATAATAAAGGTTCTACTTAAATTTTTTTTTTCTCATTTTTTAAGAGTTTTTTGTTTGACAGAGTGTGAGAGACCATAAGCAGGGGGAGCAGCCAGCAGAGGGAGAAGGAGAAGCAGGCTTCCCACCAAGCCGGGATCCTGATGTGGGGTTTGATCCCAGGATCCTAAGATCATAACCTGAGCAGAAGGCAAACGCTTAACCTACTGAGCCACCCAGGCGCTCCTACTTGAGGAATTTGTAAATGATCCTTTATTGCTCTAACTTGTGCCACCAATATAGTAGCTACTAGCCACATGTGGCTATTTAAATTTAAATTAGTTAAAATTAAATAAAATTAAAATTCAGTTCCTCAGTCACTCTGGCCACACTTCAAGTGCTCAGCAGTTACTTGTGCCTGGTATGTGTTGTGTTGGAGAGTGCACAGAAAGTTCTGTCGGATGGCCCTGCTGTAAAACACTGCACCCTGCTGAAATCTTAAATGTAATGTAGAAACTCCCCTTCTCCCTCCAGTGATGTGTAGATAGGAAAATCTGCCTTACACATGTGCTCTGAGGTGGTTTGGTAGAAATCTTGACCTTGAAGAAAGGACTTTTTCTTCCACATTTCAGGTGCAGATTTTGCAGCAAAACTGCGTTGCCCTACGCAGTTCTATACAGACCACCCAAGATCTGCTGGCACAGGAGCAACAGAAAAAAGGAGAGTTGGAGACTTCTATCTCTCTGCTCAAGTCTGACCTAAGTATGAAAATAGATGCTAGAAATTACATTTCTGTTAGGTGCTTTTGAGATTTCATGCAAAAACTCTTAAGATCCAAAGTTCTGGAAGAGGCCATTGTTACTGAGATTTACCACAGGACCACAAGTAAAAAATTGTTGATTGCCTTTTTTCTGTGGCACTGAAAAAAAAAAGTGTTGGTAATAAAATAGAATTCGATCTCCACTGTAGACTGTTCTATACATAAATTCTTTCTCAGATTTACTTAAGTGTTCATGGACTTGGGAATACTGGGTTTCTAGAAATCTAGATTAAATATTGGATAATAGAATATTAATAAGGAAATAAGGCCTTTAATACTTGCTAACCTGACTCTAACCATTTATCGTGCCAGGCTCCCATTTTTCAGGTTGCCAGTCTATTGATCTGTATTTGTATCAGTGGATGGTTGTAACTTACCTTAGAGCTTAATGTCCTCATTTTACAGATGGGTACACAGAGTCCTTACAGGTGATTGAGCTAGGAAATGGATGAGTCTCGTCGTGATCCCATGTTGTTCAGTCATGGTTCTTCCAACCCAGCAGTCCTTGCCATATTTACTATTTTTTGTTTGTTTGTTTTGTTTTTTAAGATTTTATTTGACAGATGGAGATCACAAGTAGGCAGAGAGGCAGGCAGAGAGAGAGAGGAGGAAGCAGGCTCCCTGCTGAGCAGAGAGCCGGATGCGGGGCTCGATCCCAGGACCCTGGGATCATGACCTGAGCTGAAGGCAGAGGCTTTAACCCACTGAACCACCCAGGCGCCCCTTTGCTATTGTTAATATATAGTTGTAAAGCAGTTTCAGCCAGTATCAAATATAGAGATCACACTACAATGCTTCACACAAGTAACACTTATGGTTTACATAGAGCTTTCACGAAAACGATCTCTGCAACACGCTAAACTATCCATACTTCCCAAAGTTAAAGCAAGGCCTGAGCCTGTATCTTCTAGATCCAGTGCTCCTGCCAATGTGCCTTCTATGCTCTCTGGCTGTAGTGAGGGCAGGGAATACCAAAAGGGAAATAAAAATTTTAAAAAGCATGGAACAAAGAGTAATCTGGTCAGTGTTTTGTTTTCCTGCTTTTAACAGAAAGTACTGTTTTTCTTATAGTTGTTGATTAGTGAATTACTTGTGGAGTTCTCACTGTTAATGTCCCAAGATAATTGTCCATCTTCCTGTGACTGTGTGGCTACCAAAAATACATGTTATATTTGATGGTGCTGCCACATTATCTCATTTGACCTTACAACCTTGCAAGAAAGATAAGAAAATATACCCCATTCTGTAGAAGCATTAAAAGGTCTGTATCTAAGGACCCATGGCAAATAGGACAGCTAGGACTAAAACAGATTTTTCTATTATAGGAGTAATTTTTTTTAATGTTACTTTTTCATTGGCTAAGTGCTTTAGTTTTGAATTTTATAAAGAATATATGGAAGACCATTTAAAAAATGAAAATTAAACATTAATTAAAACTAACACAAGGAAAAGGAAGCCTGAATACCAACAATATGTTTATATTGAATAACACTCTTTACATGCATACAATTTGATTACTTTAAGATATAGTTATGCTAATTAGATTAATAAAAGGAATGTCTCTAGATATTTGCTTTAATGAATTTAAAAATGTAATTATCAACAATAGACTTTTATATACACACAGTAACATGATGAAATTGTTCTCCCAAGTAAGATAAACATTCCCCTTTCATTCTGACTTTGATTATTAGAACTTTTAAAATGGATCATATAATAATCCTTTTTATCCTTAACATATTTTAAATGAACATTTACCTTATTTAAAATGAGTCTTGGACTTACATACTCAAAAATTATAGTTTTTCTGATTATATTCTACGTAAAATGTGAGGTTTTATGTGTTTTGTAATTTTCTGGCTTTAGACTATTTAAGTGAAACAAAACTAATAGATCTTTATGAATTCTTCACAAAGCCAAAACATGACTCTCAGAAAAGTTTACTTTGGGCTACTACTGCACAGTGCCAAACTGTTCCCCTGTTTCTATCTTTGGTTTTATTTTCACTGTATATACCCTCCGGGTGGTTTCAAATCTTTTTTTTCCCACATACGATCCTCTTCCTGAGCTCCAGACAGTATCTTAGTGCCAACTAGACATCAGTATACGGATGTCTTACAGAGACCTGCAAACGCACGGTAAATACTTAAATACTGCAATCATTCGTACTAGTTCTGTCCCCCGAACCTGCTCCTCATCCTGTATTCCCTACTTGAAGAGTCTACCACCCACCCCATTGCTTACATCTGGACACAAGATTTTCTCCTTGACTCACATGTTGCCTTTACCCCAGCAGCCAGCTGCCACGTCCTGACCGTCCTCCCGGCTTGTTGAATTTCCGGACTGTGTTTTCCCTCCGCATCCCCATAGCCCTTCCCTTAAAGCCACCTTTCATTGTTTTATACTGTGGTAACTGCTCAGTTACTAAACTGATTTCCTCTTCCTTACTGAGCCTCTGCCAGAGTGTTCTCGCTAACAAAAACCCTTGATCAGGTGCCTCTCCAGTTTAAAATCCCTCAGACTCATCAGCCTCCCTGCCTGCAGTAAAATCTGACCTCATTTACGATAGCTTGTGACTGTGCACTCTTTTCTTGATAATTTCATGACTTAGTTTCCAGTCTATAAAGATATGGTAGAAATACTTGCATTCTCCTTATTTTCACAACATACAGACTGGGGGAAAAAAAGAAAGCAAGCTGCTCCGGGAGAAGATACTATGTGATTTCAGTGTCGTTGTAGTAAGTTATTATTACCATAGTTATGTGGACTCTCTGTTTTTAGTTTCTAGAGATGAGGTCATTTCCAAGTTGGTTGAAGAAAATAAGGTAAGTTTTGAGGTTGTAGAGTTCAGAGATGTTCTTTCCTCTTTCACTAAGTAATATTTCCTCAGTCATGTTGGTTTGCAGTTGTTCTGATTCTCCTGAAATCCTTACTAGAAAAAAGTTGCAGTGTATATGTTGTATGTTCAGACCTGTTGCCAGCTGGGTATTAAGAAGTCATTTCAGCAGATTATTATGGTTTTAAAAAAAGATGAGTTAGCAAAAATTATGAGATGAATTTGTATCTTATCCTTATTGTAAAATAATTGCTATAAAATTTATGAAATATAAAAAATATTTACTACTTTTGGTTACTATAAGAAATAATAACAATAATGTGAATATACTTAACACCACTGAACTTAACACTTAAATATTTTTAAGTGAACTGTACATTTAAAAATGATTAAAATGTGAAATTTTTTTTTTTTAAGATTTTGATTTATTTGATAGAGATCACAAGTAGGCAGAGAGGCAGGCAAGGGCAGGAGGGGAAGCAGGCTCCCTGCCGAGCAGAGAGCCCAATGTGGGGCTCCATCCCAGGACCCTGGGATCATGACCTGAGCCGAAGGCAGAGGCTTTAACCCACTGAGCTATCCAGGTGCCCGTAAAATGTGAAATTTTATGTTATTTATATTTTATGAAAATAAAAAATGAAAAAAAAGAACTATTTCCACTTTTATATCTTAATACATTTCTAAATCAACCTTAATGTGTAGATCCTGTTTGGAATAATTTTTCTGGGTTCTATCTCATCCTGTAATAGGTGATGTTTAAGTCTTGAGATGCTTCTCCTGGAAAAATAGAAGAGTGGTCCTCTGTCTTTAGGGAGAGGACTTGCACTTTGCCCTTCCCCATTTCAATAACAACCTGTTGGGGAGGAAAAGTAGTTCATATCCCTGTCACCTATTTGGTTGTTTGTTTTTAGAGCAAAGGTGTTTTCTTTTGTTCCACACCCAGGTAATTCTTGATGAAAACATTTTCACCTACATAAAACTTTAAAAGATCTTTGAATGTGTTTGAAATCACAAAAGATAACTGCTTTAGGGGAAAAAATGTGTATGTAGTATAACAAATATTCGTCTTAGCAGAACTTTCTTGACCAGAATGCTGCTTAACTATTTACATTATGGTTTTAGGCAAATTCTTTCCAGTTTGAAACACCATATGAGAACATTTTAATTAACAGTTTTTATAATTTATGGGGGAGCCAGGTGGTGGGTATTATGGAGGGCACACATTGCATGGAGCACTGGGTGTGGTGCAAAAACAATGCTGTTACACTGAAAAGAAATAAAAAAAAAAGAAGTTTGAGAGTTGAAGATAATCAGGATTTTAAAAAATTCTTTACAAGATGCTTATCTATAAATATCATTAGTACTAGAGCACTGGATGTTATACCAACTAATGAATCTTTGAACACTAAATCAAAAACTAATGACGTACTATATGTTGGCTAATTGAACATAACAACAACAACAAAAAAAAACCAAACTTGAACTCATAGTAGCCAAAATACAGAGCAGGTATTTTGATAGAGATATTCATAATAGCTCTTACATGTAAAAAAAAAAAAGAGAGAGAGAGAGAACTTATTATTTTTGCTCTTACAGAATGTGCAGATGTCTTTGAACAAGGAACATGAAGAAAATGCATATTTGAGGTCTGAATTAGTAGCCCTTCATGAAACATCAGAAAAAGCACAGGTAGATCTTATTTCTATAGTTTTTAGATGTTAGTTAATTTTGTTTAATTAAGGAATCAACAAAGATTAATCCTGATTATATTAATTCATACTATCATGATAGGTATAATTGGTATATAGCATTATATTTCAGGTATACAACATAATGATTCAATATTTGTATACATTGCAAAATGGTCACAGTAATTCTAGTTAACATCCGTCACCATATATAGTTGAAAAAAAATTTTTTTAAGATTTTATTTATTTATTTGACAGACAGAGGTCACAAGTAGGCAGAGAGGCAGGCAGAGAGAGAGGGGAGGGGGAAGCAGGCTCCCCGCAGAGCAGAGAGCCTGATATGGGGCTCGATCCCAGGACCCTGGGATCACTATCTGAGCCTAAGGCAGAGGCTTAACCCACTGAGCTACCCAGTTGCCCCCCAAAATTTTTTTCTTGTGATGAGGACCTTTAAGATTCACTCTCTTAACTTTCAAATATGCAATACAGTATCATTAACTATAGTCATCATGCTGTACAGTACATCCTCCTGACTCATTTATTTTATAACTAGAGGTTTATACCTTTTGACCCCGTCACCATTTTCTCCCATCCCTTATACCTGCTGCCTCTGGCACCTACCTTCCTGTTCTGTGTATCTGTGGACTTGGTATCATTTTTTTGTTTTTTGTTTTAACATTCCACATGTAAGTGAGATTATATGGTATTTTCTTCCTCTGCTTGACATATTTCATTTAGTATGCATTCAAGGTCCCCCCATGTTGTTGCAAATGGCAAGAGTAAATTCTTTTTTGTGGCTGAATATTATCTATCTATAACTATATGCACACACATACCACATTTTCTTTATCCATTCATCTATTGATGGACACTTAACGTTATTTCCATATCTCGTCTATTGTAAATAATGCTGCAGTGAATGTAGGGTTGCAAATATCTTTTTGAATTAATGTTTTTGATTTCTTCATGTGAATGCCCCAATGAGCAGTTGCGGGATCATACGGTAGCTCTAGTTTCAACTTTCTGAGAAACCTCGGTACTGTTTTCCTCAGTGGCAGTATCAATTTACGTTCCCTTCAACAGTGCCCAAGGATTCCTTTTCCTCCACATCCTCTCTAATACTTATTATTTCTTGTCTTTTTGGTAATAGCCATTCTAATAGTGTGCGGTGATACCTCATTGTTGTTTTGATTTGCATTTCCCTGATTAGCGATGCTGAACATCTTTTCATGTACCTCTTGGCCATCTGTATGTCTTTTTTGAAAAATGTCTGTTCAGATCTTTGGCCCATTTTTTTTAAAGATTTTATTTATTTATTTGGCAGACAGAGATCACGAGTAGGCAGAGGCAGGCAGAGAGAGAGGAGGAAGCAGGCTCCCCGCCAAGCAGAGAGGCCGATGTGGGGCTCGGTCCCAGAACCCTGGGATCATGACCTGAGCCAAAGGCAGAGGCTTTAACCCACTCAGCCACCCAGGCACCCCATTTGGCCCATTTTTTAATCAGATTTTTTTAAGCTACTGTGTTTTATTCTTTATATATTTTGGGTTTTAACCCCTTATTAGATATATGATATTAATACATGATTGCCAATATTATCTCCCATTCAGCAAGTTGCCTTCTCATTTTGTTGATGGTTTCCTTTGCTGTACAGAAGCTTTTTAGTTTGATATAGTCCTATTTGTTTATTTTTGCTTTTAGTGTGAGACCAAGAAAATTACCTATGTTTTCTTCTAAAAGTTTTATGGTTTCAGGTCTTATGTTCAAGTCTTTGATCCATTTTGAATTAATTTTTATGTATTGTACAAGATAGTGGTCTAGTTTCATTCTTCTGCATATGCCTGTCTAGTCTTCCCAACACCATTAATTGAAGAAACTGTCCTTTCCTCATCAAAAAAAAGCACAGGTAAATCTTCCAATTTTTGTGTTTACATGTTAACATAATTTTGTTCAGTTAAAAAAACCAAGAACCAAAATTGATTCTAATTGTATACATTCATACCATTGCCATGCTCCATTTTTTAAATTTTCTTAAAATCTGTTTCATCTATGAACCATTATCACATTAACTACATTTCCCATTTCACCAAATCTCCTGTGACACATAAGTATATGAGATATACTGCTAAATCATGCACTAATCTACACTTTGCCTTTGTCTGCTTTATATTTTGCTCATTAAATATATAGCTTTCATCTACACCTATGAACTTCTAAGCAGTCCAGTGCTACAGGCTATGCTTATACTTTCTTTGTATCTTTTATAACAAATAGCATAGTAGGAACATAATAAGTGCTTACTGGATTTTAGAGTTCTGTGTATTATTTTCTGTAGGATGGTGGTTGCCAAATTTACCTAGTG
>NW_019154085.1:8908686-8970788 GCF_002288905.1 Enhydra lutris kenyoni
GTGTGTGTGTGTGTGTGTGTGTGTGTGTGTGTGTGTGTGTGTGTGTGTGTAGGCAAACAAGTTATTTCTCATAGGGTCAATGAAATCGTATTAATCACTTAAAAGAACTTTTTGTTCTTAAGTATAATTTGATAGATTCAATGTTGGGATCATAATGTTGCTGTGCTCTCTTTATGATAAAGAAAATAGAAAATAAATGTGTTATTTTATAAAATAATAATGAAAATTACTACTCTTGCTATGGTAGTAGTAATTAACATTTACCAAACTCATTCTATGTTCCAGACATAATTATAAGCACCTTATGTTACTAACAAATTGTAATCCTTATAATAGCTCTATTACAGAAACTTATTATTCTCATTTTAATGATAAGGAAGTTGATATATACAGAGAGGTTCAATAACATAGCTAATAAATCACAGAGTTAGAATTTGAGCTCAGGCATTTTGGCTCCAAAGAAAATTAACTATTTATTTTCAAGGATCAAGAGTTTATCTTTGTCTTACCCCTAGGTATTCCTTGGTGAATAGTTTGTACATCTGGTTATAATTTTCAAATGCCCCTGAATGTGTTCCTTCCTTCTTTACTATACTACCACTTATGCTTTCCAGATAGTTTTTCATTTCTTTACTTTCTTAACATTTTTTGAGTGTTTTTTTAATTGATCCTCTAGTTATTTGTCCCCATTCTTGAAGAATTTGTTCATTAAAGGTAAGATGCCTGGGGTGCCTGAATGGCTCAGTCTGATGAATACCCAACTCTTGAACTTAGCTCAGGTCTTGATCTCAGGGTCATGAGTTTATGCCCTACATTGGGCTCCACACTGGATGAGGAACCTACTTAAAAAAAAAAAAAAAAAGAAAAAAAGAAAAAAAGATCCTTGGCAAATACACTTTGCAAAAATAACTAATAAGATAAATGTTTTCCACAGGAATAAAAATTTCAAATGTCAAAAAGACAACAGAATTATATGATAGATTCCCTGCACAAAAGATCTTAGTTTTAATTTGGATGATCTGTCTTGTGAAAAGGTACAATTATCTATATTTTGCTGTTGTGGATACTGTAATTGGTGGTGAAAGAACTTAGACAATTTGTATTATTCGCTAAACAATTCTGAACGCTCATCTAATTATGGGACTGAATTTCTGTAGTACTGGCTAGGCATCTACAATGTGAGGTCCATTCTGTAGATGTCTTGCTCTGTCTCACACAGTGTTCAAAATCATGAACAGGAGATCAGCTAACTGTTGAACGCTTCGGTCGCTCCACCAAATAAACAAATTTCTCCTTTTGATTGAGAATTATGTGGGGATTGACTCCAAATATTAGAAAGTATTATCTAATGAAATACCAGTTGGAGATAAGTAAATTAAGTTCACATACAGAGTGAAATACTATAACATCATTAAAAATGTGGTAAGTAAAAGTAATTATTTACTGGAGAGATCTGTAACTCGCTGTATATACCATCTTAGGTTTCGAATGACCAGCTGACTAGAAAGTGTTCAGAGCTGAACAGCATGCTTGAGACTGTTAGTATGGAAAATGCCAGAATTATTGCTGACCATCAAGCCATTCTGCAGGTATTCACTTAAAACTAGTCCATTTCTCATAGAATCACAAGAAAACTCCTTGGCTAAGAAATTAGGAAATGTGTATGACCAATTGGATAAATAAAATATTTTAACAGTTCTAAGAAATTTACTGAATTACTTTATTTTTTATTAGTGGTTTTCAGTTTTCATCAGAGAGATCATTTAGCCTTATGCTCAGTCCTTTCTTGACGGTTTCTTCTCAAATACCATTATTTTAAGAAAAGTGATTACCGGGGAGGAGTCAAGATGGCGGAGAAGTAGCAGCTGAGACTACTTCAGGTAGCGGGAGATCAGCTAGATAGCTTATCTAAAGATTGCAAACACCTACAAATCCAACGGGAGATCGAAGAGAAGAAGAACAGCAACTCTAGAAACAGAAAATCAACCACTTTCTGAAAGGTAGGACGGGCGGAGAAGTGAATCCAAAGCGACGGGAAGATAGACCGCGGGGGGAGGGGCCGGCTCCCGGCAAGCGGCGGAGCAACGGAGCATAAAATCGGGACTTTTAAAAGTCTGTTCCGCTGAGGGACATCGCTCCAGAGGCTAAACCGGGGTGAAGCCCACGCGGGGTCAGCGCGGCCTCAGGTCCCGCAGGGTCACAGAAGGATCGGGGGCGTCTGAGTGTCGCAGAGCTTACAGGTATTAGAACGGGGAAGCCGGCTACAGGACAGAGCCGAGGAGTGACTCTCAGCTCGGGGTTACCTTGAACCGGTCGCAGGCTCGGTCAGCTCGGAGCGCGGCCGGAGGCAGGGTGACGGGAGTCATTGGGCGCTGTTCTCTGAGGGTGCACTGAGGGGTGGGGCCCCGGGCTCTCGGCTCCTCCGGGCCGGACACCGGGAGGCCGCCATCTTCATTCCCGCCCTCCGGAACTCTACGGAAAGCGCTCAGGGAACAAAAGCTCCTGAAAGCAAACCCGAGCGGATTACTCAGCCCGGCCCCGGGTAAGGGCGGTGCAACTCCGCCCGGGGCAAAGACACTTGAGAATCACTACAACAGGCCCCTCCCCCAGAAGATCAACAAGAAGCCCAGCCAGGACCAAGTTCAACTACCAAGGAGTGCAGTTTCAATACCAAGGAGAGCAGCGGAATTCCAGAGGAGGAGAAAGCAAAGCACGGAACTCATGGCTTTCTCCCCATGATTCTTTAGCCTTGCAGTTAATTTAATTTTTTTTTTTCTTTTTCAATTTTTTTTCTCTTCTTCTGCTAAAATTTTTTAACTTTTACTGTTTTCTTTTTTAATGTTTTTTAAATAGTTTATCTAATATATATATATATTTTTTTCCTTTTTATATTTTTTCTTTATCGGTTTTCTTTTTTTAATTGTTTCTTTTTTTTTTTTTTTCTTTCTGAACCTCTTTTTATCCCCTTTCTCCCCCCTCACAATTTGGGATCTCTTCTGATTTGGCTAAAGCATATTTTCCTGGGGTTGTTGCCACCCTTTTAGTATTTTACTTGCTCCTTCATATACTCTTATCTGGATAAAATGACAAGGCGGAAAAATTCACCACAAAAAAAAGAACAAGAAGCAGTACCAAAGGCTAGGGATCTAATCAATACAGACATTGGTAATATGTCAGATATAGAGTTCAGAATGACGATTCTCAAGGTTCTAGCCGGGCTCGAAAAAGGCATGGAAGATATTAAAGCAACCCTCTTGGGAGATATAAAAGCCCTTTCTGGAGAAATAAAAGAACTAAAATCTAACCAAGTTGAAATCAAAAAAGCTATTAATGAGGTGCAATCAAAAATGGAGGCTCTCACTGCTAGGATAAATGAGGCAGAAGAAAGAATTAGCGATATAGAAGACCAAATGACAGAATAAAGAAGCTGAGCAAAAGAGGGACAAACAGCTACTGGACCACGAGGGAAGAATTCGAGAGATAAGTGACACCGTAAGATGAAACAACATTAGAATAATTGGGAATCCAGAAGAAGAGGAAACAGAGAGGGGAGCAGAAGGTATATTGGAGAGAATTATTGGAGAGAATTTCCCCAATACGGCAAAGGGAACAAGCATCAAAATACAGGAGGTTCAGAGAACCCCCCTCAAAATCAATAAGAATAGGTCCACACCCCGTCACCTAATAGTAAAATTTACAAGTCTTAGTGACAAAGAGAAGATCCTGAAAGCAGCCCGGGAAAAGAAGTCTGTAACATACAATGGTAAAAATATTAGATTGGCAGCTGACTTATCCACAGAGACCTGGCAGGCCAGAAAGAGCTGGCATGATATATTCAGAGCACTAAACGAGAAAAACATGCAGCCAAGAATACTATATCCAGCTAGGCTATCATTGAAAATAGGAGGAGAGATTAAAAGCTTCCAGGACAAACAAAAACTGAAAGAATTTGCAAATACCAAACCAGCTCTACAGGAAATATTGAAAGGGGTCCTCTAAGCAAAGAGAGACCCTAAAAGTAGTAGATCAGAAAGGAACAGACACAATATACAATAACAGTCACCTTACAGGCAATACAATGGCACTAAATTCATATCTCTCAATAGTTACCCTGAATGTTAATGGGCTAAATGCCCCAATCAAAAGACACAGGGTATCGGAATGGATAAAAAAGCAAAACCCATCTATATGTTGCCTACAAGAAACTCATCTTAAACCCGAAGACACATCCAGGTTTAAAGTGAGGGGGTGGAAAAGAATTTACCATGCTAATGGACATCAGAAGAAAGCAGGAGTGGCAATCCTTAGATCAATTAGATTTTAAGCCAAAGACTATAATAAGAGATGAGGAAGGACACTATATCATACTCAAAGGAACTGTCCAACAAGAAGATCTAACAATTTTAAATATCTATGCCCCTAACGTGGGAGCAGCCAACTATATAAACCAATTAATAACAAAATCAAAGAAACACATCGACAATAATACAATAATAGTAGGGGATTTTAACACTCCCCTCACTGAAATGGACAGATCATGCAAGCAAAAGATCAACAAGGAAATAAAGGCCTTAAATGACACACTGGACCAGATGGACATCACAGATATATTCAGAACATTTCATCCCAAAGCAACAGAATACACATTCTTCTCTAGTGCACATGGAACATTCTCCAGAATAGATCACATTCTGGGTCCTAAATCAGGTCTCAACCGTTATCAAAAGATTGGGATCATTCCCTGCATATTTTCAGACCACAATGCTCTGAAGCTAGAACTCAATCACAAGAGGAAATTTGGAAAGAACCCAAATACATGGAGACTAAACATCATCCTTCTAAAGAATGAATGGGTCAACCAGGAAATTAAAGAAGAATTGAAAAAATTCATGGAAACAAATGATAATGAAAACACAACGGTTCAGAATCTGTGGGACACAACAAAGGCAGTCCTGAGAGGAAAATATATAGCCGTACAAGCCTTTCTCAAGAAACAAGAAAGGTCTCAGGTACACAACCTAACCCTACACCTAAAGGAGCTGGAGAAAGAACAAGAAAGAAACCCTAAACCCAGCAGGAGAAGAGAAATCATAAAGATCAGAGCAGAAATCAATGAAATAGAAACCAAAAAAACAATAGAACAAATCAACGAAACTAGGAGCTGGTTCTTTGAAAGAATTAATAAGATTGATAAACCCCTGGCCAGACTAATCAAAAAGAAAAGAGAAAGGACCCAAATAAATAAAATCATGAATGAAAGAGGAGAGATCACAACGAACACCAAAGAAATACAGACAATTATAAGAACATACTATGAGCAACTCTACGCCAACAAATTTGACAATCTGGAAGAAATGGATGCATTCCTAGAGACCTATAAACTACCACAACTGAACCAGGAAGAAATAGAAAGCCTCAACAGACCCATAACCAGTAAGGAGATTGAAACAGTCATCAAAAATCACCAAACAAACAAAAGCCCAGGGCCAGATGGCTTCCCGGGGGAATTCTACCAAACATTTAAAGAAGAATTAATTCCTATTCTCCTGAAACTGTTCCAAAAAATAGAAATAGAAGGAAAACTTCCAAACTCATTTTATGAGGCCAGCATCACCTTGATCCCAAAACCAGACAAGGATCCCATCAAAAAACAGAACTACAGACCAATATCCTTGATGAACACAGATGCAAAAATTCTCGCCAAAATACTAGCCAATAGGATTCAACAGTACATTAAAAGGATTATTCACCACGACCAAGTGGGATTTATTCCAGGGCTGCAAGGTTGGTTCAACATCCGCAAATCAATCAATGTGATACAACACATTAATAAAAGAAAGAACAAGAACCATATGATACTCTCCATAGATGCTGAAAAAGCATTTGACAAAGTACAGCATCCCTTCCTGATCAAAACTCTTCAAAGTGTAGGGATAGAGGGCACATACCTCAATATTATCAAAGCCATCTATGAAAAACCCACCGCAAATATCATTCTCAATGGAGAAAAACTGAAAGCTTTTCCGCTAAGGTCAGGAACACGGCAGGGATATCCGTTATCACCACTGCTATTCAACATAGTACTAGAAGTCCTAGCCTCAGCAATCAGACAACAAAAGGAAATTAAAGGCATCCAAATCGGCAAAGAAGAAGTCAAACTATCACTCTTCACAGATGATATGATACTATATGTAGAAAACCCAAAAGACTCCACTCTAAAACTGCTAGAACTTGTACAGGAATTCAGTAAAGTGTCAGGATATAAAATCAATGCACAGAAATCAGTTGCATTTCTCTACACCAACAACAAGACAGAAGAAAGAGAAATTAAGGGGTCAATCCCATTTACAATTGCACCCAAAACTATAAGATACCTAGGAATAAACCTAACCAAAGAGGCTAAGGTCTATACCCAGAAAACTATAAAGTACTCATGAAAGAAATTGAGGAAGACACAAAGAAATGGAAAGATGTTCCATGCTCCTGGATTGGAAGAATAAATATTGTGAAAATGTCTATGCTACCTAAAGCAATCTACACATTTAATGCAATTCCTATCAAAGTACCATCCATTTTTTTCAAAGAAATGGAACAAATAATCCTAAAATTTATATGGAACCAGAAAAGACCTCGAAAAGCCAAAGCAATATTGAAAAAGAAAGCCAAAGTTGGTGGCATCACAATTCCGGACTTCAAGCTCTATTACAAAGCTGTCATCATCAAGACAGTATGGTACTGGCACAAAAACAGACACATAGATCAATGGAACAGAATAGAGAGCCCAGAAATAGACCCTCAACTCTATGGTCAACTAATCTTCGACAAAGCAGGAAAGAATGTCCAATGGAAAAAAGACAGCCTCTTCAATAAATGGTGTTGGGAACATTGGACAGCCACATGCAGAAAAATGAAATTGGATCATTTCCTTACACCACACACGAAAATAGACTCAAAATGGATAAAAGACCTCAATGTGAGAAAGGAATCCATCAAAATCCTTGAGGAGAACACAGGCAGCAACCTCTTCAACCTCAGCCGCAGCAACATCTTCCTAGGAACATCGCCAAAGGCAAGAGAAGCAAGGGCAAAAATGAACTATTGGGATTTTATCAAGATCAAAAGCTTTTGCACAGCAAAGGAAACAGTTAACAAAACCAAAAGACAACTGACAGAATGGGAGAAGGTATTTACAAATGACATATCAGATAAAGGACTAGTGTCCAAATTCTATAAAGAACTTAGCAAACTCAACACCCAAAGAACAAATAATCCAATCAAGAAATGGGCAGAGGACATGAACAGACATTTCTGCAAAGAAGACATCCAGATGGCCAACAGACACATGAAAAAGTGCTCCATATCACTCGGCATCAGGGAAATACAAATCAAAACCACAATGAGATATCACCTCACACCAGTCAGAATGGCTAAAATTAACAAGTCAGGAAATGACAGATGCTGGCGAGGATGCGGAGAAAGGGGAACCCTCCTACAGTGTTAGTGGGAAAGCAAGCTGGTGCAACCACTCTGGAAAACAGCATGGAGGTTCCTCAAAAAGTTGAAAATAGAACTACCCTATGACCCAGCAATTGCACTGCTGGGTATCTACCCTAAAGATACAAACGTAGTGATCCGAAGGGGCAGGTGCACCCGAATGTTTATAGCAGCAATGTCTACAATAGCCAAACTATGGAAAGAACCTAGATGTCCATCAACAGACGAATGGATTAAGAAGATGTGGTATATATACACAATGGAATACTATGCAGCCATCAAAAGAAATGAAATCTTGCCATTTGCGACGACGTGGATGGAACTAGAGGGTATCATGCTTAGTGAAATAAGTCAATCAGAGAAAGACAACTATCATATGATCTCCCTGATATGAGGGAGAGGAGATGCAACATGGGGGGTTAAGGGGGTAGGAGAAGAGTAAATGAAACAAGATGGGATTGGGAGGGAGACAAACCATAAGTGACTCTTAATCTCACAAAACAAACTGAGGGTTGATGGGGGGAGGGGGGTTGGGAGAGGGGGGGTGGGGTTATGGACATTGGGGAGGGTATGTGCTATGGTGAGTGCTGTGAAGTGTGTAAACCTGGCGATTCACAGACCTGTACCCCTGGGGATAAAAATATATGTGTATAAAAAAAGAAAAAAAAAGTGATTACCTGGCCCAAATACTCAGCATTTCCTCAAACACCTGTGGTTTTCCCATTTTGCTTATGCTGTTTCCTCTCCTGAGAATGGTCTTTATTTCATCTTCAGCTATTTGAAATTCTATTCATTCTTTAAGACTCAAATTCATCAGGAAGCTTGATCACTCAAACCAGAACGGATGAGTTTTCTCTGTTAACTCCTACTCCTAGGACATTAAACAGACTTTCATAATAATAGTTCTCACTTTTTTGGGAGCATGCTTACTATATAGCAAGCCTTATACTAATGATTTTACATATATTACCTCCTTTAATTCTAGCAGCCAGTATGTAGAGGAATATTTATTATCCTCATCTTATAAATAAGGAAAATGAGGTTTAGGGAAGTAGATCAGCTTGTCTGAAGCCACATAGCTAAAGGGGTAGAGCTGGATTGAAACCAAGGTCTGACTCCAGAGTCCATGTTTTAATTTTTGCATTATTCTGCCTCTCTAGTTTGCACTGTGTAGCAGTGTATTTGCATGGCTCATTTCCTGGATAACACTGTGAGCTTCCTTCTTACACGTCTTTGCTATTTCCCATCATGCTTACCGCTGCACGCAGCGTAACACTAAGTAAAACCAGTGTTTACTCCGTGCAGGTACAGTACTAGGTCTAGAAGGGATTATAGTCATGAACAAAATAAAATCTCTACTTTCAGGGACTAACAATGTAGTAGAATAATGTGACGTATGGAAGTAATACTGTCACAAACACTTTTTAACTTCGGAATGTTACACAGATGGGATTTTATTTTCCAAAGGTGTGAAGGTTTGCTTTGCAGTCAAATATTGTTAAGATAAAAGTGTTTTAAAATACATGTACAGAAATAATTATTAATATGTACTATACTTGCAAAAGCTTTATAAATTGTAGGTAGAAGAGATGTGTCTAAAAATGTTATGTTTTGAGAAGTCCAAAATGGTAAGCCAGAGAAAATGAATTATGTAAAACAATTATAAACATATGTTGTTTTATTGTGCTTTGTAGATAATTGCATTTTTTACAACTTGAAGGTTTGTAGCAATCCTGCATCTAGCAGGTCTGCTGGTGCCATTTGTCAACAGCATTAGCTCATTTTGTGTCTCTTTGTCATATTTTGGTACTTCTCACAGCATTTCAAGTTTTTTCATTATTTTTGTTCTGGTGATCTGTGATCAGTAATCCTGGATATATTATTGTAATTGTTTTCAGATGCCAAACCATACCCATTTAAGATGGAAAACTTAAATATTTTGTGTGTTCTGGGTGCTTTGACTGGCTCTTCCTCATACCTCTCCCTCTTCTCAGACCTCCTATTTACTAAGACCCAGCAATATTGAGATTAAGCCAGTAGATAACCCCTCTGATGGTCTCTAAGTGCTCACGTGAAAGGAAGTGTTTTATGTCTATTACTATAAATCAAAAGCTAGAAATGATTAAGCTTAGTGAAGAAGGCATGTCAAAAGCCAAGATAGGCCTCTTGCACCAAACATTGAGCCAAGTTGTGAAGGCAAAAGAAAAGCTGTTAAAGGAAATTAAAAATGCTACTCCAGTGAACACATGAATGATAAGAAAGTGAAACAGCCTTATTGCGGATACGGAGAAAATTTTAGTGGTCTAGATAGAAGATCGATCCATCCTCAACATTCCCTTAGACCAAAGCCTAATCTAGAGCAAGACCCTAACTCCATGAAGGCTGAGAGAGGTGAGGAAGCTGTAGAAGAAGAGTTGGAAGCCAGCGGGGTAGTTCCTGAGGTTTAAGGACAGAAGCTGTCTCTGTAACATGTGAGTGCAAGGTGAAGCAAGTTCTCCAGAAGATCTAGAAGATCATCAATGAAGGTGGCTACGTTAAACAACAGATGCTGTTGGAAGAGGCCATTTAGGATTTTCATAACTAGAGAGGAGAAGTCAATGCCTGGCTTCAAAACAGGTTTTTGGTTTGTTTTTCTCCCACTCAGTGTCAGGGAAACTTTATCAAAGCTTCAGGGCCATGTGGCTCAGGCAGGAGGCTGACCTGTGGGTGAAGGAAAAGCTGACAGCAGGGCCTTCACTGACCATCCTCTTGGGGCACAGGTTGTTGGTGTGGCTGTGCTTCCTGAGCAATTGACCGCGTGGTCTTCAGGCAAGCACAACACTTGGAGCAGGCAATCTCGTCACAGTTGTATTTCTGGGTGAGCTAGAGGAGGGCAAGCCTTGATGATGTGATGATGCAGCCCCGCAGATAAAGCACCCAGCACAGGGTGAGCTCTTTCTGGATGTTGTAGTCTCAGAACGTGTGGCCATGGTCTGCTGTTTGCGGGCAAAAATCAGATACTGCTGGTCGCGGAATGCCCTCCTTGTCTTCAATTTTGGCTTTGACTTTTTTTTTTTTTTTTTTTAGAGCAGGGAAGGAGTGGAGGGAGAGCGAGAATCTTTTCTTTTCTTTCTTTCTTTCTTTTTTTTTTTTTTAAAGATTTTATTAGTGAGAGAGCAGGAACGAGGGAAGGAGCAGAGATAAAGGGAGAAGCAGAATCCCCGCTGAGCAGGGAGCCTGATCCTGGGACTCCAGGATCATGGCCTGAGCTAAAGGCAGACACTTAACCGACTGAGCCACCCAGGCATCGCGGAGAGAGAGAATCTTAAGCAGGCTTCACACTCAGCGCAGAGCCCCTGATACGGGGCTCAATCTCACGACCCTGAGATCATGATTTGTGTTGAAATCAAGAATCAGACACTTAACCAACTGAGTCATCAAGGCATCCCGTGGCTTTGACATTCTAAATGGTGTCATTGGGCACAATCTACAGGGTCAGAGTGAGGTTAAGGTTCTTCACAAAAAACTGCATCTGTGCATCTGCTGCTTGGCCCACTCACTGAAGAGAGAGCGCCATGCTGACTTTGGGCCTAATGTAGCTGGCGACTTTAAGTGGAAGCCAATGTTCCTTGACCATTCCAAAAATCCCAAGACCCTTAAGAATTATGCTAAATCTCCTCTACCTGCGCTTTATAAATGGAACAACAAAGCCTGGATGACAGCACATCTGGTATAACATGATTTACTGAAAATTTTAAGCCCACTGTTGAGACCTCCTGCTCAGAAAAAAAGATTCCTTTCAAAATATTGCACTCATTGACAATGTATTTGGTCACCCAAGAGCTCTGAAAGAGATGGGCAAGATTAATGTTTTCATGCCTGCTAATACAACATCTGTTCTTCAATCCATGAACCAAGGAGTAATTTCAATTTTCAAGTCTTATTATTTAAGAAATCTATTTCACAAAGTTATAGGTGCCATAGACAGCGATTACTCGGATGGATCTGGGCAAAGGAAATTGAAAACCTTTGGAAAGCCTTCACCATTCTCTATACCTTTAAGTACATTCGTGATTCATAGTAAGAGGCCAGAACATCAACACTTCCAGGAATTTTGAAGAACTGGATTTCAACCCTCATGGATGCCCTTAAGGAGTTCAGGACTTAAGTGGAAGAAGTACCTGCAGATATAATAGAAATAGTAAGAGAACTAGAATTAGAGGAGCTTGAAGATGTGACTGAATTGGTATAATCTCATGATAAAACCCGAATGAATGAGGAGCTGCTTTTTATGGATGAGCAAAGAAAGTGGATTCTTAACACTCCTGGTGAAGATGCTGTGATTGCTGAAATGACAACAGAGCATTTAGAATATCGTATAAGCTTAGTTGATAAAGCAACAGCAGGGTTTGAGAGGACTGACTCCCATTTTGAAGGAAGTTCTACTGTAGGTAAAATGCTGTCCAAACAGCATCACATGGTACAGAGAAATAGCTCCTGAAAGGGAGAGTCAGTGTGGCAAACTTTATTGTTTGTCTTATTTTGTCTTATTGTCTTATTTTAAGAAACTGCCACAACTACCCTAACCTTTAGCAAACACCACCCTTATAAGTCAGTAGCCATCGACACCAAGGCAAGACCCTTCACCAGCAAAAAGTTTACGACTCACTGAGAGTTCAGATGATGGTTAGCATTTTTTAGTAATAAACTGTTTTTAAATTACGTACATTGCTTTTTTAAAGACATAATGCTACTACACATTTAATAGACTATAACTTGTATATGCAGTGGGAAGCAAAAAATTATTTGCCTAGCATTATTGTACTATTCACTTTATTGTGGTGGCCTGGAAGTGAACCCACAATATCTCCTAGGTATTCCCATATAGTGCTTCTGTAACAGTAGCTGAGTGCAATTTCAAATATTTTCCAAAGAATTCACAGCAAATTATTAACATGATTGCCCCTGGAGAAGTGGGATTATTTTAAAGGGGGGTGGGGAGTGTAAGTGAAGAGATCTTTTCACTTTATACACGTTGATGTTCTTTTTTAAAAATATGTATCATATTAAAATTTTGAAGTACCAAAATATTCCTAGTAGAATTTTATATCTAAAAATATGTTCATGTTAAGAGTTTTATAAATTTTGCAGCAGGCTGGGTAAATAATGCATCTTCACTGTTGGCTGGTAGAGCTATAAAATGACAGAATTGTGGTCAGGTCAGAGTGGGGACAAAGAGAAAGCTGAACATTAAATTCTTTAAAAAGAGGTCTTATTTATATAAAAATTTATCTCTCATAAGCTAAGTCACTATCTTTGACCAGTCATTTTCAATGGTACCCTATTAAATGACTTCCTGGCATCTCAGCTTTTAATATTGCTTCCATAACTCAGGTAGAGAAGAAAATGATGACACAGACCTTTCAAGAACAAAACTTACTCCTGGATGCAGCCCATGCCAGTATCACTACGGAGCTAGAGACTGTTCAGAATGAGAAAATCCAACTCCAAACACATCTGTAAGTAAATTATAGGCAACTTCTTCTGTATCTTTTGTTCTCGCATTTGTATTTCTTTTTTTCTTTTACATTTTATTTTGCAGGCTCCTTGCTGAGCAGAGAGCCCGATGCGGGCCTCGATTCCAGGATCCTGGGATCATGACCTAAGCCGAAGGCAGAGGCTCTAAACCCACTGAGCCACCCAGGCGCCCCTCGCATTTGTATTTCTTGTCTTTAATGGAAACGTTTAATTCTGCATTTCTTGGACCAGACGCAAAGATAAAATAAAGACTTTGCCCTCAAGGAACTAGTTTTGTTAGAACATTTTGGCAACTGCTCTCAGCCACTATGTTCTGGGAGAACAGGGGTCTATTAAATAAAGAACTCTCAGCGCTCATGTCTCCTCGTTCTCTTCTTACAGGGACCATTTAATCCTCGAGCATAATCAGTGTATCCAGAAAGCACAGGATGCTGAGAGGAGGACAGCCTTGCAGAAGGAGCTGCTAGAAACAACAATTGCAAGACTGCGCGGTGAACTGGAAGCATCAATCCAGGAGAAGAAGTCTCTGCTGGAGGAGAAAGAAAGATTTCAGGGAGAGGTAGGTAGCAGCAGATTTATGTTACCTCCTGGTTGTGGTGGTGATCTTGTTTTAAAACTATTTTAAGTGCCAAAGATGAGAAATACAGCCCAGATGCAGTTAGTCTGAGTTGCCCATTAAAGAAATCTTTAGGTGGCTAATCTCTGTCCGGTAGCATGTGACGTAGACTGTGCCAAACAGCCCACCCTTGCACAGCATTAACTAGTGGCTCACACATCCTCATGGTAGCGAAGGCGTCAGATTTAAAAAGCTGATTTCCCCTGAAGGCGTGGGACAGTGGAGGTCAAGGGGGAACAGCTCTGTCTTCCTGCTGAGGAAGGAACCAGCAGAGTCTGACGTGCAGACGTGTCTTTCTAATTTCAGGGCTATTTGTGAAGTCTGCTCTGCCTCAGAGACTCCCTGAGTGGCCCCTTTTCTGAGAGGATGTGCTATCTCGGCAGTGTAGGTATTCGTGAACAGGGTGTGTCTGCTGTAGTAGAGCCTGCCGGCTGCACTGAAACTGAGCCTTTCTTTGTTTCCCCTCCTTGGGCAGGTTGATAAAACAGAGAAAGAAATAGCGCAAGAAAAATGCAATTTGGAAAAGGAATTAGCCAAAAACAAGGTATTCCGTATTTTTTTTGTTATTTCACTGTGTTTCCTTCTGTATCTGTGCCTCCCGTATGAGCTTATTTAACTGAGGAGAAGGGTTATTCAGTTGATTACCAGGACGTGGGGGGTGGGGGGAAGAAGCCACTGAGGTGGGCGCCCTGCAGAGCGCTCTGGTCACGGCTCCAGTCGCGCCAGCACGGGGCTGCTGCTGCGCAGCGTTCGAGCATCTGGTGTTGGCCCGTGAGTCACGACGGCCTCCGGCCCTGGTGTTCACTGAGTATTTTAGCCAGGAAGTCCCTCGATGGCCCTGTGGGAGGCAAAGAGATCATTGCTGACAGTGCTGTTTTATTTTTTAAAAAGCTCACGTGGGCTTCCTAAGTACCTGTTAGCTCCTGTCACTCATCTGTAAGATACTCCCTCCTGCGTCCTAAAAAGATAGAATGGCCAGAGACACAAATACTCTTATTAAAAGAAAACAAAAGCCAGTCTTTAAAGCATTGCTGTTTGTGTTTCCAAAATTTGAAAAGCATAAAGGTTATGTATCACTGTCATGGAGCGTCAAGGAGAATTCGCCTGCCCCAGACAGTAGTCCTGCGGCTCGCGTCTGTAGAACCATTGCTCCTTGATTACTGCTTGGCTTCTGGCCCTATTAAGCAGTGTTCGTGTTACCAGAACCACGTATGTGTGAACTTGTAATTTAAGAAGTTTCTGAGCCCAAGCTCTGATCTTGTTCAACTCTCTGTCAGGTAATCTGTGGTTTAGTGACTAATCTCTAGTAATTTGAAAAATCATCCAACCTAAGAATCTTCTTAAAAAGCTTACTTCCCACGGTGAGGACTTGCTGGTGTCAGTTTGTCCTCAAATATGCTTTTTTAAAATTTGGAAAATTGATGGATACTATTAAACTCATGAATGCTTTTCGCTTGAATGTAGGGAATGTTACATGGCGAAGGCAAATGTTCTATGTGTTTGATTAAAAATAGCATCATTTTGCTTGTCTAATTTTATTTGTCTGAACGTAGGCTAAGTGTGAGTTCATGGGGCTAAAGAGAGGTTCTATTAGACCAAATGGTAATGCTTATACCGAGTCCTATGTTTTGGGGGGGTCTGATTTGATATTTTTCAAATGTCTATTTATTGTAAAGCTATGTTTTTCTGAAGTCAGGCTTATTAAGTTATACATAGTGAAATTCACCCTTTTTTTAGTGTACAGTTCTGTGAATTTTGACCAACACATCAATTATGGAGCCACCACACAATCAAAATACAGAACATTTTATCACCCTGGGAAGGTCCCTCATAGCTCTTTACCTTTAACGTCTTCTTGTACCACCATCCTTTGGCAACCACTGGCCTGTGCTTCTGTTCCTATAGTTATGTCTTTCCCAGAATATCCTATAAATGGAATCATATAAAGTGTAACATTTTAAGTCTGGCTTCTTTTGTTTAGCTTAAGACATTTGAAGTTCTCCCAGGTTCTTGTCGTGTGTTTCAGTTGTTTGTGTTCCATGATATGGGCATATCAGAATTTCTTTGTCCGTTTGCCACTTGAAGGACGTTTGGCAATTATGAATAAAGCCTATATAAATGTTCACATCTGAACATGTATTTTTATTTCTCTTGGCTAATTATCTGGAGTTGGAATTCTAGATCCTATGGGAAATACATATTTGAAAACAATTCAGCAGCTATTTTCCAAAGAATATATACTATCTTGCCTTCCGTCAATAGTGTAGAAGAGTTCTACTCTCGCTGCATTCCTGCCGGCACATGGTAGCGTTGGTCCTTTGAGTCTTGGCCATTCTAACTGCTGGTGTAGACTGGCATATCATTGTGGCTGTAATTTGCATTTCTCTAGTGATTAATAACATTGAGCATCTTTTCATCTGCTTATTGGTTATTCACAAGTTTAAGTGTCTCTTCAAATATTTTAACCATTTTAATTCCGTTTTCTTATTATTGATTTTTCAGAGATTTTTAAAAATATTCTCATGTTGATTCTTACATAAAAAATTCATACTTTTTGTTTATGTGCAGATCTTCTAAGTGCTTTACATATTTTTCTCCCATTTTATGCCTTGTTTTTTTCATGCTCTTTCAAAGAGCAGAAGTTCACATTTTGATAAAATCCAACTTGTCAAATTTTTTATTTTTGGATCATACCCTTTGTGTCATATCTAAGAAATTTTTGACTAACCTAAAATCACAAAGATTTTCCTTTTTGTTCTCTAGAAGTTATATAGTTCTAGATCTTATATTAGGTCAATGGTCTGTTTTTAGTTAATTTTCATATATCATGCAAGGTTCATTTTATTTTCAGATGGATTGTCTGATCTAGTACATTTTATTATTGAGATGTAATTAATACACTGTAAATTCACCTCCTTAAAATATACAGTTCAGTGGTTTCTTAGTTTATTCACAAGTCTGTGCAACCATTACCACTTAAAAATTTTTTATTTATTTTTTTAATTTCTTTTCAGTGTTCCAGAATTGTTTATGCACCACACCCAGTGCTCCATGCAATACATGTCCTCTATAATACCCACCACCAGGCTCACCAAACCTCCCACCCCTCACCCCTCCAAAACCCTCAGATTGTTTTTCAGAGTCCATAGTCTCTCGTGGTTCATCTCCCCCTCCAATTTCCCTCATCTCCCTTCTCCTCTCCATCTCCCCATGTCCTCCGTTTTTTCCCTTATGCTCCACAAACAAGCGAAACCATATGATAATTGACTCTCTCTGCTTGACTTACTTCACTCAGCATAACCTCTTCCAGTCCCGTCCATGTTGCTACAAAAGTTGGGTATTCATCCTTTCTGATGGAGGCATAATCCTCCATTGTATATATGGACCACATCTTCCTTATCCATTCGTCCATTGAAGGGCATTTTGGTTCTTTCCACAGTTTGGTGACTGTGGCCATTGTTGCTATGAACATTGGAATACAGATGGCCCTTCTTTTCACTACATCTGTATCTTTGGGGTAAATACTCAGTAGTGCAATTGCAGGGTCATAGGGAAGCTCTATTTTTAATTTCTTAAGGAATCTCCACACTGTTTTCCAAAGTGGCTGCACCAACTTGCATTCCCACCAACAGTGTAAGAGGGTTCCCCTTTCTCCACATCCTCTCCAACACATGTTGTTTCCTGTCTTGCTAATTTTGGCCATTCTAACTGGTGTAAGGTGGTATCTCAATGTGGTTTTGATTTGAATCTCCCTGATGGCTAGTGATGATGAACATTTTTTCTTGTGTCTGTTAGCCGTTTCTATGTCTTCACTGGAGAAGTGTCTGTTCATGTCTTCTGCCCATTTTTTGACATGATTATCTGTTTTGTGTGTGTTGAGTTTGAGCAGTTCTTTATAGATTACCACTATCTAATTCCAGAACCTTTTTATCACCAAGAAGAAACCTGGTACCCATTAGCAGTCCCTCCCCATTCTGGTCTGCCTCCAGCCTCTGGCAACCACTGTTCTACTTTCTGTCTACATGGGTATGTTTATTACCACATTTCATATGAATGGAGTAAACCAGTATGTGTCCTTTTATGTTTGGCCTCTTTACTAGGTTAATGTTTTCAAGGTTTATCCATACTGTAATATATGTCAGTATCTCATTCCTTTTTATGGCTGGGTAGTATTATATTGTGTGACTATACCACTCTTCATTTAGCCATTCATCAGCTTATAGACATTCAGGTGGTTCCCACTATTTTGGCTGTGAAGAATAATGCTATGAACATTTGTGTACATTTTTTTTATGTGAGCATATGTTTTTGATTCTGTGGGAGTAAAACTGGGTCTTAGGATAATGCTGTCATTTTGAGAATCTACCAGAGTGTTTTTATAAATAGCTACGCCATTTTACAATCCCACCAGCAGTGTATGAGGATTCAAATATCTTCACATCTTCACCTACATCTGTTATTGTCTACTTCTTAAAAAATTAATATACCTATGCAAGTGGCTAGGAAATACCTCATTGTGTTTTTTTCAATTAAGGTGAAATTCACATAAAAGAAAATCATACACTTTAAAGTGAACAATTCAGCGACATTTTTTATACTTACAATGTTGTATAACCACCAACTCTTCTAGTTCCAAAACATTTTCATCACCCCAAAAGGAAACCCTGTACCCATTAAGCAATTACTCCCTAATCCCCTCTTCCCCTAACTCTAACAGCCACTAATCTACATTCCATCTGTATAGATTTACCTATTCTAGATATTTCATATATTCATACAATATGTGATCTTTTGTGTCTGGCTTCTTAGTGTAACACTTTTGGGGTTCATCCATGTTGTACATAGCAATATTTCATTACCTTTTATTCATTTTATGGATGAGTAATAATTCACTGTTTGTGTGTGTGTCATGGCTCCCCGCTTCATACCCCAAGACCAACCGCCTGGGGTATTCTGTTTGTAGAAATCAAGGTGTATCTTCTTACATCAGAGGCTGATTTCATGGGTGTACAGAATATTCTGGCAGATATCCAGCTCAACTCAGGGGACTAGTTAAAAATAGGGTCCCCTACTCCTCTGCCATCTTTGCAGAGGTTCCTGTTTTTTTGTTTTTTAATAATAACCATCCTAGTAGATGTGAAAAGTGGTACCGTGTGATTTAGATTTGCATCTCCCTAATAACTACTGATGTTGAGTATCTTTTTATGTGCTCATTGGCCATTTGTATATCTTCTTTGGAGAAATGTCTATTCAGATCAGTAGCTCATTGTAAACTGGGTTGTCTTTTAATTGTTCAGTTATAAGAGTTTACATATTCTAGATCATAGACCCTTATCAGATATGTGGTTTGCAGATATTTTTCTCCCATTCTCTGGGTTCTGTTTTTAAATTTTTAGATTTTTATTATGTTCAATTTACTTTTTTTTTTTTTTTTGGTTGCTTATGCTTTAAATGTCACATGTGAGAAACTTGCCTAATCCAGGGTCACAAAAATTAACACTTTTTTATTCTAAGATTTTTATAGTTTTACATATATAGGTCTTTGTTCATTTTGAGTTAATTGTATATATGGGTTGAGGTAGAGGTTCAACTTGATTATTTTGCCTGTGGTTATCCAGTTGTCCCAGCACCATTGTTGAAAAGCTGTTCTTTCTTTTGAATAGTCTTTTTTTTTTTTTTTTTTTAAAGATTTTATTTATTGGGACGCCTGGGTGGCTCAGTTGGTTAAGCAGCTGCCTTCGGCTCAGGTCATGATCCCAGTGTCCTGGGATCGAGTCCCACATCGGGCTCCTTGCTCAGCAGGGAGCCTGCTTCTCCCTCTGCCTCTGCCTGCCATTCTTGCTCTGTCTGCCTGTGCTTGCTCTCTCTCCCTCTCTCTCTCTCTCTGACAAATAAATAAATAAAATCTTTAAAAAAAAAAAGATTTTATTTATTTATTTGAGAGAGAGAGAGAGGTCACAGATAGGCAGAGAGGCAGGCAGAGAGAGAGGGGGAAACAGGCTCCCCACCGAGCAGAGAGCCCGATGCGGGCCTTGATCCCAGACCCTGAGATCATGACCTGAGCCGAAGGCAGAGGCTTAACCCACTGAGCCACCCAGGCGCCCTCTTTTGAATAGTCTTGACTCCCTTGTCAAAACCCAATTAACCATAGACGTATGGGTTTATTCTAGACTCTCAATTCTATTCCACTGGTCTGTATGTCTTTTCATATGTCAGAACCACACAGTCTTGATTACTGTAGCTTTGTAGCAAGTTTTGAAATCAAGATGCATGAGTCCTCCAACTTTGTCTTTTTTTTCCCCCAAGATTGTTCTGACAATTCTGAATACTTATGTTTCTATATGAATTTTAGAGTCAGCTTTTCCATTTTTGCAAAAAAGGGCAGCTATAATTTTGATAGGGTTTGCCTTGAATCTATAGATTAGGGGACTTTTGCAGTCATCATAATATCTTGTATTTTTTTCTCTATAAGAATGTATCATCTGAAAATAGATATAGTTTTATTTCTTCCTTTCACATTTCACTGCCTTTTCTTTCATTTTCTTGTGTAATTGCCTTCAATAGAATCTCCAGTATAATGCTGAATAGAAATGTTGGAGTAGACAGACATCCTTGTCTTGTTCCTGATTTTAGGGGGAAAGCTTTCAATCTGTCACTGTTAAGTACAGTATTAGCTCTGGGCTTTTTCTAAATGCCCTTTAGCAGGATGAGAAGATTCCCTTCTATTCCTAATTTGGAGAGTTTTTATCATGAAAGTATGTTGAATTTTGTCAATTGCATTTTCTATGCTATCGAGATAATCTTGTAGATTATTTTACATTGTTTGATTTCAGATGTTGAACCAAGCTTTCATTTGGGGGATAACTTTTACTTGCTCATGAGTGTAATCCTTTTTATATTGTTTCATTTGGCTTGCTAACATCTTTTTGAGGATTTTTGAATTGTTATAAATAAGGGATATTGTTTTATAGTTTTCTTGTGATGTCTTTGGTTTTGGTATCAAGGTAATAGTGGCCTCTTAAAATGATTTGGTAAATGTTCCCTCCCGTTCTATTTTTGGGAAGAGTTTCTGAGGGATTAATGATAATTCATCTTTTTTAAAAAAGATTTTATTTATTTATTTGACAGACAGAGATCACAAGTAGGCAGAAAGGCAGGCAGAGAGAGAGGAAGGGAAGCAGGCTCCCCACTGAGCAGAGAGCCCTATGCGGGGCTTGATTCCAGGACCCTGAGATCATGATCTCAGCCGAAGGCAGAGGCTTTAACCCACTGAGCCACCCAGGCACCCCTGATAATTCATCTTTAAATGTTCGTAGAATTCACCATAGTTCTAGGTTTTTCTTTGTGGGGAATTTTAAATTTTATTTCTTTTTAATTTTTATTATTAATTGAGTCTCTTTACTTATTAAAGGCTTATTCACATTTTCTACTTCTTTTTTTAGTCAGTTTCAGTAGTTTGGTCTTTCTACGAGTTTTCCCATATCACCGAGGCTTTCTAATTTATTGGTATACAATTGTTCAGAGTAGCTCCTTTTCTTCATTTCTTTATATTCAGTGTAATGTTCCTTCTTTCATTCCCAATTTCAGTAATTTGTCTTTTTATTATTGTTAATATAGCTAAAGGTTTGTCCATTTTGTTCATCTTGTCAAAGAACCAGCTGTTGGTTTTAGTGATCATGTCTGTTGTTTTTCTATTCTGCCTTTTGTTTCTGCCCTAATCCTCATTATTTTCTTCCTTCTGCTTGCTTAGGTTTAATTTGTTCCTTTTCTAGTTTCTTAAGAGAGTAGCTTAGGTTGTTAGTTTATTTCTTCTTTTTTAACATTGGTGTTTATAGCTATAAATTTCCCTCTGAGCACTGCTTTAGCTGCATACTATACATTTGGTCATGTTTTCATTTTCATTCGACTCAAAGTATCCTTTAACTTCCCTTGTGATTTTCTTTTTGACTCATTTGTTATAAGTTTGTTTTTTAATTTTCTCATATATGTGACCCTCCCAAATTTCCTTCTTTCATTAATTTCCAATTTTATTTCATTGTGGTTGGAGAACATATTTTGTATAATTCCAGTTCTTCAAATATATTGAGAGTTGTTTTATGGCTTAACATATGGAACATTCTGGAGAATGTTGTATGTACTCTTGAGAAAAATGGTATTCTGCTATTGTTGGAATGAGTATTCTATAGATGTCCAGTTCTTCATAGTGTTTTTCAAGTTATGTCTCCTCATTGATCTTCTTATTGTTCTATTCGTTACTAGAAGTGGGATATTAAAGTGTCCAACTATGTTGAATCATTTTTCTCTACCTTTAATTCTGTTAGTTTTTGCTTCATTTATACTGGGACTCTATTGTTAGAGGCACGTATATTTATAAATGTTATATCTTCTTGATGGATTGACCCTTTTTTCAATATGTAATGTCTTTTTTAAGTTTCTGGACCCAATTCCAACATGTGGGAGGGGGGGTTCCCACACACATAACACCAAACAGATTTTGGATACCAGCAAAGTGTCCAAGAATTGTACTCAATTCTTACACTACTACCCAGAAATAGCGTTTAGTCCTACACGACTGCCCTACAAGTTCAGTCCTACAAGACTGCTCCCACTCTTGAACTCCTACTTCAGACACCAGTTGCACACTCCAGGTTGTTAACACCAGGCTGTTGTGCTTCTTACCTATTGGCTATAGATTGTAGGTTCCAACAATCTCCTCCTAAGATTCTTTTAATTTGCTAAAGTGGCTCACAGCACTTAAGGAGATACATTTACCAGTTTATGAAAGGATATGATAAATGATACAAATGAACAGCCAGATGAAGAGATAACATAGGATGAAGTATGGGGAAACAGCGGTGAGTTCCATGCCTCTCCAGGGGCACCACTATCCCTAATTTCCATGTGTTCACAACCCAGAAGCTCATAGAACTCGGTCCTTTGGGGGGTTTATGGAGGCTTCACTGCATAGTCATGACTGACTAAGTCATTGACCATTGGCTGATTCAGTCTTCAGTCCCTCTTCCCTCCCTGGATGTTAGGGACTAGGACTGAAAGTTCCAACCCACTAATCACATGGTTGGTCCTCCTGGCAATCAGCCCCTATGCTTGGGTGGGGACCAGAAGTCACCTTCATTAATAACAAGAACGTATTTCACCATTATGGCTCTGTTCCACAGTTCTCAGGAACTGTGAATGAAGGCCACATATATCTGTGACATATATTTTGGTCATCTGAGTGACCAAACTTATTTCTTATAAACCATTATGATAAAAGGCCTTCTTTATCTCACACATTTTTGTTTATTTTGTCTAATGTTAGTACAACCACTCCAGCTCTTTTCAGGTTACTGTTTACATGATATTTTTTTTCCATTCTTTTTCATTCAACCCATTTGTGTTTTTGAATCTAAAAATGTGTTTTTTATTAACAGCATATAGTTGGATCTTTTAAAAAATTCATTCTGCCTGTCTCCTTTTTTTGGTAGAGTGTTTAATCCATTTATATTTATCATAATTACTGATAGGATTTACATCTGCCACTGTACTTATTTTTTATGTCTTATATGTTTCTTATTCCTCTCTCCATTACTGCTGCCTTCTTTGTTAAGAAGATATTTCTAGTGTACTTTTTAAATCCCCTTATTCTTTATTTTACTATATATTTTTGAGTTATGGGTAATAGAGTTATTAACATTTTTTCTTCTCTAATCTATTGATATAGTGAATTATACTAATTAATTTTGAATGTTTGACAAGCTTTGTATTACTGGGATAAACTTAGTCCTGGCTTGTTATCCTTTTTATATATTGCTGAATTCATTTTACTAGTGTTTGGTGGAGGCTTTCTACATCTATATTCATAAGCTGAAATTAATATATAAGTAAATACCAAGTTCCAGAGATTTTCTACTTCTAGTAAATGTGAATGATGTAATTTGTCATAGCCATCCTGCTGAAGACAACTAAAAAGCTGAAAATTTTTAAAAGAAAAAAAAGTTTACAAAATTATAGAACTATCAGACTATAAATCCCTGCATTTAGAGACAGGAGGACATGTTCATACAATAAGCTCTAAATTACAGTTTAAAATGTCATTTTTAAAATAAGGTAATATTTTTGGATCTAGCATAAATAGATTTCTTTTCTCCTTTTGTGTTTCAAAGATAGATATAAATGCATTAACCCAAAACCTGCACATTCTCGAGGAAAAGAATAAACACCTGGCGGAACAAATGGCTTCCCTAGAACTTCGGCAAGTCACTTCTGATTACAATGGGGTGGGTATAAAAAGGTCAGTCTAAATTAAGAATTAAGAATTTAAAAATCAAAGGTCAGAAGATGGGTTTTCTTCATTTATTGGTGTTGGTTTTTTTTTTTTAAGATTTTATTTATTTATTTAACAGACAGAGATCACAGGTAGGCAGAGAGGCAGGCAGAGAGAGACAGGAGGAAGCAGGCTCCCCGAGGAGCAGAGAGCCCGATGCGGGGCTCGATCCCAGGACCCTGGGATCATGACCTGAGCCGAAGGCAGAGGCTTTAACCCACTGAGCCACCCAGGCGCCCCCATTTATTGGTGTTTTAATAATTATTATTAAGTCCTGAATAACTCAGGCTAAATATAACAGAGAGCCTTATGAGTACTTAAACAATAAGAGATTTAAGAAAACAAGAATCTAAGGCAGCTGTTAAACATCTGCCTCCACAGATGATCTATAATACTGAAAAGCACAAATATTTATAATGCTTAAAAATATTTCCTCTACTGGGGCCCCTGGGTGGCTCAGTGAGTTAAAGCCTCTGCCTTTGGCTCAGGTCATGATCCCAGGGTCCTGGGATCGAGCCCCGCATCGGGCTCTCTGCTCCGCGGGGAGCCTGTTTCCTCCCATCTCTCTCTCTGCCTGCCTCTCTGCCTACCTGTGATCTCTGTCTGTTAAATAAATAAATAGAATCTTTAAAAAAAATTTCCTCTACCATAAATTATGAGGAAGAAGCTTACATTTTTATTTTCTTTGTCTAAAAGTTCCATTAGGCAATCAGTAATACGTACAATTTCTAAAAGCTGTTTGACAAGGTCAGTGCAAAACAAATAAATGGTATGGGGCTCCTGGGTGGCTCAGTGGGTTAAGCCGCTGCCTTTGGCTCAGGTCATGATCTCAGGGTCCTGGGATCGAGTCCCACATCGGGCTCTCTGCTCAGCAAGAAGCCTGCTTCCCTCTCTCTCTCTCTCTCTGCCTGCCTCTCCGTCTACTTGTGATCTCTCTCTGTCAAATAAATAAATAAAATCTTAAAAAACAAAAAACAAAAAAACCAAAAAAACAAAAAACAAATAAATGGTAGAGTTCAGAAAACATCTCTCAGTGAAGGGTATTTAAAGAGATGATCATTTTGTTAAACAACTAATAAGTTTTCCTGTGTGCTTTTGAGTACTTGAAAAAATAATTGTTTCTAGAGCATGCCGATCACCTTTGAAAATTGCAGAGATGGCCCCGATGTGAGTCTCTCTTAATCTGAGTTAAATTCTTTCAATTTCTGTCATAGGCTTCTCATTACTTCAATTATGAAAACCTAGAGAGTAAGTCTAAATCCATTACCTTTTCATAGCTTTAGAGCCAGACTGCCTGTGTTTCAATTTTGGCTGTGACCTCTCAGAGCCTCAGTTTCTTAATCTGTCAAAGTAGGGAAATTAATACCTTTATTAGGAAGTTGTTTAAGGATTAAGTATGTTAATCATGTAAAGCATATAGCAGATAACTACCATTTATTGAACTTTTAGTATCTGAACCATCACAGAAAAAAGGTCCTTAAGTTGCTATTACAGCAACAAGGTGCATTAGTTCTAATTCCTGGTACTATCTCAGACCAATATTCCCACCCCCAAGTTTAAAGATTTATCCATGTCCACTACTTGCTCATTGGCCATGCATCAGCTGGGCTTATCAACCCACCTGCTTCTGGTCCCTCTGGAAGACCACATCTCAGTCTGCCTGATTCTTTCATGCCCCACTGCCAGGTGAGTAGGCCTGTGGCCTCATCCTAGTAGTGATTTTGACGGATCCTGACAATGATTCGATCAGTCAGTGTTGATTCTTTCCTGCTCATAGCACCTCTTAAGGTCTCCCAGTTATAAACCACACCTCAATTCCGTCTTGCAGTTTTGTGCTTCTACATAGAATTTTCTCTGACCATGCCTGCCCAGAAGCCCTCCTTTTGGCCGTATGAGTCTTGAGAAATGAGGTTGAGGTGTCAGGATTTGGGATTTTGGTTTTTTTTTAATCTCAACAGTATCATTAGACCTATCACCATTCAATGTTGGCAGTGTATTTTTGTTCTTTGGGAATTAACACTTGAAATTCTCAATAAGAGCTACCTTCTAGTATAACTTCTTCCTGGATTTTGGAGATAATGCTTATGAGTGTGTGCTGTATATGCCACACCACAGATTTGAACTCAGACAAACCTGGTTTCAACACTTGGTTCCATTGACTGTGTGACTTGTGCAAGCCTTAAACTTTAGGGCCTTTGGCACTAAGGGGATCCCTCCTAACCATGGGTTTCCTACAGCACACTGTGCATATACATATCAAAATAATAACTTCATTGATTAGAATTATGTATCTGCCTTCATTCTCTTCTAATGCAAGAACTGTAGTTACTTATCTTTATACTCCCTTACCTAACATAGTACCTAATACATAATAGGTATTTAAGAAAGATTAATTCAGTGGAATATAAGGAGGGTCATGTGTCTTGCCAGGACATGAGGAGTAAATGTCATATTGTATGTAAAGTGCTCATCACAGAGCTTAGCATACTTTATCCATGTTTAAACAGTATTTTTTTTTTCTCCTTCACACTGATTTTGGGTTTATTTTTATTATTTCAGCCTTTAAGGATGGTACAATTTAAGTCTCTTAACACAGGCAGTCATTCAGGGAACCATAGTGAGGAATGATGAAAATGAGGGAGGTTTACAGTTGAATCCTTATCAACCTTTCATATCTTAAGATAATTCTGTTTGCTTCCTGCTTTTTCCAAAGAGTGATATCTTTGAATCAGTTAAAATGCATATTCTAACCATTAGCATTTTTCTTTGTATGGTTCTTCTCAAGTGATTCTTCAATTTTTATTTCGCTTTGCATATTAATAATCTATATAGTATATTGACAAGATTATTTAAGCAAAGGTTAATCTCTTTTTGGCCTTTCACAACTCAGAATCCAAGATAATCACTCATTCAAGTGCTCTCTAATTTCTGGTCTCCCACTGATTCTCTTAAATATAAGGCCTATTTAAATAGTCTGGAAACAATAATTTAAATTATTGCCTTAATATCTGCTTTCCTTTAGCAACTAGAACAATTTCTTTTTTGTTTGTTGTGAATTTAAATAAAGGACCTTGTGTCAAATATGAATCACATTTTGATTTTGCTAGGTGACCAAAAAAGGGAAATTATTTTTAAAGCATATTTATTTATTTTTTTTAATTTATTTATTTGACAGATCACAAGTAGGCAGAGAGGCAGGCAGAGAGAGACAGGAGGAGGAGGCAGGCTCCCTGCTGAGCAGAGAGCCCGATGCGGGACTCGATCCCAGGACCCTGAGATCATGACCTGAGCCGAAGGCAGAGGCTTTAACCACTGAGCCACCCAGGCACCCCTAAAGCATATTTAAAAGATTAATATAATTTCTTATGCCTTTGTTTAAAAGAGGGAATTTTATTGAGGTCAAAGTACCATTATTTTAAAAATTCCTGGATACCTTTTATAAGAGACCCAGATCATCTAAGTTACTACCAAAAAAACTTTTTTCATATTCCAAAAAGGCAAGCAGTTTCCTCTGTTTGTTACAGCTAGCATATTTTAGGTTAAGTCTGTCTCTTGGTGTTTTATACACCAAATCTGCACTTTACAGTACATTGGGTACCTCAATTTATAGAATTTAGAATTGAATTTTAAATAACTAAGTTTTTATGGTTATGGTATATCTTTGTTTTTGTAATATCAGTGGCCACCCTTATCATTTATTTTTGCTGAAGACTTGGTCAAAACATAATCCCAAATGTTGTGTTCATGGAATGTTTTTACTTCAGTTTCCAAAATAGAAGTATTGTGGGAAAGGGGAATTTCCACTGACAGAAAATTGATTAATTTTTTGATAATATATCGCTATTAGCCTCCTATTTATTGATAACAATCTATAGCTCTCTTAGGTTATTTTGAAACCAATACTTCATTGGGTCTGAATGCTTTTAAAACATATTTTCCTTTGCATTAGTAGGAACCACACTTAGTGATTAAAAATGAAACTTTAACAGGGCACCTGGATGGCTGTTAAACATCCAATTTTTGATTTAGGCTCAGGTCATGATCTCAGATCTTGAGATCAAGCCCCATATTGGGCTCCGCACAGAGCCTACTTAAGATTCTCTCCCTTTCCCTCTCCCACTCCCCACTTGCACTCTCTTGCTCCTCCCTTGCACATTCTCAAGAGCTCTCTCTCTTAAAAAAAAAAAAAAAGAAGAAGAAGAAGAAGGAAAGAAACTTTGAGAGACAATGTACAAATATGTGTAATTATGTATGAAATAAATACTGGTCTGATAGGACAAATACTCAGATGGCTGTAATAGTTAACCTACTCTTGCTTAATATTGGACATAAATTTTTATATTGAATGTGCATAATTTGGGGGTAGGTTGTATAGAAGTACTGGTCGCTCTAGGGAAGAGCTAAGAGGCAGCAAAGGCAAATAAATATGTATCCTGGTTTGGGCACTGTAGAAATGGTAAGGGTATAAATACTTGTTCAGAAGTGGTTATTTCGTTCTATGCCTCGGTGCTGACACCTGTGTTTGCTTTGTCAGCTTGCCCAGCAGCAAGTGGAAAAGGCCTTGGGAAAAATTACTGAGAGTAAAAATAAACTGGCCTACGAAAAGGGAAAACTCCAGGTATGAGATTTTATTTTGATTTGTATTATGTAATTTTTTTAATCACAGTTTTTGTGCTAAGTATTGCTAGGTTTTGAGAAATTCTATAACTTTGGACCAAAGTGTTTGAACCCCCCCCCCTTAGTTTGTTGCCTTATTAAATAAAATCCAGGTGACTTCTATTCACATATCTGTAATGTAACACTGAATATGTATAAAATTATGAAACCAAATTTTGAAACCAAAACCCATTCTGTGACTATTTGAAGTTGTATTATAATTGTTTCATGCTTGCATGGTTATTCATTGAGAATGTAGACAGCCCATGCTCTCTTTTTTGCTGAAATTTTATAATGTTCTTGAAAAGAAATAACCCTGGGGAGCGCCTGGGTGGCTCAGTGGGTTAAAGCCTCTGCCTTCAGCTCAGGTCATGGTCTCAGTGTCCTGGGATCGAGCCCCACATTGGGCTCTCTGCTCAGCGGGGAGCTTGCTTCCACCCCCCACCTCTCTCTCTGCCTGCCTCTCTACCTACTTGTGATCTCTCTCTCTCTCTCTGTCAAATAAATAAATAAAATCTTTAAAAAGAAAGAAAGAAAGAAAGAAAGAGCCCTGGAATTGGGACTCACAGGCAATACACTTAAGTGAAGGGGATGATACTGTCTTGCTTCCTGTGGGCGGGAAGTTTGCCGCTGATAACTGGCTCCCAGTGGAAATGCTGAAATCTCAATAAGTAGTTCACAGCTTAGCTACACATGACCATTTGAGGAATTTTTAAACACCTCATTCTGGGAAGTGTATGATGTCTGCCATTTACTCTGGAATGAACGAGAAAAAAAAGAAAAAATCGTTTGGTGGCTCAGTAGAGGAAACTGATAGATGATTTGATATGTGATGAGCAAGTATAAAAAAATGGTAGAATTTGGGTGACAGTATTCTCATTCACAGTGAAACTCTCTCAATTTTTCTGTCTACCTATAATCCCCATGACAAGGCTTGCCCCTCAGAGCAACTGGATCAGAATCTCAGGGACCAGATCCTCGGCTTCAGTGCTTTTTGAGTCCCCAGGGACTCCAGTGTGCAGCTGTGTACTTGAGGACCCCAGATTCGATGGTGGGAAGTACAGTCCCGTTAGGCTCGGAGACCATGAGCTGATCTGATTAAGTAATCTCCCTACAGACTATAAAACACATCAGTGCTAAGCTCATCTCATCTGCTCCGAGAGCCTGTTAGGAGAGTAGTGCACAAGATCGGCCCAGATATGTGAAAGGCAGTTGGTAAACCATGGTTGTGAAACAACATATCGTCCACTAAAAAATAAGACTATTTGGGCACTGTTTGTGTGCTCTTAATTAATATATTCTGGAGTCCGTGATACATTTAAATATAATCATTTATATGTGTATAACCTTGGGCACATCTTAATTTTCTTAAAATTTCATATTTTTTTTAAAAACTCAGTTCCTGGGGTACTGGGGTAGCCCAGTTGGTTAAGCTTTGGACTCTTGATCTCAGCTTAGGTCATGATCCTCAGTGTCATCGTGAGATGGAGAGATTCTCTCTTTCAAGGGGCGCCTGGGTGGCCCAGTTAGTTAAGCGTGGGCTCAGGTCACGATCCTGGTCAAGCCCCAGGTCAGGCTCCTCGCACAGCGGGGAGCCAGCTTCTCCCTCTCCCTCTGCCACTTCCCCTGTTTGTCTTCTCTTTCTCTGAACTAAATAAAATCTTTAAAAACAAACAAAAAAATTCTTTCTTCCCTTTCCCTCTGCCTCCACCCCTTACCCCGCTTTGTGCACTCTCTAAAAAAAAAATTTAGTTCTTTTAAAATCTAATATTTATCAAAATGTTCAAAAATAATTGTGATACTTAAATATTTGTTTCTTTTTTAATGCATTCAATAACAACAGCTAATGGTGTTCTAATAAACTCTCTAATTTCAAACCAGTGATAAGCACGAACAGCTGTTCAAGATATTTGCAGTAACTGTTACGTGATATGAAAATATCTGTGATGTTTGTTGGAGACAAAGTAAGAGGTTCTGCTAATACTGCTGTGGTTTACTGCCTACATTCTTACATTTTTAATTGAAGCACAGTTGACATACAATATTATATAACTTTTGACACACAACATAGTGGGTCTGTAATTATGTACATTATGAAGTGCTTACCATGTGTCACCATACAAAGTTATTATAACATTATTGACCATATTCCCAATGCTGTACTTTTCATCCCTGTCACTTACTTATTTCATAACTGGAAGTTTGTATCTCTTAATCCCCTTCACCTAATTCACCTACCGAATCCTCCCCACCACTAAAAACCATGTATTTTTGAATCTGTTTCTGGTTTTTTGTTCATTTGTTTTGTCTTTTAGATTCCACGTAGACGTGAAATTGTAGGGCATTTGTTTTTCTCTGACATCTTTCACTCAGCATCACACCCTCTAAGTTCATCCATGTCATTGCAGATGGCAAGATTTCATTCTTTTTTATGGCTATTCTTCCCAAATATTCCAAAATATATGAGGAAGAAAAACTTCCAAAAGACAGAACAAATTAAAAAAAAAAAAAAAAAACAGTAACAGATTCATAAACACAGAGAACTGGTGGTCATCAGGGTTGGGGGTGGTGAAATAGGTGAAGGCGATTAATAGGTACAAACTTCCAATTATGGAATAAATAAGTGACAGCGAAAATTATATAATATCCTATGTCAACTGTAATTAAAATATTTTTAAATGTAGGCAATAAACCACTGTAGTATCAGAAGAACTTGTTACTTTATTTTTTTTTAAATTTTATTTATTTATTTGAGATAGAGAGCAGGAGCAGGGGCAGAGGAAGAAGCAGGCTCTCTGCTCAGTAGGGAGCCCAATGCAGGGCTCAGTCCCAGGACTCCAGGATCATGACCTGAGCCAAAGGCAGGCACGTAACTCACTGAGCCACCCAGGTACCCTAGAACCTGTTACTTTAAGGGTTTGGTGGAAGTCACCTGTGAAGTCATCTGATCCTTGACTTTTGTTTTTTGGGAGTTTTTTGAGTACTGATTCAACTAGTAATCAGTCTGTTCATATTTTCTATCCCTGATTCAATTTGGGGAGATTGTATGTTTCTAGGAAATTTATCCATGTTTTCTAGATTGTCCAGTTTGTTGACATACGATTTTTCATAATATTCTCTTATAATCCTTAGTATTTCTGTGATGTGTTTCTCTTCCTTCATTTCTGATTGTATTTATTTGAGTCCTTTTTTTCTTGATGAGTTTGGTTAAAGGTTTATCAGTTTTATCTTTTCAAAGAACCAGCTCTTGGTTTCACTCATCTCTTCTATTACTTTTTCAGTCTTTATTTTGTTTATTTCTACTCTAATCTTTACTATTTCCTTCCTTCTGCTAGCTTTAGACTTTTTCTTTTTCTAGCTCTTCTAGGTGTAGGGTTAGGTTGTTTATATAAGATTTTTCCTTTGCCTTGCTAGACAGTTCCCTCTTAAAAGTGCTTTTGTTGTGTCCTTTGTTGTTTGATTAGAGCACTTAGTCCATTTACATTTAAAGTAATTCTTGATAGGTAGTTATTGGCATTTCGTTAATCATTTTCTGATTGTTTTGTTTGAGTTTCATCTTTTTCACCTATAAAATGAGGGAGAAGCATATCTCTTATCTCCTTTTCACTAGGAAAATTAGTCAACATTACAGTCTGGGTGTGTAGATTACTATTTAACCTTTTGTATCTCAATTACATACTTTAGAGGTTATCCTCAGAATCTTAAGGAAAATATAACCCTTTTTCTGCTCAGATTCCTACAACAAGGGCTTAAGGTTTTTGATAGTCTTTGAAAGCTGAAATACTTGAAACTACTGACTCACTGGTATTTTTATGTTATACCTTGGGTTGGCACATTCCAAAGGGACTGACCATCAACCCAAGGGAAAGTGCTCTTATACCATAATACTCTTACAAGTTAATTTAAAGGAAGAGCTGCATACTAAACATGATCAAAATAACCTTCTGTGTTCTCTCTAAATTGAACAATCGATTAAAATATTACCTACGAATCATTTGATAAAATGTTACTTTTTAGAATTGACTTAATGTTTGGTATAAAGACTGGGTTTTAGGTGCTAATGTAGACTGAGTGAGAAACTGCTTCCCCAGATTCAGACATGATCTGAATTTTATTTTCAATATAATTCAATGTAATAATTTATAAATATGCCAAAAATAGATTTATTCTTTCCTTTATTGATGGACACTTAGGCAGTTTCTAGTTGCTTACAAACAACACCAATGTGATGATTTATTGTACATGTCTCCTTGTACTCAAATGTAGAAAAATTCTCTAGGCTAAGTATAAATCTCAGGGGGAAAATTCCTGGATTGTAGGATTACAGATCTTGAATTTACTAGAGTTTATGAAATTACTCCTGCAAGTTGTTATACCAGTTTTGAAAGCAGTCTCTACAAGAGTGTAGACATACGTGTGAAAATGGACCAGTCTCATAAAATAATACTATACACGATTTAGGGACACATTTATAGTAAAATTATTAAAAAGGATTAAGAATGATAAACAAAAGACCTTGATCTAAGTTACCACTTTTTCTGAGACTGGCTGATAAGCTAATAATGGAAACTGCTTGGATTTTAATGACACAGAAAACCCAGGTCTCTCTCTAGGACAGCACAACGTATTTGCTTCTGTGTTCTTTCCCATATGAATGTCCTGAATTCAAAATCATGCCAAATATGATAATACAGAAATTAAAGTGCTTATAAATGAGAAAACGCCATCTGAAAAGTTTCAGGTCATTTTACTATGTACCTAGAGGTTGAGTTAGGCAAATTATCTGAGAAATATTGTGAAATAAGGATATATTCTGTGTTTTGCTTGAAGAGAAGCAAATCTAAAGGTTTTCAGAATTAATCAGCCATTTTCCATTAGATTCTACAGGCTCACAGCAGTTTGCTTATATTTAAGATAAGAATAATTACTGTATCAATACCTCCCTTTAGAGGTGGCATTTTAATTCTGAAACTTTAAGTGAAAACCATGATGGCTTTAGGGAACCACAACACATATTTTATAATGTACTTTGTGGAAAAGAGCAACAGAAATAAGCAAAGTTAAAAGAAGGATACTAGAGAGATTTCCTGAGACAAAATGTGCTTTTATGCCGTCTTTGAAAAAAACCCAATATTAGCAATCATATTTTTAATAGTTTCTGAAAGGGTCCAGTAACTATAGCCAAGAAGTGTTTACCCTCTACAGGTAGGAAACAAGACATAGGGAGAGGGAAAAGTTGATTTAAATTTTAAAAATCTTGGATAAATTTTTTCTGATTCAGGGATAGGCTCAGTAATGTTAATTGTTGATTCGTATGAAAGGGTTGGGTATGATAGGAAGAAAATTTGGAAAAACACAATTTGGAGATTAGTGAGTAAATATTAATGGTTTCATTCCCTCAAATGATCATTTTCTTTAAAGAGATATGTCATCTTTCTCAGTGTTAAAATATAATTCATCATTTAAGAACTTCATTTATTCAGCTTTTATAATTTTGTTGATAAAACAAGACTCTGTCATCTTGCCTAATGACAATTCTAATTATCTATGTTCAAAATGTTTTTTGAATGTTAGATACCACAATTTTTTAATTGAAATTATTACCCACAAAGTCTCACTGTTATATTCATGAGTCATGTTAATTTGGAGTTTCCATAAGCAATAGAAACCAAATGAGTCATCTCATTACATGTAAATGGCTGTAGCCTACTTTAAGCTATTGAAATAGCTGTGTTAGTTGGGGTAGCATTCTTTGCATGATTAGAAAAACTCAGGATTGCTTTTATAACTTTTAAGGATTCTCTCTGATTTTTCCAAACTCCTGACATCTTTTTCCTTTTAGAGTATGTGTGTATGTATAATATATATATCCTTTTAGAGTATGTGTGTGTATATGTATGTATATGTATATGTGAATATACTTGTATATATGTGTGTATGTAATATATATATTCTTTTAGAGTGTGTATGAATAATATAGACACACCTAAAATTAATAAGCCTTATTTTATTATTCTTCTGTTTTACCCTAGATAAAAGTTAAACAGCTAGAAGAACAACTACATTCTTTTACTGAAACTAGTTCACAGAATGACCATCTACGCAAGTTGAACAAGGCTCTAGAGAGCAAATATGCTCAGGTGTGATTAATAACTACAAACCAGATTGCTGTTACGTTGTTTTAATTAGGTTTTACGAAATTGATGCCTCTCTCCCCACCTTACTGTACAGTCCCAGAAAGGTGAATATTCCCTCACATGACTCAATTGGCAAACAATTTTTAAAAACCACCAATGTCCAGGGTTTTGCTGAACTGTAAGAAGGAAAGATGCCTGAAGCAGGATTGGGACATTCAACTTATTTATGCTCTAATTGGAGGCTTAGGAATGTACTCATAAACTTTATTATAGAACTAAAATTTTTGTCTTTTAGAAGCAAGATGGTGTTATGAGTGTTCATAGGGGGCATCACTGTAATGAAAGCATCAAGAAAGACTTTCATAGAGGAAGTGTTTTTATAATTATTGGCAAGTTCAGAACTCAGTGCCAACAAGATACCCTCACAACAGACAGCTCACATGAAAGAGGCATTAGTAAAGTGCTTACTTGTTACCATGGTGGCTTCTGAGGCTGTAAACCTTTTGTAGATCACATAACATTTTAACAAATGAATGGAGAAAGTTCAACAAACGAGAATAAAACATTTCATGAAGAAAAATAATCCAGGAAAGTGTTACCAAGAAAAAGTGATTCATTTCAATGATTTACAGATTTACCATGTATGATATTAAAAAAAAAAAATCTTAGTGTATGTCTAACTTCTATATCGATAATATTTTTGTTTGTATAGCACTGGTAACCAAGGAGCTAGAATGTGTCTTCAAATAGAATACTGTTAGTGTTCTAACCATCTGACCATACGGAAAAGGGGGTCTCATTAGATACACTCTCCTACAGGGAACTTGATTTAAGGAAGGTTAGTTTCTTCACTAGGACAACTTCACAGTGTGATTTCTTCATTCTGAAAGGAAAGGAACCCATTTTCAAGTATATTTTCCATCAGAGCTTCATTCAGAATATTGTGTTGTTCCTCCTCGTAAAAGGAGCATTCACTGAAAAATAAGTCTAGGTTTAGCCATTTTACTGTTTTTAATTGGTGATGCCTCCAAGAAGAAGGAAATCTCCGGAGAGGCCTGCGTCTTCGAAGTTGTTTGAAAGCTACAGGCCCCATGTAAACGGCGTAAAGGAAAGAACTTCGTCAGTTGGTTTGCCCAGTGTAATTCCCAACTCTACACGCCGTGTGACCTTTGCACCTACTCTGACTTCTGTGAGAGCTTCTCAGGAGATTGCAGACTCTAGAATCTCTCTAAAGACTCTTTTGAACGCTATTAAAACCATGGAAGGAAGGCTGGAAGGTAAAATAGACATTCTTGCTTCAAGACCATTAATAAATGAGTCACCAAATTTTCTTAAACGGGATTCGGTAAGTGAAGACCACAAATTAAGTCATAAGGAAATTTCAGATTTATACAACAATGAAGAAAAGTAGTAACAATCTGGAAAGATAATGTTTGGAGCAATGAGAAACAACAAGGAAGTTAGGTTCTTCACAAATAAGAAAAACTGACAGTGTATATTGTAATCATCATTAAAATAATAATTTTTAGACAAAAAATAACTAATTTTTAGACAAAAAGATTTGGATTAACATTGACACCTTTTTAATCTGATTTTGATTTTAATTCATGATATCTATATAATGTTAATATTCATGGTAAAATGTTTAGATAAAGCCTGCTTTTTAAAATAGAAATAACGTTAGGGGTGCCTGGGTGGCTCAGTGGGTTAAAGCCTCTGCTTTCGGCTCGGGTCGTGATCCCAGGGTCCTGGGATCGAGCCCCGCATTGGGCTCTCTGCTCAGCAGGGAGCCTGCTTCCTCCTCTCTCTCTCCCTGCTTCTCTGCCTACTTGTGATCTCTGTCTGTCAAATAAATAAATAAAATCTTTTAAATAAATAAATAAATAAATAAATAAATAAAATAGAAATACGTTAATGAAATCCCCACAAACTTGAACATTGGAAATATTTTCCAAAGAAAACTTTTTAAAGCATCCATCTTTGATATTTAAAAATAGAAATTACTATATAACTTGTCTTCTAGAGTTGATTACTATTTAGATCTTTTCTGTAAACATTTCTGCTGTATGTATCTTAAACATTTCATATGTATCTTAAAAACACTGGTAAAATTATAAAAACTATATTCTTTCCTGAGTCCATTTCTAGAACAAAATCCAGGACATTTTTAGAGTCTGGGTTGGCATCTTTTGTAATATTCTTGGGTCCTTAAAGAAGTATTTCAAACGTTACAGGTGAAAAGTTTTAAGGAAGTATAATAATACTGAAGAAGATGTGGATAAAAGATACTGGGTTTTGTTGCTGTTGGAAGTGTAAAATGTTACAACTTCTTGCGGAGGGGGTGGTGGATAATTTAGTATCTATCATTTCACCTCACCTTTCTAGGACTTTCTCCTATAGACATACCAGCTTATATATATGGCATATTTATAAGGTTACTTACTGAAGTATTGTTTGTTAACAGCAAAAGACTGGAAGCAAACAAAATTTCATCAATAAGAAACTAGCTAAATAAATCATGGTGTATTCATGATTTGGAATACTGTTTGAACATATGTATGTATATACTGTATATGTATATAGTATATATGTATTATTAGGTTAAAACAGTCAAGGTTCAGAAGAGTATATTTAGTATTTTACTATTTGTGTAGTAAAAGGGGTAGGAGGATAAAAATATATATACATATGTGAGTATGTATATATATATATATATATGTATGTATGTATGTATTCACTTGTAATGCATAGAATTGCTCTACAATGAATCACAGATTGGCAACATTATTTTTGAGGAAGAAAATTGGATGGCTGGAAATTTTTCACTTTACCCTTTTGTATCTTAATAATGTGAATGTGCCATCTATTCAAAGTAATTTTATGAACATTTCATTTTCAACAAAAGTGAAGGTACAAAAAGAATGCTCTTTTCAGCAAATGGTCTTGGAGCAGTTGGCTATCCACATGCAAAACCCAAAAGTCTATGATCCATACCTCACACCATATGTAAAAATTAACTCAGGCACCTGGGTGGCTCACTCAGTCAAGTGTCTGTCTTTTGATTTTGGCTCAGGTCACGATCTCAGTGTCATGAGATTGAGCCCCTTTCCCTCTGCTCCTCCTTGCATTCTCTCTCTCTCTCTCTCTCTCTCTCTCAAATAAATGAATAAATAAATAAAATCTTTAAAAAAACAAATTAACTCAAAATGGATCAGTCTTAAATGTAAAACCTAAAACTATAAAACTTCTAGAAGAAAACATAGAAGGAAATCTTTGTGATCTTTTCAGAGATAGATTTGACATCAAAAGCATGATCCATAAAGGAAAAAAAAAAAAAAAGAAATGATAGCTTATCCTCTTCAGAGCTATTAAGAAAATAAGATATAAGCACTTGATTGGGAGAAAATAGTTGCAAATCACTTAAGGCCTTGTCTCCCGAATGTATTAAACTGTCAAAATTATTAAGAAGAAAACAGTGAAGGGGTGCTGAGTGGCTCAGGTGCTGGGCATCTGCCTTCGGCTCGAGTCACAATCCTAGGGTCCTGGGATTGAGCCCCCACATCGGGCTCCCTGCTCTGGGGGAAGCCTGCTTTTCCCTCTCCCACTCCCCCTGCCTGTGTTCCCTCTCTCCCTGTGTCTGTTTCTGTCAAATAAATAAAATCTAAAAAAATATATATGGATGATAACTAAGTAATTGAGAAGATGTTAAACATCAGGCGTTAGGGAAATGCAAATGAAAACCACAGTGAGATATACCACACACCTGTTAGAATGTGTAAAACCCCAAAACTGATCATCCTAAATGTTAGTGAGGACACAGAGCACTGGGACTGTCATACACTGCTGGGGGGGGGGGGGGGCGTGTCAGATGGCCCAACTACCCTGAAAAATAGTTTGGTAGTTTCTTTAAAAATGAAACAGTGTATAACCCAGCCATTCCTCTCTACTGTGTATCTACCAAAGATAAATGAAAGCATAAAACCACACAAAGCCTTGTACACAGCTGTTCACAGCAGCTTTATTTGTAATAGCTTAAAGCTGGAAGCAACTTAAGGGTCCAGAAGGTGAATGGATCAGTAAGTTGTGGTATATCCTCCAACAGAGTACTGTTTAGCAATAGAAGGATTGAACTACTGATAATGAAAAAGATGGAATCAATTACGCTGAGTGAAGGAAGCCATTCAAAAAGGAGTACACCCAATATGATTCCATTTGTGTAAAATTCTAGAAGATAAAATAATTTACTGTGACAGAAAACAGATTAGTTGCCTTGTGTGGAGATACGGGAACGAGGAGAGAGAAGGGGGAAACTACAAAGAGGCATGAGAGAACTTTTAAGATGATAAATGCTTATTATCTTGATTATGGTTTCAGGAATTTAAATAGATGTCAGAACTGTATGCTTGAGATATACACAACTTATTGTGTCATTCATACCTCAGACGTGCTGTTTAAAAAAAGGAGAATGTGAATGTGTTACCTACACAAAAGTTAATTACGTTGAAATGTTCAACATTCTTGACGTGACAAAACCACAGAGGTCCAGAACAAATTATTGTTTGTTGGCCTGGGGCCTGGGGACGGGGTTGGAAGAGCGTGTGTACACAGAGAAGCAGCACACGTGAATTCCTTTGCGGCAGGACGGGGCAGTTCTGTATCTCAACTGGGACGATGTTCACAGGAATAACGTGCGTGGGGTCAGATGACACAGAGCTCAGCGCGTGCACACAGACGGATGCAGGGTTTTAAAACCGTGAAAGCAGAGTAAGTTCTGTCGCCCGGTTAATCTGTTAATCTGTAATGTACAAAGGCAGCTTCCCCATTTTGATGTTGAACTACAGTAGTGTGAGATGGCACCATTAGAAGCAGGGTGAAGACTGCACGGGACTCTTTGTACTACTTTTGCAACATCCTATGGATGTCGTTATTTCAACACATTTTTTTTTTTTTTAAAGATTTTTATTTATTTATTTGACAGACAGAGATCACAAATTGGCAGAGAGGCAGGCAGAGAGAGAGGAGGAAGCAGGCTCCCCACTGAGCAGAGAGCCCGATGCGGGGCTCGATCCCAGGACCCTGGGATCACGACCCGAGCCGAAGGCAGAGGATTTAACCCACTGAGCCACCCAGGCGCCCCCTCAACACATTTTTAAAAAGTAATATTTAAAATACTTGATCATTTGATTATTTGAAATGATTGTGTAGATATACTCAAAGTATTTCAGCGATATAAAATACTAATACTTCTAATTAAGATGCCTTCTTCTATAGCACTATTTTCTTGACTTTGCTTAGTATTTATTTGTCTTTGCTTTCGTTAGACTTGCATTTGTTCTATTTTCCAGTTCCATGATACTCCGTTTCTTCCCCATTTTACCTCTGACCTTCACAGTCTTGTCTCCCTCATCACTTAGCCTGTACTTTCCTGGTGATTGACATCTGTTAGGTTTGCTCATGTTTATTCACACAGATTTTTTGCTGCTGTTTTGTAGTTTTCGTTAAAGGAAAGAATAGCTCATAAAGCTGGTTTTTATTATAGTGGATAAGTATATTAAACATTTTGAGCTTGGTTTCCAAATTGCTGGTCTTACTCTAATTGCTGACTTACAGTGCTTTGGAAAAGTTATTTGTCCTTCCTTGTTCTCTACTAAGGTGAAATCCATTCTCGAAAAGAACGAGGAGGAGCTCTCACAAGCCATGAGGAGCCGGGACGCAGCGCTGAAAGAGAGTCAGAGGTTGAAAGGGGACCTCGAGGCCCTGGAGGACAGAGAGAGCAAGAAGGCAAGGCGACCGTCCTCCGTGAGCGTTTGTTACTGACGCGAGGCGCGTAAGAAATCTTCCACGAGTCCTCGTCCTTCATTTCTCGTTACCTTGAGCAAGAATGCGGATCGATCAGAGGAGGATTATGTTTTCTAAAGATAGTTTTAGAAGAGCTGTTAAGTGTTTGCCTTAGAAACACATCCTTTAACTCCCAATGTCTTTAATTCCAGTCTTAAAAAGTCCTCATTCTTCTCTGTTGACACACAGCTGACCTTGGTAACAGTGACCTGTCCACTTACGTGTTATTAACATGTTGCTCGTTCCAGTGGCCTGCAGACGTGTGATCTGGCCCCACCATAAGCTCACCCCGCAGAGCAGCCCGGGGCACCCCGTCGGGAAGCAGGGAGCTGCTGACACCGGGGTCCCCAGCTAGTCCGCGCGCCGCGGCAGGGCAGTGGTTGGGCAGCGCGCGGCTCTCGCAGAACTTCAGATCTTGACAAGATACAATATGCTGCGGTCGTTCCTCTTAGCACTCTGCCACGCTTAGTGTCCGTCCTCGTGCTCAGAAGCGACGGGCCTCAGCCACAGCTGAGTAACCTGAAAGGATCAAACATCTTTTTCTGGTTCCCTTTCCCTTTAGGTGGGAAACTTTCAGCGACAACTGGCGGAGGCTAAGGAGGACAACTGCAAGGTCACGATCATGTTGGAGAACGTGCTGGCCTCCCACAGCAAGATGCAAGGCGCTCTGGAGAAAGTACAGATAGAGCTGGGGCGGAGGGACTCGGAGATCGCCGGCCTCAAGAAAGAAAGGTACCGCAGATGACTCTGTCCTTGTGCGTGCGGCTCTCTGCTGTGGCATAGTAAGGGACAAAGCCACTTTCAAGAACAAGCCCATTTGAGGAAAGCATCCTAGAAACTTGACTGGAAAGCAAGGTTTTCGGCAACCGCACTGACCTCTGCCTCTAGACTTCCCAACCTGCTCTTACCCAGGTCCTGGCCCAGAGCCACAGCCTCCTCGGGGTGCCTGGCCTCCAGCCCGGCCATGCGTGTGGCCCACGGGCTGCCCCTCAGCCCACACCCTTGAATCCTTGCCACTCCCCGGCCCAGTGGAGTTTTGTGCAACGCAGGGTTCTTTGTAAGCTGACGTGCATAATTATTTGTAGTCTTTAGTCAAGGGGAGATTTTTGTTTGGAACCAAGGACCTCCCTTCAGTCCTGAACAGGTTTTTCCTCCAATTCCAACCCAAAGTTTGACATATTTCCCTCTCCCTATTTTATACTCACTAAATGTGCGAGTATGACAATTCGTCGCCTTTTCTATGCTACACTCGAAAAGTCTTCTCTTTTAGCTTTACATTTCAGAAACAGTGAAATGTAGACATGCTTTCAATAAAACACAATATTATAAAAGATAAAGACCTAGAAAATTAGGGAGAATCTGGAATTAGAAATAAACATGATCTTCAAAGATTCAAAAGTCCCCTATTTTGTAGTGGTGTAAAGGAGTATGTATTCTAGAAGTCTGTGTGCTATATTGCTGCTTTACCCTTTCTGTTTCTACACCATTTAAACCCGCTCTGGGGTCTACAGAATAATAATTGTCTAGTCTAGATAATTAAAGCTAAGTGCCTAGTTGAGTTTGAATTACTTCTATATTAGTGTCCTATTTAAAGATTAATAATTTTAGAGGAATCATTCCAAGAACTGCTTCGAGTCATGTTTTATAAGTAAACTCCTTCTTTGAATGTTTCAAGTTGCATAAAAATTTCCCCTTGATGTTAATAAATGATTTGAGTTTAGTAAGTTCTCTGAAATATATTGTAATGTGTATATTAGTAGTGCATATAGCCTCTGTGTTATGGGGGAACAGGTGCCAGTTTTATATTCTCCATTGTACTTATCTTTATTTTTTACATACTATAAATGTATGTTACCTCTGAACTTAAAAAGTTACCGGGGTGGTAGTAAAAATTGCCTACCATTCACAATAAAATCCTAGGTAGTTGTATGTATGTATGTATGTATTTGACAGACAGAGATCACAAGTAGGTAGAGAGAGAGGGAAGCAGACTCCCTGCTGAGCAGGGAGCCCGATGCGGGGCTCGATCCCAGGACCCTGGGATCATGACCTGAGCCAAAGGCAGAGGCTTTAACCCACTGAGCCACCCAGGTAGGTGTCCCAGGAGTTGTATTTAGGAGCAAAGTGTCAACAGCAGGCCCATCCATCTAGAGAGGGTATATTTTGTACTAGTGATATGTATATATGTTAAAATTACCAGCTCATAAGTTAGTCATTAATAAGTATTGACAGTTTAATGTATCAAGTCAAATTGACTCATAGCTGGGACAAATTTTTCATGTGTAGGAGCTTAATTTCTTAACCTGAAGCTCAAGCTGCTAATTGTTACTTGCCAAGTCTCAGATACTCTGAGCACCTCTACTTTACTACGTATGCTATTTGAGCTTCTTGGAAGAGTGCCCTGTAACCCCCAGTGGCATCTAGAACATTCCATTCCTAGACGGTTCTTTTCTGCAGTCACTCTCCCTGTGCTGTCCATCCTTAGGGCTCTAAATCAACAGAGGGTGCAGAAGCTGGAGGCGGAAGTGGACCAGTGGCAAGCCAGGATGCTGGTTGTAGATGCCCAGCACAACAGCGAGGTAAAGGCCACTTTTTTAATAGATGATAATGGTGATAATTTTGTTTTATTGGGCTATTGCTCTTTTTAGGAAAATGGAGTAAAATAATCAGGGAGATTTCCTTTTTCATCCAAGTCTGAGTTTGGGTTACAAATGGGAAGTGGGCATGCAGCCTTTCATTGGTTCATTTATTGGCAAACCAGGACCACAGTGATGCGTAATTCTCTTACTTATATGGTTTACTTTTTATTTATTAATGCATAAATGACTGCAGAAGTTAAAGTGTCAGAGAATAACTTGAAACTTCAGTCAGAAGTCATTGAAATGATCCCGCTGTGAATAAGGAGACACATTTACATGTGTGTGTTCACAGGTGTATGCACTCATGAATATATCTCTACATATATGTGCATATATTAAAAAGGGGTCTTTCATATAAATAAGCTTTTTCTGGAAGGACATACAGGGAATTGTTCTTCTCTCGCTAGGCAATGACACCACAAGGTTATAGGATCAGAAAGGGAAATTTAACCAGTTTAAAATTAAAAATTAAGTCGGCTCAATTTTTCAGAGCTCACTGGTAATCAGGAAGCAGACTCTCCCCATCGCCTTCTGAGAATCTCCTAAGCACGGTCAGCAGTAAGTTCTCACGTGTATATTGCAGGCAGCTGGAATCTTTGGTTCTGGTTCCATAATTATCGTTTCAATGGCCCCTGATGATAAAGTGTAAGGAATGAATATACAGACTTCTTGCATCTGTGATAGTGGAATTGAAAAGAGCCTTCCCTCTTTCAGATGGAGCCTCTACAGAAAGCTCTAGATGTAGCTAGAGAAGACAACAGGAAACTGGCTTTGAGCCTGGAACAATCACTCCAGACAAATAATCATCTACAAACAAAGCTCGATCACGTTCAAGAGAAATTGGAAAACAATGAACTTGAGCGACAAAATCTGGAAACCTTCAAGTAAGGGCAGGATAGTCATAGTGAAATTAGGGAAGAGCCTCTGGGAGAATAAGGCGGGCCCATTCACATAAACCAGTTCTTCGCTTGGAACTGGTGCTCCCAGCAGAGCTGTGATAGGGAACTAGGCCTACCCGAGCACCCCACGCTAGCTGGCTGGGGGATGCTTGTTCGGATCTCCTTGTCCGCTCTCCCCTCACCTCATGTCAAGCCTCTTCAGCATGTGAAGGCTAAACCAAAACTTCACGTTGCTGCCAACCCTTTCCTATCAAAAGCTGATGTGTCCTTACGAAGCATGATCTGGGGAAGGAATAGCAACAGCCTGGATGGGAATAACCCCTTCTAGGAGTGGGATGAGTTCACCCAGACAAACCCTGAACCATTGTTTTCCTTTGGGCCTGAAATTAGTTAGGTCAAATCCATCAAGTTCAGGTGAAGGCCCTCATTTTGTTTTGTTTTGTTTTGTCTTGTTTTGTTTTGTTTTTGTAAAGTGCACCTAGGTAAATAGGGATGGGATAGAAGTGACATTCCATGGAAATCTTCAGCCAGGGGAAGTGCAGTCTGCACATAGATCTATATGCAGTTCAGCTAGTGAACCTACCGATAGACAAAAGGCATCAATTAAAGCTGAGAAAGTATGTTTTCTAATTTATGATCTGTGCAAATTCTAGAATCTAGGGAAATGTTATTGGCTCAAGAAATGAGCCAGAGAATGTTGCTGGCTTGTTTATTGGTTAAAACAAGAGTATGTGTTTCACTCTTTGAGCTGGGTGTCTTTATACTGAATGACTCTTTGGCCTTTAATGCTACAGGAAAATGTGTTCTTCCCGTGCCGTTAATGGGCTCCAGACCAGTGTGGTTCACCTGGTGCTTGATCTGCATCTTGTGTGTAAATCACACCTTTTGGATAGTTGCACGTTCCCCTCCAGGCCTTCCTTACCTCCTAAAGACGATTTCTAAGGGTGACTTTTCCCCCCCAAAACAGAGAACGAATGACTGAGGAATCCAAAATGGAAGCAGAAATGCACGCTGAACGCATAGAAGCTCTAAGAAAGCAGTTTCAAACTGAGAGAGAAACGGCCAAGAAAGCAGCACAACGGGAAATGACTGAGGTATGTAGTCAGGTGACAAGTGTCGCTCTAGATGAGTGCCTGCCAAGAGCAGAACCAGTTACAGGAGTTCTAAGCAGGGTTGCAGTTGCTCTTGTCCTTCTAGTCCCACCATGATCAAGCTGTCTCTGTGCTCTTCATAAATCAAAACACAAGAAGCTTCTGATAGATGGTTCTCTGCCCAGCAAAGGAGTGTCTCAATGAGAGCTTTGTAACTGAGGGACAGAGGAAGGAAGTGGCTGGCCGTTGGGTAGACATCAAATCATCTGTCCCCTCAACTCGTTTGACTAGCACCTGTCACTCATTCACCTTTTCCTAGAGTCACGAATGGTCCGTCCTCTGATGTGCGCTATGTGACCCTTACTTAATTGTGATCTCCACTCTTTACAGGAGATAAATAGGGTAAACAGCAGGGGACATTTCTTGAGTAACTAGCGGCCATGTACAACTCTGAAGGAACTCAAAGTAAGGGTTGGGTGATAGAAGAAGGGAAACAGAAGTACACAATGGGCAGAGCTGACAGGGCCAGGACACCCAGTGTAAGGGGATGACCAAAGCTTATTTACAAAAATGAACAGGACATGTGGGCAAATGAGTAAGATTTTTTTTCTCCTGATCAGAGCCAAGACTTTGGGAAATGTCTGAGAAAGCGTGGGTAGCTGAGGTGGTACCATCTGGTAGCTGATTTTGACTGTCAGAATGTTAGAGGTGACCTTGCAGGTCAAAATGGAGTTCGGTGGCTTTCTAAGAAATGGGCAGTATGATGTAAGGATGATTTTAGGAAGGGGAGTCTGGTGGTAGTGGAGAGTAGGCAAGAATGAAGAGTTGAAACCGGAGGCATGTAGATCCCAGAAAACTACAACAGTTACTTCGGGCTTTCGAAGATTAGCGCCAAGCAACATGGTTCAGTTCAAAATAGAGAACAATTAAATCAAAAAGGTATTTTAATAGAAAAATCCTCAAACAGGGACACCTGGATGGCTCAGTGGGTTAAGCCGCTGCCTTCGGCTCAGGTCATGATCCCAGGGTCCTGGGATCAAGTCCCACATCAGGCTGCTTGCTCGGCAGGGAGCCTGCTTCTCTCTCCACCTCTGCCTGCCACTTTGCCTGCTTGTGGGTACTCTCTCTCTCTCTCTCTCTGACGAATAAATAAATAAGTAAATATTTTTTTCTTTAAAAAAAAAAAAAGAAAAGAAAAATCATCATCAGACACTAAATGTTCTATCATGAACAAAAGGGAGGGAGGAATTAAAATAACTCCCAGACTTGCTTGGAGTGGCTGGTCTACAGGTTTATATTTTGCCAAATTTGGTGTATTTAGCAACTGCAATTTACAGAGATCTTTTAGAAAATTTGTATATTACAAAACACTAAACATTAAAACGTTATAAAGGGAAAAAAAAAGGTACACTGAAATTAAAGGCACTTTTAATCAGACATAGTTGTCAGAATACTTACAAGATTTAAACCCTTTAACAAGGACCACTGCAGACCGCAGTAGTGAGGAAACCAAGGGAAGGGTGAGCGCGTGACGCCGGGGCCGCTGCGGCAGGGCAGGCTTGGTGCGCACCACTCAGGAGTCCCGGCGCTGCCTCTTATTAACAGCGCGTTCATTAACTGTGGACAGTTTCAGAGTCTCTCTTTCCTCAGTCATAAACTACTTTCCAGGGTTTTGTTTTTGGTTGTTTTTTTTTTTTTAAGTTGGAAAATATATGTAATTTTCAAGCCCAAACATAGTAAGTACGAAGTAAGTGATCATTGTTAGGGCTTACCCAGTTTTGGCAAAGTTATGACTGAGGTAATAGTAGAATGTAAATAAAAAGGCCGGCACTGGGGCACGGAGACAGGCTCTGAAGGAAAGAGGTAGTGTAGAAAGAAAAGCTACAAATAACCTTAGCATGTCAGACACCGCCAGCTGTCCTGAGTACCACCTTCTCCCTTCTCTGCTGCCACCTCTTCCTGAAAACCCAGCGGCACTGCTTTAAGGGCACTGGAAGAGGAAAGGAGTTCTATAAAATGATTTAAGTCACATTAAAAGATAAACTGAGGCATATTAAACACTTTAAGAGTTTAACTGAGCAAAACTCAGTTCCAATCACGGTAGTACCCAATCTCGCAGAGCTCCAGGAGCCGTATGAGATGAAAGAATTTCAGAGGCAGCCAAGGGCGGGAATAAGATATATTAGGCTGAACAGCAGGTTGATTAGAACAACGTACTCTCCTTTGGGCAATGGCAGGGGTCTTATCAGGCAGATTACCCAGCTGTCTTAGATCATCTGCTTTGTGGTTAGCAACGAGGAACGTGCATTTCAAGGTTTTAAGAGAACACAGCACACTTGGGGGAGACTGCTGTGATCCTTATAAGCAGGTAATTCCCAATGTGCCTTGGTCCCCAAGACCCAGACAGAGTCAAGCAAGGGAAGGACTCTGCTGAAGGAGTCACTCTCTCCGGCCGGCTAGCTCATTCAGCGATCTCAGGTAGCGGAGCCTCAGCTTGCCCAGAAGCGTCAGTCTAAGTGCCGCAGGGGTACCGGCCCCAGCACAAATACCTCCTCACGCAGCTAAAAGACAACCGAGAATATCCGATTACCCAGAACAAGTTCAGGCAGAGTCAAGGGTTTTGTTGGGCAGCTTTTAGCAGATTCTGTAGTACCTTTAAGAATTATGGAGAGGTTTCCGACGGCAGCCCAGGCACTAGAGATCTACCAAAGGAAGCTAATTTTTTTTAAGATTTTATTTATTTATTTGACAGAGAGAGAGATCACAAGTAGGCAGAGGGGCAGGCAGAGAGCGAGGGAGAAGCAAGCTCCCTGCTTAGCAGAGCGCCCAATGCGGGGCTCGATCCCAGGACCCTGAGATCATGACCTGAGCTGAAGGCAGTGGCTTAATCCACTGAGCCACCCAGGCACCCCAGGAAGCTAATTTTGAATCACGAATGCCTCCTGGTAAGTCCAGTTTTCAGTCTGTAGCTCAGAACTGGAAAGGTGACAGCAGTGGAGGTCAGTAAAATTTAAGTTTGTAGACCACACCGATTTTATTCTTTCCCCTTGCCTGTGTCACTTTCTTTGTCCAGAACCTGGATGCAAGATTTCCTAGGCTTGGAGTTTTTTTTTTTTTTTTTTTTTTTTAAGATTTTATTTATTTATTTGACAGAGATCACAAGTAGGTAGAGAGGTAGGCAGAGAGAGAGGAGGAAGCAGGCTCCCCGCTGAGCAGAGAGCCCGATGTGGGGCTCAATCCCAGGACCCTGAGATCATGACCTGAGCCGAAGGCAGAGGATTTAAACCACTGAGCCACCCAGGCGCCCCGGGCTTGGAGTTTTTAACCTGAAGCAGAGAAATTGACTGTGGGGTATACGGAATATGAAACAATGGAGAGGGGCACAGAGTTGGGCCCAGAGGAACTGAAGCATCAGAAATCAGAAGTGTGTGACGGGCAGAACTACGGGATGACCAGCGGCATGGCGAATCCACCAGGTGTTCGAAGGCTAGATTACACCTTATGCAATGGCATCATTTTTGCAGGCCAGAGCAAGGCAAAAGGTAGGCAAATGAATCCTAAAGACCATCATGGTGTAAGAATTAGGAAAAGGATGGTCAGAGAGAGAAGAAAGAATGGAAAGAAACATTCTTGATCTGACATCTTAGGCGGAAGCAGTCTACCCCAAAGTCAGCTACTTCTCTTCTTAGCTAATTTGATTTTGAGGCCTCCGCACCACATAATTACACAGGACCAGACATCAGATGGAGTCTTTTCAGTTGTGAAATCTGAATCTTCTAATTTGGCGGGAATGTCAGTGCTCGAGAGTACTTGGTAGGGTCCTTCCCAGGAATCTCCCTTTTGCACAAGTATCCAAGAGCACCAGCTGTCGATAAATGATAAGACTTTAGTATGCTCATGTTTAAAGATCTGATGAGAGTTCATGATAATAGAATTGACAAGGATATTGGGTTATATCTGTGATATACAGCAATTTAAGATAATAACTGGGATTAAAGGACATAGCAGATTTTTAGGAATTTCCTACAGTTACTAGAACACCTGTTCATAACACACATTGTACGAGCACGAGGTTTGCCATCACTGATTCGGCGGCGCCCCCGTAACTGAGCGCGCCAGAGACACCTCATCAATTTTAACACGTCTCTTTTACATGGTGAGACAAAAATCCTTTGAGATTTTTCAGGGATTCTCTGGGATCAGAGATACTTTGAGATCAAAAAGGCTCCATTTAGAATTTGATTTGGGAATGTTGTCAAAGCATTTGAACATCTGACTAAGATCACAAATTATTATGAAATATTTTTTAAACAAAGTGACAGTAGAGGGGCGCCTGGGTGGCTCAGTGGGTTAAAGCCTCTGCCTTCGGCTCAGGTCATGATCCCAGGGTCCTGGGATCGAGCCCCGCATCGGGCTCTCTGCTCAGAGGGGAGCTTGCTTCCCCCTCTCCCTCTGCCTGCCTCTCCGTCTACTTGTGATCTCTCTCTGTCAAATAAATAAATAAAATCTTTAAAAAAAAAAGTGACAGTAGAAGTTTTAAAGGCAAATACAGAAAGTTATATAGTTGTGAACAAAAGTTAGCTCTTAAGAAAACCCAATCTTCTCAATGTTAAGTAATCAAAAACCTAATAAAAGACAGTGTCAACCACAGTAAGTTATTTTGTTAAGTAAAATCCTTGTTTTTCAGGGAGATTACCTAAAAGGTTAAAAAAAAAAAACCAAAAAAAAAAAAACCTTTCACAGCCTCTTATCAAGAACAGACCAATAGTCCAAGAAAGCTCAGTCCATTTAATGAAGAGAAAACCAAATTCTAATTTTGTACTAAATTCATTCTTTAAAAACTTGAATTAACTTAGCCACCTTAACCACACACAAAATTCCTTTCTCAAGACTCCTTTTCCACAAACCACTCTTTCTTTTACCCATTAAGACTTTGTTCTATGTCTTTTCCTTTTTCTCCATCTGGAGCAGACATTTTACTTTAAACTTATTACTTTTCAGGGCGCCTGGGTGGCTCAGTCGGTTAAAGCCTCTGCTTTCGGCTCAGGTCATGATCCCAGGGTCCTGGGATCGAGCCCCACATCAGGCTCTCTGATCAGCGGGGAGCCTGCTTCCCCCTCTCTCTCTGCCTGCCTCTCTGCCTACTTGTGATCTCTCTCTGTCAAATAAATTTAAAAAAAAATTTTTTTTAATTTAAACTTACTACTTTTCATACAGTTTCCTTTCACTCTTATTACTTCGAAGTAATTTTAATTTCACATATTGATTAAAATCTCTAACCCTTAGAATCCTTATTCCTAGGGAAAACTAAGAAATAACCAATTGTAGAGTGTGTTACACTAACATTCTGTGGGCTGGCAAGTTTATGAATACATTTCTTAATTTCTAGAAGTATATTCTTTCTCCTAGTAAACTTTCTAATTTAGCACAAAACATGTTTATTAATCCAAATATCTTTAGTTTCTCTGTAAAAGGAAGCTGAAATTGGTAGACCTATGTTTAGTAATTAATGTTTTGGTATTTTATTTGGAAATGATCTAGATATTCAATGTGTCCATCATTTAATTTATTTTCGGGTAATTTCAAGGTTTCTCATTAACAAAAAATTTGGTAATTTTACCCAAAACTCGGAAAATTTTATCCTACATCTCTAACAATTATGTTTAGATTACTCATGAAAATTTCATGAGACATTAAACAGCTAACCATGATCTTTCTTGCTGACAAATTCTATCACAGAGATAGATGAGCTTATCTGACTTTTAATAAACCCGGTAAAATAAGCATTACAACTTATGTTGATAATTCTGAAGACATGGTTATTTTAAGTAAAACATAGCTTGTTTGTTGTTCTATTTGTGGATGATTATCCTAGATCTTGTGAACTTGATATGTATAAATACTTGTTTGTCTTTAAACCAATTAAATAGAGCTCTTTACAAATTCATTTTGGCAATACCTTTCAAAGGTAGGAAAAAAAGTCTCTAGACATGCGTACAAAGACATAAACATACAGACACAAACAGGTCTAACAAGCTCCATTTTACAACTTTAGTTCTAAGACAGGCAAATAATGCAAAATGCGCTATGAAAGAACAGGTGGATCCAAACTGTGATTTTGGCAAATGGAATAAAGTTAAGATTACCTGTTCGGGCTAAAGCTTTTAATGACTATTGGTGGAGGAGACTTTTAAGATTTTTCATGGGTCTACTTTTCAAAATATCCTTTCTTTCCTTTTTTTTCTTTTCCTCCTAAGAATTGTCTTCATTCCTGGAGAACACCAAGTAGAATTCATACATCTCAAAAGTCACAGAAAAAGAATATACATTGTACCAAGGAGGATTTTGTTCCCTAAATCCAGATCTTTTACAATATCTGCAAGCCTTAGATGGATTAGGGGTTTGGGGGATTGGTAAAAAGGGTAGGTGGGCTTTGAATTGTTCTAGAGCTGAATTTCTGTTCTTGTATACTTGATTTACAAGACAAGTAGTTTTTAATTTCTCAGGTAATTGGGTCACAACCTTTAATGCTATACAGACTGACCCACCCAGCCAACTACATAATCTTTGATTTGCTTCTTTGTATCAGGGAGATCTTCCACTAAGATGGAAATTAAAAGATCCCTATGTTCCAGATTTAGAGAGAGCTGTGTGTCTTTGGAATATTTTAGTAAATCCTTCCATAGAGACTTTAGAATGTTTCTCTTTCTCTCTCTAGGTATGTAGTTTCATTTTAGCTGAGTGGCGGACTTTGTCCCCCCAGCTTCCCTCAGACCCAGAGTATCGGCACTGACCAGGTGAACTGCTGTTGACTGAAAATACTGCCATCGTGGCAGAGGGAAGAAAGGAACTGTTAAGTCTGTCAGACTCTGAATTTGCTCATCTTCTGACAATAGAGCTACTTTTTTTTTTTTTTTAAGATTTTATTTATTTGGGGGAGAGAGAGAGAGAGAAAGCACAGAAGGAGAGGGAGAAGCAGACTCCCCACTGAGCAGGGAGCCCAGTGTGGGGCTCGATCCCAGGACCCTGGGATCATGACCTGAGCCAAAGGCAGACACCCAACTGACTGAGCCATGCAGGCACCCCGATAGAGCTACTTTAAATCCTTTCAGATATCTTGCCAGCTTTGAGCCAGGACAAACAGTAAATACTCCTAGCAGTATTGAACTACCCCATGGATGTAAGAGAGGTCCCCTGAGAAGGGCACAAAAGATAATCCTCACCCAAGTTCCAGAACCACTCCCAAAGATAACCAAGAGAAATGTCCCAGCCGGCACCAGTCAGTAGGTTCCTGGCCAACCACATGTTAGAGCCTCTGACCTGATGGTTGCCTAGTCAACTTCTCAGGACACAAAACCAGATCAATAAGAAGGCAATAGCTGTCCCTAGCAGAGGAAGGATCAACAACCAATGAGTACCTGGAAGCAGATTCACAAGACACTATCAAAGATTTCTCTCTACTGTTACAGTTACAGTTCAAAGAATTACCTTAAACCTATCTTTTCCTTATCAGTCTGAATCTGATAGGGACAGACGTAAAATTTTACCTTCCTCTCTCAACCATGCACCATCGATAGACATCTGAGAGAGCTGACTTTTGTGGAAATTGTCACCTTTTGCTAGCTTCTGCTAGTTTTCCAGATCCTAGCTGTAGGCTCTGAGCAAGTCGGCATGTCTTGTAGGTCTCACTCTAGTCACCACAGAGGGTGAAAAATAATAATTTTCCTTCTGCCTTTTATAAGTGCTTGGCCTTGATCCTCTGGAGTACTTTACACATGGAAAAACTTACTTAGGTTGAAAGTTCTCCCTGGTAGCTACTGTAATTCAAAATTCTCTTTCCGTCCAGCCTTAAAGTTGTACTCACCTGAGGCCTCACACTGGACCCGCTCCAACTCTGGACTCAGTTTGATTTTAGATCAGAAACAGTACAACTCTAGTCAGTTTCTGGACCCAGTCCGGAAAAAGAAAGGCTCAAAGTCTGACAGCTGCTAACACGGAAGCTGCTGGGGAGGCTCTAGGAGGGACTTAGTGTGACGTCCAGAAGCATCAAGGAAGCAGGGGGCGCCATGGGTACCTACAATTGCTTGCTTGTGGCTCCTGCGGACCGTTGCTCTCCTTCCTTTTTTTCTTCTGACACCAGAACTGTTAAATATTTAACATGTGTTAGTTTATCTTTTAAAAGTTTATTTGAACAAAAACTGATTCAAGTTGGGCATTATCCGCTCTAGCAGAGATCTTCAAGGAACAGTACAAAATGAAGGCTCTTTGGGCAGAAGGAGCAGGAACAAGTTGTACGACCTAGGAACTCAAGTTGCTTTTCGCAAAGTTTCTTTGCTTTAGAGGACGGTGGCATCAGGCAGACCACCCAGCTAGCGCTCTTCAGGCAAGTCCTGAAGGACTCATTTAAGGGTTCATTTCTAGGAAAGCCAAAACTCACTCAGTCTTGGTTTGGTGACGTGGGGCTTAGCGTAAGGGACTCCATTTGAGGGCTGTTGTCTTGTATTTAACAGTAATCTCTATGCCATTTTCCACTAGACAAGCTTATTAAAATCTTTAAAACTGAAAGCAGTATTATAAAAATCCATGCAGTGGTAGTAACGGGCAAGTATTTATATAAATTACCTTCTAATTTTCAGTTCTCCAGACACGAGGTCACAAGCAGCAGGGAAGAGAAAAGCTGAAAGCCGAGCAAGTGTGCGGCTCCCCTTCTTTCTCCACCTTATCTTGTTCAACTCAGAGTCCCCAGAGATAAGTCATTTGTGTGCTTTGCCATTGATGACCCCGAGGGTCAGGGACGTTAACTATCCAAAATTACTCGGCGAATAAGTGCTACATCTGAGATGTGAACTTAGATTGGACTCCAAAGTCATGCTCTTTAAAAGCAAATGATGAACATGTATTTACATTGTCTATATCTGTTCTAGGAAAGATTGTGTTTAATGTTAAAAATTATGAAAAAAAAGATGAAAACCACTTAGAGTTTTGCGCCACCGTTCCTCAGCAGACATCATCATCATTGCCTCGCTTACCCTTTTCTTTGAAAGAAAGGTCCAGGGACGCCTGGGTCGCTCAGTTGGTTAAGCAGCTGCCTTCGGCTCGGGTCATGATCCCAGCGTCCTGGGATCGAGTCCTACATCGCGCTCCTTGCTCATCGGGGAGCCTGCTTCTCCCTCTGCCTCTGCCTGCCATTCTGTCTGCCTGTGCTTGCTCTCTCTCCCTCTCTCTCTGTCTGACAAATAAATAAATAAAAATCTTAAAAAAAAAAAAAAAAAAAAAAAAAAAAGAAAGGTCCAAAGGGAACTAAACAGAGACGGGCCTAATCATCAGCTTCTCTTCGGGAATGGAAGCTTAAAATGATGGACTTTTCCCTTTGCGTTCGACAGCTGAAGAAGGCCCTCGATGAAGCCAACTTCAGATCCGTGGAGGTAACCCGGACCAACCGAGAGCTGCGGCAGAAACTGACAGAGCTTGAGAAGGTCGTGAACAGTAGCAAGGAGAAAATAAAGAATCAAAAGGCCCAAATTAAGCTCCACTTGTCGACTAAGGCGAATAATACTCAGAATGTAGAGAGGATGAAGGTTGTATGAGGCGCGCTCCTTCTCCCCTCACTTCCTTAGTATCCGAGAGGATCCAGGCAGGTGGTGGGGTCCGGTGAAGGCGGTCCCAGAGTCCTGACAGCACCCGTGTTCTCTGGGGATGACAGCTGCACCTGGGGCGTGGGCAGACGCCTGGAGGGGGGCGGTCACTCTCTTTCCAGCAGAGCTACTGCTGTGTAAATGTGTGGTTTCTGTTTAGCTGCCAAGTCCCTTTCTGACTCCCCATCTGCCCCCTCCCCAGGGACTGCACAGGACTTTGCTGTTTTAGGGTCAGTGGGCCAGACGGGAAGGAGGGCCCAGCGGGAGCCAGTAACTGTGGGTCTCACGTGGGATTCTTTCTGTCACCCCATAGGAAAAGAGCAAGCCAGTTTTTCTACTGATCACCTTTTTATGTTATTTCCACATTTACTTTCAGCAAATAGAAACAGAATTGAGGCAAATGGAGCTAATTAAGGATCAATATCAGAAAAAAAATTATGAACAGGTAGATTTTCACGATCTCCCATGTTTTTACCATTCACATAAAATCTCAGACTCAGACCCATTCACCAGCTGCTTCCCTCTCTGTGCCCCACCAGTCGCTGAGCATCCAGAAGTTCGTGTCTGAAATGACCAACCTACAGAAGGAGATGCAGCTCTTGGCCAAGAGCCAGTATGAGACCTCGGCGAGGAACAAGCAGCAGGAGCTGCGCCTCGAGGCGGAGAGGAAGATAAGGCAGGGCCTGGAGGGCCGGTGCCAGGTGAGAGGCTTCCTCGGGGTCCTCTCAGCGACGAGCAGCACATGGCATGCCCTGAAGCCCAGCAGCAGAGCACCTCGGTTTTCTAGATTCTATAGAAGAAACGTAAACTTGCGAGAGGAAGAAGCCTGTAGTTCTGAGTGTGCCACATGTTCCCAGTTTTCAGTTTATGAAGGATTCATTCTTAACAGCTGAAGCTCGCTGTGCAAAATACTGGTTCCTAAGACTTCCGAACTGAATTTCATAGTCTTTTAGGAACTTTCTACCCCTTGGTTCTTCCCAGAAGCTCAGATCACCCGCTGCTGTGATGGGACTTGCAGCTGTACCCAGGCTCCGGACAAGCGCCACGTTCTGTCACGGAGTAGGGACTCCAAGAGACCGTCAGGCTCTTGCCTTCTAGCAGACACTGTCTGCTGTGAAAAAGCATTCCTTCGGTTCTGGAAGGAGATATTAATTGCTTCCTCTTTGGGAGGATACATAAAATCAAAATCGGATATGCATTAGGTGTACTGCTGACGGTAACGGCGTGTATCTTACATTTGGTAGCACCTGATGTTACAAAGTATAACCCCATCACGTTTTCATAATTTGGTTGCCCATTTATTACAATATGGAAGCTTTTTGTTCCATGTGGTATATTGGGAATTTGTAAGAATCTTCGTGTCACATTTTCAGGAATTGGAAGAAACGATCAGACACCTAAGGAAATGTAAAGAGGCAACAGAGCATAAACTGAAAGAAGCCAGTGTAGAATCAGAACAGGTAAGCCACACCCAGTCAAGGTAAAATCCTTCACGGACATAGTTCCAGGAGTGTAACAGGCAAGAACCAGTAACTAAGTCTAATGTCTACTATGAAGAATACTTTTCAGATTGGGATTCTGCCTCCTGATAAAAGAACACTGAAGTACTGACTAAGCCAAGCCCAAGTCTCTAGCCCTAAATGTAAGGAGGAGGACCGGCGTGTGGGTAGATTTTAATGCACTACTGCTTGGCACCACTGATAAAAAGGCAAGCTCTTTGTTCAGTCAATAACTAGAAATGTAAAGTAGGCCCTATTTTTTTTTTTAAGTTTTACTTTAATCTCTCCACCCAACATGGGGCTCAGACTCACAACCCTGAGATTAAGAGAGGCTTCCTCTTCCGACTGATGCGGCCAGGTACCGCTCGTGGGCCCTTTGAATTTGCGAATTTGCTTTCTCTAATCTTAAATTGACCTTTTTGAAGGTATTTAAAATCATACATTTTTTAGAGGTGGAAGGACCTATGAAATCCGTTGTGTGACACAACAGTCCTAATATCCAGTTAAGAAAACAGAGGTATCACAGTGATGAAATCATTAGTTGGTCATGATTTGTCCTTTTCATAGCCATTCAACAAGACAATAGGACTATCAGAGTGGTATATCAAAAGGAATATGGACTCATGAGTTTGAACGTCAGCTGTGACCCTTGCTGTGCCCTTGAGGAAGTTACATTTACTTTAACTCATCAATTACCACATCTCGAAAAGTCAGGATAGTAAGATTTACTAATCTGTTATGCTGTAGATGACTCAGTAAGTTTCACTAAATAGTACCTCCCTTCTCATTCATGGTGCAAAAGGTGACATGATGTACGGGGCCATTTCTAGCATCTTTCCCTCCATCCCTGGCAAAGAGTGCTAGAGAGGGGCTGCCTGGGTGGCTTGGTGGGTTAAGCCTCTGCCTTTGGCTCAGGTCATGATCTCAGGGTCCTGGGATGGAGTCCTGCATCGGGCTCTCTGCTAGGCAGGGAGCCTGCTTCCTCCTCCCTCTCTCTCTCTCTCCCTCTCTGCCTACTTGTGATCTCTCTGTGTCAAATAAATAAATTCTTTAACAAACAAAAAAAAAAGAGTGCTAGAGAAATGTGGGGTTGGGTTTGAGGGGGTGGTGAGAGTATCGCTGGCATTAGGCAGATATACAAAGTACTTGAGCTTTGTAGCTTTCTAAAGCTTAAATGCCAAGGGGAGCTCTATTTTCTTACCTCATTATTTTGTACCCACACAAGGACCTGGCTAACCTGGGACAAATACCTAGTCCCACACATTTACTGTGGACCTGTCCTATGCTGGGCACTGGACTAGTTGAGGGGACACAGGATGAACTGAGCCCAAGGACACCCCTGCTTTCAAGGACTTGCCTTCTCCCAGGCAAGAGAGAAATACACCTCTCTCTTTCTGAGTTCAAAATCAGTCATTTTACTTTTTATTCTAGAGGATATGCTCTGGAGCTCTTTTGAAGCAACTTTTATATAACCTAAAAGCCTGTCAGCTTTACCTTAAAATACTGAAGTAACCCAGATACATACAGAAGTGCCAGGCACATACAGGTACTCAGTAAATATCTGTCAAATAAACGAATATTGATTTCAGATCATCTGCAAAGGCAGACTACTAGAAGGACCATTTAAGTCTAACAAAGGTAGTTTGGAAGTTTGTGCTTAGGAGCCAAAGCATAAAATATTTTGATGATAAAGGAAATAAAAAGAACGCAATTTACACTAAGCTAGTCCACTCTTTTACTAATTCAATTACTTTCATAAAGCTCAAAAGAAAGATCTAATATAGGGACTTTGGAGAATGATTTAATCTTAGAGAACAGATCTCAAAAATTCAAACTGTGGTTTGAACTACCATATTCCTTGGCAGAGCCGTCTTGTTCTTCTCGTTCTTATTTTCCTCCTGGGTCCTCTTCCTTTCATTCACATCCAGGAAGTATCAATAAATGCAGGGAAGCAGCAGGCTTGCGCGCGTTCAGCTCTGCCTTCAGAAGTCACTCCCGTCTGGAGGTGTGCAAGGAGCTTGCACTCGGAATCTGGGTCCTTTAATGTCTGGGTAAAAAAAAGTCTCTGGAACTAATACACAGAAAATTTAGAGCTTTCTTCGTTGTGATTTTTACTGATAAGACTTTTCTGTTCAGATAACAGCTAACCTGGAAGAAGCCCATCGCTGGTTTAAGTGTAGGTTTGATGGCCTCCAACTTGAGCTGACAAAAAACCGGTTGCAGAGGCTTCCCCGAGAAGACAGGTGGCTGGAAGAGGTAGGGTGCTTAGACATGGCTGTCCTCAGCAATTCTGGATTTGTCCCTTCTCAGATTTCTCACCGCAGAACTACTCTCTTCATCCCGCTACTCTTCCCACTAATCTTTAGGTTTCTCTAAACTGCAAGAAAAACAAACTAAATTTCTTCCTTAAAAGTCACGCATCTCCCAAACTGTCTAGATTAGAACCACTCAGCTTGATGAGTAGATTATATTCGTGGAGACAGAATGGGTCCTCAGCTCTGCAGGTAGTTGGGAACGGTGTTAGGTCTGTTTTCCTTCCAACAGGACCACGGTAACAAGCATGATGTTGCATCCGGCCAGTCTGCTCTACACCGATGGGAGAATAAACAGAATCTTAAACTTGTGCCCAAGAAGTGTCATTCTGAACTTGAGAGAAAGTGATGTCCTTGACAGAGGCGCTGCTTCATCTAGAGCTACACCGCCATGATTTCCTGAGCCCAGCGTCCCGGGCTGGCCTTTCCCGCAGTCATCAGAACATGAAGTCTTTGATGTGGGCTGAAGATTTTGGACTTGAGTTTCTCATATTATGAACTTGCTGATATCAGTATAGAACCACCCCATCTTATTTGTCCTTTTCCCCCATTTTCCACCCAATAAATTTCTATTAATTTGTTGTATGATAAGAGATGCTGTTGCGCGATACTTGGCTATTTTTCTAAGTACATTCTATCAAAAAGCACTCAGTGAGGTACTAGATGATAATGGCAACCAAATGACAGACTAGGACATTTCTTTGAAGCAAAATATCCTAACATCCAGCAGATAATCCCTGAAACTAGAATCACTTGGAAAATGGTAAAAACTGGGGCGCCTGGATGGCTCAGTGGGTTAAGCTGCTGCCTTCCGCTCAGGTCATGATCTCAGGGTCCTGGGATCGAGCCCCGCATCGAGCCCCGCATCGGGCTCTCTGCTCAGCAGGGAGCCTGCTTCCTCCTCTCTCTCTGCCTGCCTCTCTGCCTGCTTGTGATCTCTCTCTGTCAAATAAATAAATAAAATCTTTAAAAAAAAAAAAAAAAGAAAATGGTAAAAACTTTTCCAGTCATACAAACGTATACCCTTTTAAGCTAGATAATTACCAGCACATCTTTAATAAGATATCTCTAGTCTGTATTCTATTAAATAAGTTCTAGGCCCAGTGTGGGACTTGGACTCATCACCCTGAGTTCGAGTCACACACACACCACCAACTGAGCCAGCCAGGCACCCCATGTCTATTCTTACGACAGACATTGTGTGTACAGCTTCCTTGGACACTGGCAAAGCAAACTATTGTGTACGGCAGTCTGCTCTGCTCCAGGCAACTATGCCTGACCAATGTAGCTCTTCCTTACTAGAGCAAGCAATAAATTGAGATTTTTCTTATTTCAGACACGGAGTGGCGGGTGGCACACAGTAAGTCTGGGCCGCCGTGGCGCGTGGCGTACTCAGTGCGCAAACCATGGCAGGTACTGATGCCATCGGGACCTAAGTCAAGCGCGCAACTGTGAAACTGCAGAGAACATCAAAAATAAGACTCTCCCGGGGCACCTGGGTAGCTCGGTGGGTTAAAGCCTCTGCCTTCGGCTCAGGTCATGGTCCCGGGGTCCTGGGATCGAGCCCCACATCAGGCTCCCTGCAGGGAGCCTGCTTCCTCTTCTCTCTCTCTGCCTGCCTCTCTGCCTACTTGTGATCTGTCTGTCAAACAAATAAATTAAAAAAAAAAAAATTTAAAAAAAAAAAAAAAAGACTCTCTGGACGCCTGGGTGGCTCAGTGGGTTAAGCCGCTGCCTTCGGCTCAGGTCATGATCCCAGGGTCCTGGGATCGAGTCCCGCATCGGGCTCCTTGCTCGGCGGGGAGCCTGCCTCTCTCGCTGCCTCTGCCTGCCTCTCTGCCTGCTTGTGTGCACTCTCTCTCTCTCTGACGAATAAATAAAATCTTTAAAAAAAAAAAAGACTCTCAGAGATTGAAGAGCCCCCCACTCATCTGATATAAAAAGATAAAGCTGGGTTTAATGCTCACTCTGGTAAGGAAGAGCTTTGTTGGTCAGGCGAGTCTTATACAGGGTTTTGGGGAAGGCGGGAGTTCAAGGATTTCAAGACTTTCAGAGGCTTTTAGGAGGCTTGATATCCGCTGCAGAAGTGTCGGTAATGGGGGTGAGATACTAGTTGGCATTCAGGGCCAAGTTTATTGGAGTGTGTCCACTCAGAGCTGAGGGCTCGTCAACTGGCAGGCTGGTAAAAGCCTCCTTGCCTTGTCTCACCCGCACAGGATCTCTCCTTGTGGACTGTTCGTAAGGAGATACAGTCAGTTGAGGGTACCAGGGCGTCAGTCTTGAAATAGTCCAACCAAGAGCCCTAAAGAGCAGTTTACCTTAGTCATGAATTCTTCATAGGAAAAAAGATCCCAGTTACTGCCCAGGAGAGATCTCAACTTTAATGGGTTATAAATCTACCATTTCTGAGTGTTGTCATGACATTGACAATCGCTAGCCAACAATATGCTCATCTTCCTCATCCAGAACACAGATCACTTTTATACCGTCCTCAAAGAGTATCATTATTGATAAAGTCAATTTTTATCACTTTTTAGGTTGGCTACACATTAGCTTGGGAGGAGGGAATTGCAGTTAGGTCAGTGGTCATCTCTAGGAAAGCTGCTAGTTAGAACTGCGTGTTTAGAGGATGAACTTGCTGACGTGTTTCTGTAGCACCTTGCAGGAGTCTTGTATAGTGCACTAGCTTCCATCTTGGGCCTCGCTTTCATCGGAAACTGTCAAACAGTGGTTCTTAAGACACCAGACATCATGCAACAAAGAACAGTGACCCCTGCAAGAAAGGGAACAAGTGAGGTGAAGCCTACTATTGGCCCAGCTTACAGCCTTCAGAATATTCCGGCTGCGTCACGAGGAGGAGAAATCAAGGTGGGCTCCTTGAGTTAAGGAGCCAGAGCCCAGGAGACGTGACTGCTGGAGTCCTGGACCGAGTCCCAGAGAGGAGAGAGATGCACGGATGGAGAGCTTCAGCGAGGTCCCAAAGGTCCTCTGAGTATCCAGCTGAGTACAGTCAGCACATGTATGGGGGAAACCACCCAAAGCTGGAGAAAGAATCATCCGAAAGGGTTCAAGTTAACAGCGCCCACACACAGTACCAGTTCCCACCAGCCAGAATCAAACATCATGATTAACAGGATGGGGGTGGGGTGGGGGTGGTAATACTAAAGAGTATCAGTCTCAGATGTAGAGACTAGTCAGCCCTACAGTGAACAATGCTCTGCTCCCACCTAACAAATCTTAAAAACAAGACCCCAAATGACCCATTTCCAGGTAACTGCATTCCAAAACAGAGCTTAAGAATATCTAGAGAAGGGGCGCCTGGGTGGCTCAGTGGGTTAAAGCCTCTGCCTTCGGCTCAGGTCATGATCCCAGGGTGCTGGGATCGAGCCCCAGATCAGGCTCTCTGCTCAGCAGTGGGCCTGCTTCCTCCTCCCTCTCTCTCTCT
>NW_019154085.1:8971188-8984256 GCF_002288905.1 Enhydra lutris kenyoni
GAGCCTGCTTCCTCCTCTCTCTCTGCCTGCCTCTCTGCCTGCTTGTGATTTCTCTCTGTCAAATAAATAAAATCTTTAAAAAAAAAAATTTAGAGGAATACAAAAATACATAGCTCCCACTGAGGTAAAAAAAAAAAAAAAATAACCATTAGTGATATTCAATCCAAAATTAGCAGGCATACAAAGCAGGAAAATCTGACCCAGAACTAACATAGATATTAGGAGTGACAAAGACATAAAAACAGTTACTCTAGGTATATGTTCAAAGAATATTACAACAATGGATGATAATAGGAGAAAGAAATTGAAATTCGTATCAAGTAGTAGAAAGATGATGCGTAGCTTGCTTTAGCAATAGAGACGTACCACATGGGGTAACATCAGACTTAAAGGGGATTCTAATACAAGATCTGAAGATGCTTTAATTTTTTGACAACTGTAGTTCTGAAGAAAGGAGACAAAGCTGTGGCTACTGAATTAAGGGACAGACAATACTATTATGTCTGCTGCTTTAATACCTACCCACCTTTTCATGTTAGTACAAAAAGATTCATGAAGATCTAGGAAGAAGAATCAATCTGGATTCTGACCAGTGATCCCAAAGTATCAGAAACAGGTTGAGACTCGGGAAGGGGCTCAGAATTGCTGTAAGTTCTCATTTTCTAGAGTGGTTTTAATAAGCCAAAGCAAATAATGTTCACTTCCTCTCAAACTTGTATAATTACTACACATTTTCAAATTCATCCCATCTTTTGTTATAAAGTCATTTTAAGACAAAACCACTCTCTCACACTGTAAGTCATTTTGCTTTTCTTTCTTGACAACTTTTGGGGGGGGGCTGTAGAGGGAGAGAGAAAATCTTAAGGGCGGTTCCACACTCAGGACAGGGCCCTGAGATCACGACTTGAGCTGAAATCAAGAGTCAGATTCTTAACCAGCTGAGCCACCCAGGCACCCTGCTTTTTAGACTTTAAAATTTCAGCCAGAAGGATCTGATGTTCCAGAGTGATAGGATTAGTTGTAGCTAACACTAGTATCAAGAGCTGTTCTATTCCACTTGGGAGTTTAGAGGAAAGACAAGGAATTGTGAGCTCATCTCCCCCCGAGTGGCATCACTGGATTTCAGATGGTTGTCCTTCACTTTTTATTAGCCCAGTGAGCTTGTTGGTTGCAATTTCTCTCAGTCTCTTTACTGATAGACTTCTCATTCTTTTTTTTTTTTTAAGATTTTATTTATTTATTTGACAGAGAGAGAGAGATCACAAGTAGGCAGAGAGGCAGGCAGAGAGAGAGGGGGAAGCAGGCTCCCTGCTGAACAGAGAGCCCCATGTGGGGCTCGATCCCAGGACCCTGGGATCATGACCTGAGCCGAAAGCAGAGGCTTTAACCCACTGAGCCACCCAGGCGCCCCTAGACTTCTCATTCTTAACAGATCTTTGGGCCTCAGTTTTATCTCAGGGGTCTGTGGTTTATACAGACAGCCAGAGCTTGTTTACTCCAAGACTCTCAGAAACATCTAGCTATAGATTACTGGTTTTCTTCAATAGTTTTGAATTTCATGGCTTTTTCTTATTAAATTCCCTAGTTCAGATTAGATCCAGTAACAAAAAGGAGACAAGGCTCTTACTTCAGCTCTTGGGTCTACCTCAGGGTACTCTTTGAAAGTTGAGCAAAATGTCTGAGAAATTTGACTGTTGGATGGTATTTGGCATCTCCTCAAGAGCACTTACTCTGGACTCCTGGGTCTGATCAGCCTTGTCTCATTGAGCCTGATGACTTTGGGTTCACACTGCTCTGTATCATCAGATGTTCTCCACCTTGGACTTCTTTGGGCAGTAGGGACCCAACGCCATTTGCTAATACAACCTGTTTTAGAAGTGGTCAGAAACAATGTACAATATAGAGAAGACTAGAACAGACTGGAACATTTCCTGCCCACCAACCACAGCAGAGATTTCTTACAGCGCTAATAAATCCAAGACTGCATCTCACTGGATGCTGCTGACACGCCCACAATCAATCAATCACTGTAACTTCGAAGACAGACTGGATACTAACTAGCCAGGTCTAGAGGGGAGATGTGTCCATCTGAAACTGAGAATAGCTCCCCAAAGGAAATCTCAGCTATGTTCCTAGAGGAAAGGGGAACTGCAGGTAAGTCAGATCAAAACCACAGATGTCTATCACAACAGTCAAAAAAGACTGTAAACTGAGAAAACACACCCACATGGTCAGTACTGAACTTCATTAATGCAGACCCGGAGCTCTGAGTAGGTGCTAGGTTCCTTTCATACTGACACTCCGTTTCCTCCAAAGCATTTATAAGAGACAGACACAGGCTGTCAAGTTCTCTCTGAGCTTTTAAGACTGATTCCTTAATAACATATAGACTTTGCAACAGCTGCTTAGCTACCTACCTCCTCCAGTTTCCTTCACAAGCAATAAGAAACAAGAAAGAAAAAGTGAATTCTGCATAAAGCCACACTTAGTATAACTTACAATCAGTGTCAAATCTTTAAAAATAAGTAAATTGAGAAAAATCAGCAAATCCCATTTGTGTGCTCACTCACACTCCTGCCCCTCTCTACAACGCGTGGAGCAGACAAAGGCAGATCAAGGTAGAGAAAGGAAACGAGTGAAGGGGGCTGAGGTGGACTTATCATCGCCGCCACAAGGGCTAAATGCCCCCTAAACCTGGCAGTCCTGAAAAAAGTGTCCAGGCAGATCAGAGTGTGAACTACAAGAAGGGAACTTGCAAGTACATTGGATTTAAAGGCATGATCTAAAGCGGCACTCCACGAAATGCGTGTCTGCGGAGGAGGAAAAGGCAAAGAGAGAAGCCCCCACTGGAAATAGGGCTGTTAAGGGAAATGAAGTGTTAGGGTCAATTAAAAAAGAGAGAGAGAGAGAGAGAACTGAAGGACACTCAACCCCACAACACAAAAACCTCCCCATCAAACCAACACCCTGAAAAGCACCTGGACTTTGCCATACGGCCACACGAGGGCTCAGTAAGTTAGAAATACTGCAGACCAACCCCATACCATACATATGAACACGGGAGAAGTTAAGTCCTTAAGAGTCCTGCAGAAAGTCAGGAATGGAATTCCCTCAGTCTCAACAGAGGAAAATTGCCCCCAGTACAAACCCTTATGAAGGAGAAGGAACTTCAAAGTGAACCATCCAAACTTGTTTCAGATGAACTTTTCAGGATAGGTGGACCACTGTGAAACTAGTTTTAAAAACTAAGGACAGAAATGGACAAAAACCAGAGAAATAAAAAGACTGGTTGGCACTTAGGACAATGGAAAAGATAAATTATCTGAGAAATGAGGACTAAGTTACAAGATGCCCAAGGGAGAATGGATTCAGATCAAAGAAAGCGTCATTGAAGAAAGGCAGGAAAACAAAGCAATGAAAATGGCATTACGAAGTCAAAGAGGTCAGGGGTGCCTCACTGGCTCAGATGGTGGCGCATACAACTCTTAATCTTGTGATTGTGAGTCTGAGTCCCATGCTTGGTGTCGAGAATACTTAAAAAAACATAATAAAATGTTTTTTTTTTAAAAAAGTAAAGAATAGAGAAAAAGTAATGGAATGGAAGACGGGCAAAGAAGGAATAGTATTTGTGTTACTGGGGTTACTGAGGAAGAAAAAACAGTAGGTCAGAAATAATATTTACAACTAAACCCCAGGGGCACCTTAATGGCTCAGGCAGGTAAGTGTCCAACGCTTGATTTCAGCTCAGGTCGTGACCTCAGCGTTGTGAAATCCAGCCCCACGCCAGGTTCTGTGCTGGTTGTCGAGCATGCTTAAGATTCTCTCCCTTTCCCTTTGCCATTCCCCCACCTCTAAAAAGAAGTAAAAATAAAACTACAGCCCAAGAACGCTTTCTAAAAATAGAAAAAGTATATCTGAATTTACATATTGAAAGAACTCATCAGGAAACTGGAAAAAAAAACAACTTCACGACATACTCTAATAAAACTATGATTTCAAAGGCAAAATACTGTCCAAAAAGATCAAACAATTCACAAAAGCAAAAGAAACTGGCATCACGTTTATAAACCAGTGCACAAAGCAAGACAACGATGGAGCAATGTGGTCGGCAGAATCCTATGATAGGACCGGAAATGTCCCACCTTCTGGAAGACATGCCTAAGCATCTCTTAGATGCTGAAAATGATGGATTCCACGCTCATGATTAGATTACATGTCACAGTGGACTTGAAGGAGAGATTATCCCATAGATGGGCCTAATCACATAAATCCTTCAAAAGCCACTTCTCCAACTGGTGCAGAAGGGGAAGTCCAAGATGTGAAGCGCAAGGAGATTTTGTGTGCTCCTGCTGCCTTGAAAATGGAGAAGGCTGCAAAGCAAGGAATACAGGTCCATCTAGAAGCTGAGAGCAACCCCTGGATTAAAGCCAGTGAGGAAATGGAGACCTCGATCCCACAACTGCCAAGAAGTGAATTCTGCTAACAACCAGAATACGCTTCAAAGGAGATTCTTACCCCAGACCTTCAGAAAGGAGCACAGTCCTGCCAACCCCTTGATTTCAGCCTCTGAAACCCTGAGATTTTAGCCCCACTCTGGATTCCTGACCCACAGAAACTGTGAGATAATAAGTTTATATTTTATTTTCTAATTTTTCATTTTTTAAAGTAAGCGCTATACCCAATATGGGGCTTTAACTCACAACCCCAAGATCAAGAGTGGCACGTTCCACCAACTGAGCCAGCCAGGCAGCCCAAGTTTGCATTGAAGTTTGTATTATTTTAAAGCCCAAGTGTGTGGTTATAGCAATAAAAAGTTAATACAGAGATAAGTAACCTAACTGTTAAAGAGTTCAAAGTAGTGATCATAGAGACACTCAGCAAAAGTGAAAGAATGAACAGTGAGAACTTCAAAAAAGAGGAAATATAAGAAAATACCAAAGAGAAGCCACAGGGCAAAAGAACACATTAACTGTATTTTTAAAAAATCAGTAAAGTGTTCAACTCCAGACTACATGGGAAGGAAAAAAAGGATTAGCAAACTCTAAGATAGGGCAATACAACCTACCCCATCAGAGCAACAAAGAGAAAAAAATGAAAAAAAGTAAAGATAGCTTTAAGGGACTTAGGGACAACATCAAACATACTAACACTCATACAGGTCCTAGAAGAAGAAGAGAGAGAGAAAATCACAGGAAACTTTTTTTGAGAGATAATGGCTGAAAACTTCCTAACCTGAGCAAGAAAAGAGACATTCAGATTCAGAAGACCAGAGAGTTCCATATAAGATGAACCCAAAGAGAACCACCCTGAGACACACTACAATTAAAATGTCAAAAGTTGGAGCACCTAGGTACTTCAGTCGGTTAAGCGTCTGCCTTTGGCTCAGGTCATGATCCCAGGGTCCTGGGATGGAGCCCCGCATCAGGCTCCCTGCTCATCAGGAAGCCTGCTTCTCCCTCTCCCACTGCTTGTGTTCCCTCTCTTGCTGTGTGTCTCTCTGCCAAATAAATAAAATAAAACGTCAAAAGTTAAAGGAGAGAAACTTAAAAGCAAGCAAACAAACAACTTGTTATATACAAGGGAATCCCCATAAACTATTAAATTTTTTAGAAGGAATTTTTGCAGGCCAGAAGGGAGTGCCACAATATATTCAAAAAAAAAGAAAAAAATTTCCAACCAAGAATACTCTACCTGGCAAAGTTAATCAGAATTGAAGGAAAGATCACGTTTCACAGACAAGCAAAAGCTAAAGGAGTTCACCACTAAATTAGCCTTGCAAGAAATGGCAGACCACTTTAAATTGAAAAAAAAAAAAAAAGGGTGCTAATTAGCAACAAAAAACATGAAAGTGTAACTCACACTGGTAAAGTTAAAGGTAGGCGTGCTTGGGTGGCTCACTTGGTTAAGTTCCGCTTCTTGATCTCAGCTCAGGTCTCAGGGTCATGAGTTCAATCCACACATTGGGCTCTACACGGGGCATGGAGCCTACTTAAAAAAAGTTACTATATCCTATACACACAACACACACACACACAGTAAGGGTACTGGAATAATCACTTACAAAGCTAATAAGAAAATTAAAAGAAAGTTGTAAAAAATAACCAAACTTACAATAATTAGTCGAGAAAAACAAAGGATAAAAACATAAAATGTGATATCAAAACCATAAAATGCAGTGAGGGGATAAAAATGTAGAGATTTAGAATGTGTTCAAACTTTAGTTATCAATTTCAAATAGGCTGTCATAAGTATATAGGTAAGCCTCATGGTAGCCACAAAACAAAAACATTAAGTAGATACACAAAAGATAATGAGAAAGAGGAATCTAAGTATACCACCAAAAAAAAAGTCATCAAACCACAAAGGAAGGAAGAGAAGAAAAAAGAAAAAAGAAAAAGAATTACCAAACAACCAGAAAACAAAGATGAAAATAAGGATGTACCTATCAATAATTACTTTAAACATAAGTGGACTAAATTCACCAATAGAAAAAAAGAAGAGTAGCTGAATTAAAACCAACCAAATAAGCAAGACCCATCTATATGTTGCCTACAAGATACCTCAGCTGTAAGAACATATAAAGTGAGGGGATGGAGAAAGACAGTCCATGTAACTGGAAGCCAAAAGAAAGTTGGGGTAGCTATATATACTTGTATTGGACAAAATAGACTTTAAAACAAAGACTGTAATAAGAGACAAAAGCATTACAAAATACAGGGTCAAGCTCCCCCTGCAAAAAAGATATAACATGGAAATATTTATGCACCTCATCTAGGAGCACTAACTATACAAAGCAAATATCAAGAGCCAGCACCTGGGTGGCTCACTTGGTTAAGCATCTGCCTTTGGCTCAGGTCATGACCCCAGAGTCCTGGGATGGACCCCCACACTGGGCCCCCTGCTCAGCAGGGAGCCTGCTTCTCCCTCTCTCTCTACTGTTCCCCATCCTTGTGCCCTCTCACTCTGTCAAGTAAATACATAAAAATCTTTAAAAAACAAAACTAGGGGGCACCTGGGTGGCTCAGTGAGTTAAAGCCTCTGCCTTCGGCTCAGGTCGTGATCCCAGGGTCCTGGGATCGAGCCCCACATTGGGCTCTCTGCTCAGCAGGGAGCCTATTTCCCTACCTCTCTCTCTGCCTGCTTCTCTGCCTACTTGTGATCTCTGTCTGTCAAATAAATAAATAAAAATCTTAAAAAAAAAAAAAACCAAAAAACTAGTTTTTAAAAACTGCCAAGGAGGACACCTGGGTGTCTCAGTTGGTTAAGAAGCTGCCTTCAGCTCAGGTCATGATACCCAGGGTCCTAGGATTGAGCCCCGCGTCAAACTCCCTGTTCTCAAGGAGCCTGCTTCTCCTGCTCCCTCTACTATTTCCCCTGCTTGTGCGCTCTCTCTCTCTGTCAAATGAATAAAATCTTTAAAAATATATTAAGAAACCAAAAGGAATTGACTACAGTAATAGTAGGGGACTTTACTATGCCACTTAAATCAACAGATATCAGAAACTATCAGGAAATCAGGAAATACTGGCCTCAAATGACATATTAAACCAAATGAACTTGATATTTATAGAACATTCCAAGCAAAAGCTACAAAATATACATTTTTCTAAAGTGCACATGGAACATTCTCCAGAATAGACCACAGAAACAGGTCTTAATTTATTTAAGAGGATTGATACCATATCAAGCAGGTTTTCCACCAAACAGTATACTAGAAGTCATTACAAGAAGGAAACTGGAAAATTCACAAATACATAGAGATTAGTTAACATACTATAGAACAATCAATGAGTCAACATAGAAATCAATAGAAATAAAATACCTTGAGAAAAATGAAAATAAAAATATAACACACCAGAATTTAGGGGATGCAGCAAAAGCAGTTCTAAAAAGGAAGTTCACAACAAATGCTTACCTGATGAAACAATCTCAAAAGAATATTATACTTCAAAAAGCTTTTCTAGCTCATTGTATTGACATGGATGGCACTGGAGTGGATTAGGCTAACTGAAATAAGTCAAGCAGAGAAAGACAATTATCATATGGTTTCACTCATATGTGGAACATAAGGAACAACACAGAGGACCATAGGGGAAAGGAGGGAAAACAGAGTAGGAAGAAATCAGAGAGGGAGACAGACCACAAGAGACTCTGGACTCTGGGAAACAAAATGAGGGTTACAGAAGGGAGGGGGATTAGGGGAATAGGGTAACCAGGTGAAGGGTATTAAATGAGTTCTGGGTGTTATACGCAACTAAGTAATTGTTGAACACTACATCAAAAACTAATGATATACTATATGTTAACTCATTGAACATAATAAAAAATATTTAAATAAATTAATTTTAAAAAAGAATTAGTAAAAGGAGAACAAACCAAACCCAAAGTTCATAGAATGAAGAAAATATATAAAAAATCAGAGCAAAAATAAATGAAACAGATTTTTAAAAGGACCAATGAAAAAGATCAATGAAACTAAGAGCTGGTTCTTTGAAAAGATAGAGAAGACTTAAAAAAATAATTTCAGAAATGAAAGTGGAGCTGATACCACAAATACAAAAGATCCCAAGCAACTACTATGAATAATTAAATGCCAACAAATTAGAAAATCTAAAAGAAATTAATAAATTCCAGGAACATACAACCTACCAAACCTAAATCATAAGTAAAAAAATCTGAGTAGGTCAACACTAGTAAGGAGATTGAATCTGTAATTGAGTCCCTTTCAACAAAGAGAAGTCCAGGGTCAGATGGCTTCACTGGTGAATTCTACCAAACATTCAAAATATTAATACTAATTCTTCTTAAACTCCTCCCCCCCAAAAAATAAATAAATAAAAGAGGAAGGAACTCTCCCAAACTCATTTTGCCGGGCCAGCATTACTCTGATACCAAACCAGACAAGGATGCCACCAGAAAATTACAGGCCAGTATCCCCACTGAAAAAAGGTACAAAAATCCTCAACAAAATATTAGCAAATTGAATTCAACAATACACTAAAGGGATCATATGCCAGGATCAAGTAGGATCCATTCCAGGGATGCAAGGATGGTTCAATATCTGCAAATAAGTCAGTGTGATACATCACATTGAGAAATTAAGGATAAAAATTTTATGATCATCTAAAAACATGCAGAAAAAAAATTTGACAAAATTCAACTTTCACTTATGATTAAAAAAACTCTCAACAAGAAGGTTTAGAGGGAATGCATCTCAACATAGTAAAGGCCACATATGACAAGTCCACAACTAACATACTCAACAGCAAAATGTTGAAAGCTTTTCCTTAATTTAAGATCAGGAACAGACAAGGATACCTATTTTTGCTACTTTTGATCAACATAATATTAGAAGTCCTAGCCAGAGCCATAGGCAAGAATAAAAGGTATCCAAATTTGAAAGGAAGGGGTAATGCTCACTATTTGGAGACGACATGCTATTATAGAGAGACCCTAAAGATTCCACTAGAAATCATTAGAACTAATAAACACATTCTGTCAAGTTGGATTAAAAAATTAATTTATAGGGGCGCCTGGGTGGCTCAGTGGGTTAGGGCCTCTGCCTTTGGCTCAGGTCATGATCCCGGGGTCCTGGGATCGAGCCCCACATCGGGGTCTCTGCTCTGTGGGGAGCCTGCTTCCTCCTCTCTCTCTGCCTGCCTCTCTGCCTACTTGTGATCTCTGTCTGTCAAATTAATAAATAAAATCTTTTAAAAAAATTAATTTATAAATATCAGGAAGAGAAATTAAGAAAATGATCCTGTTTACATGTGCATCAAAAATAATAAAATACCTAGGAATAAACTTAACCAAGGAAGTGAAAGCCCTGTATACTAAAAACCGTAAGATGCTGATGAAAGAAATTAAGAGAGCACAAACAAATGGAAAGATATTTCATGTCCACAGATTAGAAGAATCAATACTGTTAAATTGTCCCTACTACCCAACACAATCCCTCTCAAATTCCAACAACATTTTTCACAGAAAGACATATAATACTAAAATTTGCACGGAACCACAAAAGACCTCTAATAGCCAAAGCAATCTTGAGAAAGAAAAGCAAAGCTGGGGGCATCATGGTTCCTGATTTCAAACTAGATTACAAAGCTAGACTAATTAAACAGTATGCTGTTGTCATAAAACCAGACCTAGAGATCCATGGAACAGAATGCAGAGTCCAGAAATAAACCCAGGCATATATGGTTATTTTACAGAGGTGACAAGAATGTACAATGTGGAAAACACAGTCTCTTCAATAATTAGTGCTGGGAAAATTAAACGGCCACATACGAAAGAATGAAACTGGACTTTACACCATACACAAAAATTAACACTTGCATGTAAGACCTGAAACCATAAAATTTCTGGAAGAAAACATAGGGGGTAAGCTCCTTGATATCAGTCTCTTGGTGATGATTTTTTTCAATCTGACACCAGAAGCAAAGGCAACAAAAGCAAAAATAAACAAGTGGGATTATGTCAAACTAAAGAGCCTGGGTGGCTCAGTTGGTTAAACATCAGACTCTTGATGTTCCATGCTCTGGTCATGATCTCAGGGTTCTGGAATTGAGCCCTGCATCAGGTTCCACACTCAGCATGGAGTCTGCTTAAGATTCTCTCTCTCCCTATGCCCCGCCACCGCTTACTCACTCTCTCAAAAAGAAAAAAAGTTCCTGTACAGCCAAGGAAGCCATCAACAGAATGAAAAGGCAACCTACAGAATGTTTGCAAATCATATATCTGAGAAAGGATTAATATGCAAAATATAAAAAGAACTGAGAACAGTAAAAAACAAAACAAAACAAAAAAAAAAACCTCATTAAAAAATGGGCAGAAGCTCTGAATAGACATTTTTCCAAAGACAGATAGATGGCGAATAGGTAAGTGAAGAAATGCTTAACAATCCACTAAGTGTCAGGAAAATGCAAATCAAAACCACCATGAGCTATCACACCTGTCAGATGACTAGAATCAAAAAGAAACAACAAATGTTAGTGAGGATGTGGGGAAAGGGGAACCCTTGTGCACTGCTGGTGGGAATGCAAGCAAAGTGGTGCAGCCACTACGGAAAATAGTATGGAGGTTCCTCAAAAAATTAAAAATAGAAATACCATATGATCCAGGAATTCCACTTCTGCATATTTACCTAAAGAAAACAAGAACACGAATTTGAAAACATATACACCCTATATTTATTGAGGCATTATTTACAATAGCCAAGATATGGAAACAACCTCAGTGTCCATCAATACCTGTTTAAAGAAAACATGATATATGTACACATACAAAAACATTATTCAGCCATCAAAAAGATTAAGAGCTTGCCTTTGGTGATGATAGACTTTGAAGGCATTATGCTAAGTGAAGTAAGACAGAAAAAGATAAACACTTTATGATTTCTCCCACCTGTGGAATCTAAAAAACAAAACAAAAAAAGAACAGGTTTTTGGCTTCCAGGGGCAGTATTAACAGATTTTTGGTTTCCAGAGGGTGGGCAAAATTAGTTAACTGTTTGGGGGGTTTTTTGTTGTTGTTCTAATTAATTGAGTAAAAAACCAAAACAGACAGGAGAACACCAGCATGATCTGGAGGTAAGCAAAGATTACAGAAACAGGACACAAGAACCACTAACAATCAAAGCTCGGTGTTTGAAATAATACGTGTAATTTTTAAAGATTTTGTTTTTAAGTAATCGCCACACCCAATGGGGGGCTCGAACTCAAAATGCCAAGATGGAGTTGCACGCTCTACCATTTGAGCCAGCGAGGCGCCCCTGAAATATTATTATTTTTTCTTAATGAAAAATAAGGAGTTTCTTGGGCCTCTTGAGAGACCCGAGGCTGGCCCACAGCGGCCAGTACTTACTCACCGCCCCACCCCCGCCCTGCCTTCAGCCACACGGAGCTTCCCGACGGGCCCTACAGGCGGCTTCCGGCCTCGCGGTGAAACTGGGATCACGTGTGCCGCACGGCCAAGCCGGAAGTCTGCGTGAGGCCCTCAGGGAGTCGAGCACACGGACCAGGGCCCTCTCTGTCTCCGCACCTGGTCTCAAAGGAGAGCCCTGTAAATCCTTCAGAATCCACTTGTGCCTCCTGGTGTCCGAGAGGTCCAGCCACACCTTCACAGCCGCTTCTCGGCTCCCAGAACTCGTCAGCGTCCCACCCAGACGACCTGACACGTCCTACTCTCTGTTCCCGACTCTGTCAGTCCAGACGGAGATGGGGCCAGTCTGCCTTCCCCTGTGATCGTCCTAAGAACCACTGGGTTTTCCAGATCTTTCTTACTTTCCTAAATACTTTGTTCTGAAGTTTTGTATCGGCTAAGAAAGAAAACCGAGTTTTACAAAAAGACACCATAAAAACGGTGAAAAAACTAGTGACAAAGACGTACTTCCAGATTAAATGAGGGGTGCCTACAATTCAGTAAGAAAAATAGGGCCCAGTATTTTTTAATACGGGAAACAAAAGCAATTCGAAGAAGGAAAAGCTCGGAAAGGTCTGTAAGCACGGGCAGAGGCAGGTTTCAACCTCCCGAGTTTGCAAATGCAGCAAGCACTTCCCACCCCGCAGCTGGGGAAGGAACAGGTCTGGATGGGGCACAGGGACACGGTGTCCCCGCGCAGCCGGTAAACCACCTGCGAGAGCACCGCGGCACACTCGCCGGCCTCAAACCGGCGCTCCGACTCCAGGCCGACAGGCCCGCGCACAGCTCGTTTTCCCCGCAGGGGTGACAGCAGACCCTACACGTCCCTCGCACCTTCGGGCAAACCTGACGTCCTTCCACGTGAATCACCCCCAAGACGAACAGACTAGTTGTTAATAGTGACGGACCCGACGGGACTTGAACACGGCTCAGCCGAGCGGGTCTCCTCCGGTCGGAGGCTCGCCAGAAGCCCGGTAGGAAACGGGGAAGAGAAGCGCGAGACGAGAAAACCCCATCCTGCTAACGCCGCTGCGGTGCTCAGGGTACTTTGAGGTTTTGAGCATCTCCGGAGAGAGTCGGTGTGAACCGTCCTTCACCCGCCCCAAAGCTGGCTTGAATCTGCGCCCCGAGAGCGACTCTGCGACG
>NW_019154085.1:8984331-9177364 GCF_002288905.1 Enhydra lutris kenyoni
CGTGCGTCGGACGTGCCTCCGCCGTGCGTCGGACGTGCCTCCGCCGTGCGTCGGACGTGCCTCCGCCGTGCGTCGGACGTGCCTCCGCCGTGGGCGCTCGGAGGAAACGGCCCTTACGTAGGGTTAGGGTTAGGGAGCGCCGGTGTGCTTGGACGCTCTGGCCAGCACCTGCCCGAGGAGGCGGCTGGGGCCTCCTGGAACCGGCGGCATCGGAACTGCCTCCCCCGGCCCCTTGCACGCAGCTGCGGTCGCCGAGCCGAGGAACCCGCGTCTCGGCGTCCTCTCCTCTGCACGTGTTTGAACTCCTTCTGCGGAGCGCGACACCGGACTCTCCTGAAGTGGCAAGAGCTGCTGCTCGTCCCCGTCCTAAGCCGCTTCCCGTGAGCTTGCAAGCAGGGTAGACGTCGGGCACGGCCTTCCGGTGGCGTTAGAGACTCTGCGCATGACGGCGTTACCCCGACATCTGCCGGACGTGTTTTTGCTCGAGGCGAGAGAATGCGCGGTGAGCAGCACACGCTGGGGCTCCGCTGTCCTCGCATGTGACCGAGGGCAGGCAGAGGGACAGAGTTTCGGGGGTGACTACCAAAACTTAGAGGAGATTGACTTTCTCTCCAAGTAAAAGATACAAGCTTTTTGGAGGAAAATGGTAGAAGCTGGCATAGCTGTATTAAGACAATGAAGTGATGACGTCTGCTTCTACATTTATAGAAATGCACCGCCCTCGACAGCATGTTCCGAAGTCATTGCAGGGCCGCCCGGCGGCCCCAGTGGATAGAGCGTCCAGCTTTGGATCTCGGGGTTGAGCTGGAGACCCACACTGGGCATAGAGCCTCCTGAAAAAAGTCAAAACTAAAACTGTGGGGAAAAAAAGATTGCAAGTGTTTGTTCCTCCTGCTAGAATTACTTACAGCCAAGCAAACACCTCGAAATATAAATGAATTTATAAGCTATGGTAAGTGCCACAAAGAACTTCTAAATGACTGTTTTGTAGCCGTTAATTTCCTCATCTGAAGTTTTTTCATGTCTTAAATTTTCCATTTTTTTCTTTTTAAAATTCAATTTTCCCAACCTTTCCATTGGATTAATTTCAGCAGTTACATGTTTGCTGTCATAAGGCTCTTAATTTTCAATATTTCTTGTTATACATTCTGCTTTCCACTATACAATATTTTCTCATCTGGGGTATTAATTACATTTTCTTCTTTTCTCCACTTCTGCGTAAGGATCTCTGTCCTTAGGCTTCTTCCGATGCCGGCTGCTCCCGAGCGGTCGGCTCCGCTGAGCGCCGGGGCCCAGCCCGCTGCGGGGGGCTCGGAGCGGGTGGCGGGGTTTGCGGGTTGGCAGGCCCCCCTGCGCCGGGACAGGCTGCTCCCCGGGGCACCTCCAGCTGTCGGTCTCTGCAGGTGTGTTTTCTCGGGCAGGGTTTCCCTCCGGGAGGAGCCCTCTCGCCCCGCGCTGGGAGGATGTCGCTTGGCCGCTGGTGTCCGGAGTTGGCTAGGGGGGCTAAGACCCTCCGCCTCCAGAGTCCCACCGCCCTCGGCGCGCCGGGTGCTCCTGAGTCCGGAGCCCCCGCTGAAGCCGCTCCCGACTGCTCGCCCGCGGTCTGTCGGGAAGGGGGTGAAGGGGTCACGTGCTCTAGAGGACGAGGGTAACTGCGAAGACCTCGCGCCTTTCTTAGCCGATTTTCCTCTGCCTGTGGAGGGACCTGCCGTGTCTCTCACGCGGGAGCTTCTCGGGCTCGAACCGGCTTCCCGCGGCCTCCACCGCCTGCGGGCTCTGAGCTTTCATTCTCTGGTTTACTAAGTTACTTGCTAATTGCCCACTTGCTTTTGAGCTTCTAGAATTATTTTGTCATCTGCCTCCCATCTCTGCTTTATTTGGGGGTTGGGGCAGGTTTTTGGTCTTGAAACCTCCGCAGTGTCTCTGTAAACCGGGATGTGGTTAGTTCGCGGCCTCCAGCTGTTCGCAGCGGTAAGCTACGCCTCAGCTTCGAGCCAGGCCGGAGCCCAGTCTGGTCAGCCGGGGCCGCCAGCAGGGGCCAGTCCGTAGCCCAGTCTGGGCCGCCGGGGCCGCCAGCGGGGCACTCTGGCCGCCGCAGTCTTTGCGCCACCGCGGATGGACCAGCGTGTTTCTCCGTTTAATCCACAGGCGTACCCCAGAGGCTCCCTCAGGTCGTCCGCTGAAATGCAGACAGCGCTGACCCCGGAGCAGTCCCCTGGCTGCCAGGTCCCCTTCCAAGGCAAGCAGTGGGTCTCCGAAGGAACAGCCCTTCACCGTGCACGAGTCAACCAGAACCGTGTCGGGAACATCACACTCAAGTGGTTCCCAGAAGCCACGTTTCCCCACGTCAGATAGTTCATGTGGTCATTCTCTTCTTTAGGATGCCTCAAAAATTGTCATTTGCAGTTTCAGAACATCAGTTGGATTTGAGACTCTGGGCCCGGAGATGAAACATTTACAGTTCTTCCTTACCACAGCCTCAGGATTCAGTTCCTCCTTTTCCAGGCTTTCTGCCTGGTTCTGTTCGAGTTCTGTGCTGCTTGTGCTGTTGGCTGCCACATGCCTTGTAACTGGACAATGCTATGGTCTTACTGTCTTTACCCCACCAGACAGTAGGCAAATTCCTACTGTTCGTGCTCTGAAGTTTTTAAAAGCCCTTTTATTGTGGATTGGACTTGACACTACTGAAAACTCTGGGACATTGTCCTTGTTTGCTCTCTGCCCCTTCCTTCTTGTGAAAATAACCAAAAGGCATGAAGGCTAAATGAAAACAAAAATGGAATGACAGTGTATCAGGACTATTTTTGGTGCAAATAACAGAAAAGCTCCAGCTAGTATGAATTTTAAAATGGAATTATAGAATTGGGCATATCTTATACAAAGAATACAAAGGTAAGAACACAGCTTTAGAAAGGATGGGAATGGAAACTGGAGAAATCTCTAGAACCACTGAGTCTCCTCTCCATCTCAGTTCTGCTTAATGCATCGGTTCTATTTTTCTTGCTCAACAGAAGGGGTTAACTGCTAGTTGGCCCACAGGGAAAGCAGTAATTGTCCTTATGTTCCAAACCTACAGAAAAATTCCATCTCAATTCTAAAATTCCCAGGGAAGGACCGAGGAAGCTCTTGATTGGTCCAGCTTGGTTTAGGAGACACTCAGCTGAATCAACAGAGACCAATAGAAAAAGATCTTACTGTATAAAGTGGCTGTCAGGATCCCGTGGCTGGAGTGAGGATGCCTGCTAACAAGTATCCGCTTTTTATTTGACCGAGAGAGATCACAAGTAGGCAGAGAGGCAGGCAGAGAGAGAGGAGGAAGCAGGCTCCCAGTCGGGCAGAGAGCCCGATGTAGGGCTCAATCCCAGGACCCTGGGATCATGACCTGAGCTGATTTAACCCACTGAGCCACCCAGGCGTCCCGAGTATCGGCTTTTTAAAAGACACCTCCAAAAATGTTTACTACAGGGGCTTTTTAAATAGGCTGATGGCCTAGAGAACAGAAAAAATACAGCCATCCTCCTTTTTTCTTTCTAAAATAAACTTACGCTTAACTTCTATGTTGTTGTTACTCTGAATTGGAATAAGTATGTTCCTGTGAACGAACTTGCCAATGATCTTGAAAATGACATTTCTCATACATAAGATGGAGATGATCAGCAGTAACACCTACCTTGCAGGTGATTCTTTAAGAGGAGCAGAAATAACGTATCTAGAGTATCCAGCACTGTACTTCGCATACAGTAGCATAGTAAACACTCAGCAAGTGGTAGCTTTGATTTTAAATGCTAAACAAATTCATGCAATGTCAACATTTTTTCTTAAAAGACTGCTAGAGAGGGATGCCTGGGTGGCTCAGTCACTTGGGCACCTGCCTTCGGCTCAGGTCAGGATCCCAGGGTCCTGGATTCAAGTCCTGCATCGGGCTCCTTGCTCAGTGGGGAAGCCTACTTCTCTTGCTGTCTCTGACCCTCCACCTGCTTGGAGTGTCTCACAAATCAATAAAGTCTTTAAAAAAAAAATGAAAGATCAAGTTTCAATCAACATTTATTTAAAAAAAAAAATACTGCTAGGGAGATTTATTGTTTCCTACAAGGCTGTTAAGCACTTCAACTGGAGTCATAGCCCAGTGAGTTTATTTTTTTTATTTTTTGAAGGTTTTATTTATTTGAGAGAGAGAGATAGCCAAGACAGAGGGAGAGCACAAGCAGGAGGGAGAGGGAGAAACAGGCTCCCTGCTAAACAGGGAGCCCCACATGGGGCTTGATCCCAGGACCTTGGGATCATGACCTGAGCTGAAGGCACACACACAATCGACTGAGCCACCCAGGCGCCCCAATAGCCCACTAAGTTTAATTCAAAAGAAAAACTCAGAACATAGAATACCCAATTCCATAGGATTCAAAGATAATAACTCTAACTTACAAACTATCAGTTAGCTTTATTATTACCTGCAAATGGCAGGAAATAAAATATATAAGCATGTGAAAGAATTAATTTTTAATTATAAAAATAGAATTTATTTAAAGTATATATACATTTAAATAAACACATGCAGAGTGCACGATACATTTACTTAATATATACAAATTTTGATTTTCAACTACAAAGTTGTATATACAGGATAAAGAGCAGCTAAGAATTCCTAAAAAGCCCTCACTGTATTTCTTTGATCCTAAGTCTACTGTTTCCCTCCCACAATTAGACTAGGTCTTATAATCCATACGCACATTTATTACAACATTTTTCCCCTAAAAAGAAAGGAGCGGTTAGTAATCCTGTAGTGTATCTTAAAAGTATTGTTATCTTAGATTCAAAAACATACCATATTTAATTAAAAAAATTAATCTAGTTCTTGTAGTTTATCACAGCAATACTTTATTCCATACATATAATTCCCTAGTCTTCCTACCTTCCTAGTGATCTTGAAATGCAAACTAGGTCACATTATTGAACTCTGTCCTCTCTTCCCTATTTTTTGGTCTGAAAACCACCAACACTGGTAATGCATGTTTTTCATCTGCCTCGGAACAGGATGTTTTGAATTATGCCAGTCTCCCAGGTCTCGATCTATACAACTAAGACACATGCAGGTGACAAGTAAAAGATTAACTCAATTATGTGTCTTCCTACTACATAACCATTTCAAATCATTTTCATAGGAGCCAAGTGAATCACACAATTGTGTTGATAGGAGAAAGAGTCCCAATTGGTCTTTCCTTAATAAGCAACATCCTTTTCCATTGTATTTGGGAAACTGCACGTGCAATAGCAGCAGAGCACAAATAAGAGGACAACTCAACCATAAGAATGTCGGCGGAAAACGCAGCAAACATCTCTTTCAAATGAACGTATACTCAAGTTCTGTAGTTAAAGAATCGTACTGAGAGGTCACGTCTGCCCTACTACTGTATTCCAAGGACCCATCACAGGGCCTGGTACACAGGTGTTTAATATATAGTACTGAATGCACAGATGAATAAATGTTATGAGTAAAAAATCAGCACAGTCAACCCCACGCTGGCTTAAAGGCTAACACCTTTGGAGACAATTTTACTAAAAACAAAATGACAGAAGAATGTACAAATTCTTAAAGGAATGATAATTTTTGCATATCAAAAGATCATTATCACATATTAAAAGTTAAATACACGGATAATTCTGAAATTGTCATTTCCAGTTGGGGGTTAATCCTAAGCCCTTAGAGAACAGTGGTCCACACACAGAGCACCGATGATTCCCTCTCAGTTGAGGTACTTTATACACAGCAATAGGTATACAAAAGCTTTTGAGCCATTCCAATATTCCCGCTGCTCTGATAAATGAGAGACAAATTGTAGGCAATATCTCTTCGTAAGTCTAACTGGTCAACTTCTATACCCTAGGAGGAAAAATACATGAATGAGTTATATTTCAAACTGACAGCCAGGACAATTTTATGGCAAATAACAGTATTTAAATACTAAAATTCATGTTACTATAAAAAACATATAAAACTAGGCATATACCTTGGATCAAAATTTTTATTAGGTAATGCTGATTCAGTTAATCGCTGTAATAACTATATTATTAAATAATTAAAAATGTCTAACCAATAAGTTAAAAGAGTTTCACCCAGAAACAACAGCAGAATAAACTCCAGATGAATTAAGAATCTAAGATTAAGAAAATGAAACCATATAAGAAAAAAATTATGGCTAAATAATATAATAATATAATCTTGGGCAGGAAAGGCCCTTCTAAGTATAATAGCAAAAGTAGAAACTATAAAGGAAAAGCTTAATAGATATGAATTCATTAAAAACGTAAAACTTATTCATTTAAAAAAGAAAATATTATAACACAAATGACTAGATGGGGAAAAAATACCTGTACTATATAACAGAAAGGCATTTAAAGGATAGGTATAAGAAGACATATACCAATTTAATAATAATAATAATAATTACCCTAGGGGTGTTATTACCTTTTTTCCTACTTAAATAGCAAAGCAATGAACTCAATGGAGTAGGTTAGATCTATGTTTCTAAATCTTCCCCAATACAAAATTTTGGGGTCAACTGTAAAAATACCTACAACAACAAAATGATACCTATAAAGCTTAAGGAGCAATACCTAAAGGTATTTATGAAATAAAGAACACAAAAGTATGTATTCATTTGCTTAATGACTAACATTGAACAAGGGTAATACAAAACAGTTGTGAGGGCATATGAGGATGAAAACAGTATTTTTCTTCAGAAATTTAAATAGGAATGAGACTTTAAACACAGATTATCGTAGTACTAGCAACAATTTACCCTGTATTACGTTATCTTAAACAAAACTATATTTATACTGGTCTTCCATCTCTATAAAGAAATACTTTAGTTATATTTGAACTTGAAAATGAACAATGGCTATATTACTCAATACTCGGGCTTTGTGTCTACCAGCTCATACCTGTAAACCACAAGGGCTACCTTAAGGGAACGGAGATGGTCATAACCACAAGCTGTGTATACCCACATGGTTGCTGATCAGGTAACAAGGCCAGAATGATGAAGAGCTACTTGTTGCTGAACACAATTACATAAATACATTCAATAAAGAAAAAATGCATTCTAATACACAATTTATTTCACTGTCTGGACTATGACATGAGCTAACTGTACTTATTGATAGATGAAGTGACTCATCAGTTTTTAAAATTAATCATACGGGGCCCCTGGGTGGCTCAACTGGTTAAGCACCAACTCTTGATTTTGGCTCAGGTCATGATCTCAGGGTCATGAGATCAGGCCCCACATCAGACTCTGTGCTTAGCAAGAAGTCTGCTTGAGATTCTCTCCCTTCTTTTCCCTCACTCCCCCTGCTCGTGAGCTCTCTCTAATAAATGAATAAAATCTTAAAAAAAAAAAAAAAGCAGAAGCAAATCATAAAATACCTCTACCACAAGTGGAGGGAGTTCCAGGGCCTTCTGGTAATAGTGGATTGCAAGATGAATCAGCCCCAGTTGGTGAAGACCACGGCCCAAATTGTAGAATGATTCCTGGCAAGGTCCACGTATACTGAGGTATCGATTAAGAAAAGAAAAGCCCTACCAAAAAGATAAATAATTCAGTATTGTAATCACTGGACAAATATGTATTTGAACCAATATATGTGCCAGGTATACTCTGCACAAAATACAATCAAAAAAGAGTCCCATCCTCCAAGAACATAGGTCTGTAGTGTAGTTCCATATCACAGTATAGTCAAGAGCTCTTCTGAAGGTATAAAAGATTTTTTTTTTTAAGCTAAGGATAAAATATTCACAGAAAACAAAGTCAAATGTCACAACTGTCAAAGATCCATAATCTCTAATAAGACAGGATTTTTTTTTTCTTTGAAGATTCCAAGTTGGCTTTTGTGATGTTAGAGGCCAATAAGCTTTTTGATTCAAGATGTCTAAAACCTTAAGCAAAATATAAAATCTGAGCCCTTAAAATAATTTTAGAAAGGTTTCTTCTCAGGGAGAAGCAGCTTTCTGGGTAAATAGTACCTTTTTGTAAATTGCCTCTCTTACTAACTTCTTAACCAAAAAAAAAATGTCATTTTTTTCCCCTGAAAGCTTCTGACTCCGACTTTACGGAAAAACGGGTTATTTCAGAATGCAGCTATAATAATGCAGACTCCATGTGTGTTACAGTGTCCAAAAGCAACTTGCTTCTTTACCTCTTCCTGTATTAATTTCCACCTTTCATGTAGCTTCCAGTTACCAGCCACAGAAAGTTACAAACTGCAAAAGTACAAGCGTCCTATGTTAAGTAATTAAACAAACATATTATCTGTGAATACAGAATATAAAATGCAACTATTCCCTGGGTGATCTGCTTTCAAATAAATGATCACAAATAAAAATTAATGAATTTTTTAGAATTAAAGCATTTTAGGGATAAAAATAATTATGTTCACTAAAAAAAAATCACTTTCTGAATAACAAAAGAACCTACTTATGTATATGAATATGACCTCTGTGATACTGAAAATTATGGTTCTTAGTTAAGTAAAGCAGACAAACTATTAGTCTCAAATATCAAATCTTATTTTAAAGTAATAAATTGCAAAAATCTGAGGAAGAATAGTAAATAATCCCAAAAGAACTGCTGCAATGTAAATAAACTTTCAAGGCTTTTGATACAATAATAGGATTTGAGTTACCTGCTACATTTTAAGAAATTTTTAACAAATTTAGGAGACCCCTGAAACACTCAGTAAGTAATTAGTGATTTAAAAACTAGGTAATGGGGATAGACACTTTATCTCTTAGGCACTATAAATCATCAAATACAAAAACTACAAAAATATGACAAAAAATTTTAATGAAATAGAAACAAGAGTTTTAACATTAAGTATGTTACATTTCAAACATTTTTATCACATTTTTCACTAAAGGGCCCAAGTATATACGGTCTATAAAATATTATACAGATAGAAGAAATCATAAAAGATTTTAGTAAAACATATGAAATTAGTTTTTTTTTAAGTACTCTAAAGGGAAACAAACTGGTCACATAGCATGAAGAAACAGATTCATGAGAGATTAAAACAATTTAAGAATCATGGTATTTACGATAAAACTTGTTTTTGGAAACTTTTAATGGAAATGTTTAAAACACACAAAAGTACAAAGATTAGGACAAAAAACTCCCATAAGCCCATCTCTTATTGCTTGATCTCTATCCCCAACAAATTAAAAACTGCTGTTTAACGATAAGAGTGCTTTGAAATTTAGCTTCTAAATTACTTTGAAGTATATAAAATTTTTTCCTTACCAGGCCAAAAAACTACATATTTTAACTATTTAATAATGAGTCTATCCATAAAAATTTCCTATCAGGATTTACCAGAACATAAGCCTCGTAAGGGCAAGGAATTTCGGCCTGTACACTCACTGCTACCTGCCCATCTCCGGCACACTGCACCTTCATTACGTATTTAATTTATACGCAATCCTACATACTTCATACAGCAAAAGCATCCGTTAAGAGAGAAAAAAAGCACAGAGCAAGAAGTGGACAAGTATCACAAATAAATACCCAAGAAAAGGAAAATTTCTGGGCTTTAGTTTTTACTTTTTATTATGAAAATTTTCGAATATACAAAAGTAAAGAGAACATTATAACAGACCCCAATACCCAGCTTCAACAGTTATCATCTTTCGAATTTAGGCTTTCTTTTAACCATTTTACTTTTGAAAAACAAAACAAAAAATCCTTACTCAATCGTGCTACTCCATTCAAGCCAACATATTCTTTCCTTCCACACTACTTAAAAAAAAGTCTTCAAAATGCATCAAACATATAACCCTCTCTGCAAATAAATACATCCAGTGGTGAAAAGAAAATAAGTAAATAAACAAAATGCATCAAACATACAAACATAAAAACAACACAAAAGTTTTAAAGATACAGTGGTGAACAAAACAGATGACTCCCTCATCTTTTGGAATTTATACTTTTTTTTTTGGCGAAAGAACATGCACTTTGTGGAAGAGGGCAGAGGGAAAGAGAATCTTAAGCAGGCTCCACTCCACTTCTCCAAGATCATGACCTGAGCTGAAATCAAGAGTCGATGCTTAACCAACTGAGCCACACAGGCATCCCTGGAATTTATATTCTTATTAGAGAACACGAGCTATATAAAAAAGTGAACAAGAATATGAAAAGACTAATTTCAAATTTCTGTTAAGAACCAGAAAGCTTGGGGCACCTGGGTGGCTCAGTGGGTTAAAGCCTCTGCCTTCGGCTCGGGTCATGATCCCAGGGTCCTGGGATCAAGCCCCGCATCGGGCTCTCTGCTCCGCAGGGAGCCTGCTTCCTCCTCTCTCTCTGCCTGCCTCTCTGCCTACTTGTCATCTCTGTCAGATAAATAAATAAAAATAAAATCTTTAAAAAAATATTAAAAAAAAAAAGAATCAGAAAGCTTTAAAAGAGCAATCTGTTGGTGATGATGTAAGGAAACAGTCCACAGCCACATACACTCACGTTATTGTATATATTTTTATACATGTATTTTAAATGGATTTACAATAAATCAGTCTTCAGGACCTAGAAGGCTGGAGGCCTCAGGGGCTCTAGAGTATAGGGAACCCTCCAGATTCTGCTGTCTTCTTTCTGTATGATCTGGCTGTAAACGCATTCTACATGGCTACTTAAGTCTTAGCCAGGAGCACCACCACATGTTAAGTCCATGAGTGCTGAACACAGGGACAGGTATTGGGAACTTCCATCATGTACACTAAGCAGGTATTACTTTTAAAGCAGGACAATAAAAGCATTAAGTATATTCATTTTTAAAGAATGTAAAACCAAGAAATGAGAAAGCCAAATGAATTACCTGCACAGTGAGAGCATGTCTCCTTAAGACATACTTCTGAGACGCCATGTGAATAAATGTCAGGCCTATACAGAGGCTGTAGAGAGGTTCATGGGGATGGGTGCGAAAGGCTTGCACATATTGTCCTGAAAAAAGAACAGTGATGTCAAATGGTGTGACACGAGGACGGTTCCTTGTTTCTTCACTTATTCAAATGTATTTTATGGCTAAACAGTACTGATTTTTAACATATGCAAGGTATGTTTTCTAAAATATCAACCAGATGCACATTAGTTTGGATTTTAAAACAATGCATAAAATATAATAAAATTTGGAGGATTTACATCTATAAATGTATCCTGACTACAAAGATTAAATGTGAGCAACTAAAAGTAACTTTCTTCTAGGCACAGCTAGACACTTCCATGTAGAGTAATATTTCCAAAATAAACAATTTATTAATTATGATCATAAACCTACTCTATGATCTTAAATCTATTTTAAAAGAAACAAGAGAAGGCGTCTTTTGGCAAATGAGTCTGTAAAATTAATTGATCTGTTTTTTATGAATTCAAATATAATGGATCACGGAGGTGAGAAAAAGAAAAATAGTTCTGTTTTGTTTTTTAGATTATGGGTGTTGTTTCCTGAGAAAAAGATGTTTTCTATGTTTCCATGGATTCTATATATGCAATTATTTCATGTCAAAAGCTTAACCATAAAAAAAAAAAAAAAAGCTTAACCATATGAGATAGGGGAATTGAAGAAAAAAAATTTTTTTTTTAATTTATTTATTTGACAGACAGAGATCACAAGTAGGCAGAGAAGCAGACAGAGAGAGAGGAGGAAGCAGGCTCCCCGCTGAGCAGAGAGCCCGATACGGGGCTCGATCCCAGGACCCTGGGATCATGACCTGAGCTGAAGGCAGAGGCTTTAACCCACTGAGCCAGCCAGGTGCCCCTTGAAGAAAATTTTTAAGCAGACTTTTCTTCTAAAGGGATGATCTAGAATTTGTCATACATAAATAAAAACCTCCATTCTCTCCAGCTTCTATGCCAGAAGGTTCTGCACCCCAGAACCTCTTAAGCAGCACAGATGGTGGACTGCCATTGCACTTTCTATTTTTACCCCAGTAGAAGGTCCTAAATATAAGACAACAATATAACTCTCTATTTTATATTTCTTAACATTAAACAAACAATTCCCCACACAATAGACGAGTTTCAATGTCTGATGTGCAAGGTTACTGGCTGAACGATTATAAAAATACCGGCTATACGTGAAGAAACACTGAAAGTATTAAACAGTCAACATCCCAGTTTATCCAGAAGTGAACCTGGCAACATTAGCTTTTAGCCAGCAAGAGACACATGCCTCATTTTAAGTTTAAACATTTGGCCAAATATTTTTCTACTTACTTGCTTCTGATTCATTATTACAGAAGATTTTAAGTGATTAATTTTCCCTGAGTTTAATTAGAATTAGCAGGCACTATGTAAATAAATCTTGACATAAAGACTCATCTCTTCAAGGAACTATCAGCAAATCTTAAATCCTTTTTTGTACTATAGCAAATTAAAATTAGGTGGCAAAGTATCCATAATTAATGAAAATTATTTTAAAAACAACCTGGGGCACCTGGGCAGCTCGGTTGGTTAAGCTTCTGTTTCTTGACTTTGGCTCAGGTCATGAGACAGAGCCCTGTGTTGGGCTCCATGCTGGGTGTGGAGCCTGTGGAAGATTCTCCTGCCTTCTCCTTCCCTCCCTCACTTGTACATGCTCCCTCTCTTAAAAATAAAAGGAGGAGGGGCACCTGGGTGGCTTGGTCAGTTAAGTGTCTGCCTTTGGCTCAGATCATGATCCTAGGGTCCCGGGATTGACCCCTACATTGCATTATCTGCTCTGCAGGGAGCCTGCCTCTCCCTCTCCCTGCCGCTCCCCCTGCTTGTGTGCTCTCTCTCTCTCTAATAAATTTTTTAAAAAATCTTCAAAATTAAAAAAAAAAAAATCAAGCCTCAGCAGGGGAACTACTGACCTCTAAAATGAATTATGACTTACTTCAGCCTTTTGAAACCAAAGCTTCATAAGGAAAATAAGTATTAATATTATCATTGTTGCTAACAGCTACTTAGTATATGGGCCAGGCATTAAAAAAATACTTTATATTAACACATTTAATTTTCACAATAATTTATAAAGTAGGTCCAAATATTACCTTCATTTCAGAGATAAAGAAACTGAGTGCGATTTAAACACAGGTAGTTCCACTCCAGAGGCCTACCTGTTAACCACCACTTCGTCCACACTTGACAAAGTCCTGTCGAGGACACTTACCAAGCGCATGCTTAAAACTACCAGATACAAATGCATTGTGTCCATTTAAGACACACAGGGCATGATTATCTGGGTTTTTCAGCATTAGACGAAGACAGAAGCGATGATGTCGTACTTCTTGGGAGTGCATGGTAACCTGATTGAAAATGTTCCAGAGCTGAGGTTTATTGACATTTTCCATTACCATTACCCTAAAATTGCAGAAAGACAGTGAGGGTAAAAAACTGTGTAAAAGAAAAACTTGTATTTCTAAGAATGAACTCCTTCAGTGCAGCAACATCTTCCAAGAAAAAGCACATTGTCTCAATGTATTTAAGCAGAAACATTTACACAAAGATTTTTCCCAGAAAATGCTGCTTAAGTTAGTATTTCTACATCATTTGTTCTTTTCAACACAGTAACAAAAAATCAAGTAGTTTAAGTTTCACCGTTTCTCCCCCTGCCCCTAGAGCTGCAGCACAATGAACAGGGAATAATAGTTAATAATAATGTGTGCCAGACATTGTTAAAAGGCCTTATATATAATAAACCACTTAGCCCTCACAATAATCCTTCCAGGTGGTAGTATTATGATGTCATTTTATAAATGGGGGGATTAAGGCACAAGAGGCTATATGAGAGAGGATGCCCCTGAGAATCACCAATGACCTGAATTAACCAGTGAGTAACAAGAGAGTTAAAACAACTTAATTCTTGAGCATAAGAGACTAAGCCAAAGTGAATACACATACTCTTTCAACGAATCTAAAATAAACTATTAGAAAATTACCTGATATAGTTGTATGCCTTTCTGAAATTTTTGTCCAGTATTGCAGCAGAAAGACCAAAGTATTCTAGTTCTTTGCGTTTCTGCTTGTCATCATAAAATGAGTAATATTCCAATGAAGAATCCACAAGTAGCTCAGCCTCCTGAAATCGGGATAGGTCACACAAGCAATATATGGCCTTCAATAGAAGGTTCCACCAGTCATCTTTTGTCAAGACACTCGTGAGTACAGCAAATATTGCTAAAATGATACCAGTGAAAATCAGTTAGGACACTGTACTTTAGGAAATAGCAGTATTAGAAAATTTCATATGATCAGTTTTAAGGTTAAATTTAATAACCACAATCCTATGGGCCTGAATTCTTGCCAACACTCTTGTGATAATATGATAAGTGGATAGTTGCTCATTTATACTACTTCAACACCACCCTTTCTGCTCTGCTTAACAATCGGCAATCCCAGATTATTCTTACTTTGGATTTGTCCTCTACAAAGTCCAGCTACCTCATTTATATCTCGGTGCTAGCTAGGATACATGGTCCTATAGGGCAGAACGAGCGTGTATTCCACGACTGAGGTCAGATACAGGATTCTACACATACAAAGCATTCAAATGTGTGTTTAACAAAGCACTTGAAATTCATAATTTGAGATTCAGATTGTTCTTGATCTTGTTATAATCTTAATTTTTTCTCTGCCTCAAAATTTCCTTCCTTAAAAACCTTGCCTTCTTTGTCTGTAAGAAGCCCCTTTTTATAAATTTGTAATTCTTGAGAAATACTGAAAGCCACAAAATTTTTTAGTCTTTAACCCAGAATTCTGAGACTCTATCCTATACAAGTAGTCAAAAATATGGATATGGGCATGACAATGCTCACTGCAGTACCATCTATAAAAGAAAATTATCAGAAGCAACCATATATCAAAAAATAATAAGGGAATATTTAAAATATGGAACTACCAATGGAATATTTCACATTCCTTAATGGTAACAGCTATGAAGAAAAGAGCAACATGAGAAAACATCCGTGAGAAAATGCTGAGTGAAAAATTCAGGACACAGAGATGCAAGTAACGCCAAGAGGCCTTGCATCCTATCCTGGTACACACCAGTGTAACGTGATGTCCACCAGGAAGAAATGAACTAACAAAAAAACCCTTACGACCCTAAGAAAAACGAATAGATCTGAAAGGAGAAAATACTGAAAGAGAAAACCAGGAAGGATCACATATATAGAAAAATATACCTTAATGAAATAGTCTTAAATACATGAAGCAGAGTCTACCTTCGGGCGGACTGCTGAGACAGCAGGGTTCTGAGGCATTTATGACTAGATTACGAGCAGCTGACCGCCATTCGTCTCCTGACTCTCCCCTGCCTGCAAAACCTTGCTTAATGTTAGGTCCTTATAATGTGCTTATGGCGATTTAGCTCTTCTGGATTCTAAATCCTATCCCATGGCACACTGCCACGCCTGTAACAATTATTTAACAAGGTCTACTGACTTAATTAACAATGAAATAATTTTCTGACAGACCGATTAATTCCAATTTAAACTTTTTTCAAGTTTTCTGAGTAATAACCTCACCCAAACGTACTTGATGCATTACCAGCTAAAAACAGATGCCTTTTAAAGTCGTATTACTTGAGACTGGGTCAAAGCAATTTATTTTCAGAGTTTCTATGACTACATTTGTCAAAAATGAATTTAACAGAGAATGAAACATGTAACTGAAGTCACTGGACAAATACAGTAATTTATACTGCCATCTCATCTTCACAGATTTCTTAAAATAAGGTATATTTTCTTCTTTAGAAGTCAAAAGTTCCATTTAGTTTTTTCACAGGAAGATTCAAGCAGATGTTTTCCTTTCAATTTTCAAAAGTTAAAGTATTTACATAACCTTCCTTTTCTTTCTCAACATCAAATGAGTTTATTATACTTAAGGAATCTGGATTAGAAAATTTTATTTTATTTGAGAAGGGTATATTTTCAATTAGATTACTATCAGGTGATACTTCAGGAGTATTTTATGTAATAAAGCAAATGAAAGAATTACCTTTTGCATCACAATTTGCTGTCTCTTGGTCACTGTTGTCTGATATTTTGTCTCTTGACACTTTAATAAGGTAGAGATGCCTCTCTCCAGATTTGGAACTAGATATCAAACAAACTTGGGCTCTATTCATTGCTACCTGAATTAAAGATAATAATTTGAGATCTTTTAGTCATATTATTTCTTTTTAATATTTTATTTCTAAGTAATCTCCATACCTAATGCAGGGCTCAAACTCACAACTCCAAGATCAAGAGTTGCAAGCTCTAGCAACTGAGCCAGCCAGGCGCTCAGGTCATATAACTTTTTAAAGAAAATCTATTGTGGGGGTGGTGTGACTGGGTGGCTCAGCCAGTTAAGTGTCCGACTTTGGCTCTGGTCATGATCTCAGTCCTGGAACTGAGCCCCACACTGAGCGTGTCCTCAGTGCGGAGTCTCTCTTCCTCTGTTCACACGCTCGCTTTTTCTCTCTTTGAAATAAATAAGATCTTAAAAGGAAATAAAGGAAAGAAAAAGAAAATCTGTGGGACACAAGTATTGCAGGTGTGCCTGTAATCTTTAGTAGGGGAAAAAAAGGCCAAATTATTGTGCATTTAAACATCTAAAAGAGAACGAATAGATTTATTTTTTTCTTCCTACCAGAGGAATGTAGACCACATCTTAGTAGGGAAAAAGAAGTTACATAAATTCTTACACACAAACACACACACAAACTACTTCCCAACAAAAACACTAGACTCAGAAATGTCACATGTGGAAAACATTTTTACAAAGCAAATAATTCTGGCACATTGTGATATCTAGAAGGCCAATATCTGATTATTCTATGGTTCTCACTTTTCTAGATAGGTACTAGCAAAGATTTTATTTCACTTACTCCACAGTTAAGTTTAAGCTTTCATGTAGAAGTTTCAATTACAGTCGACCCTTGAACAACACAGGTTTGAACTGCACTGATTCATTTATACATGAATTTTTTATAGTATAGTACTATAAATGTATTTTCTCCTCCTAATTTTCTTAACATTTTTAAACATTTTTTCTCCAGCTTCCTTTATTGTATGTATATATAATACATACAACCTACAAAATATATGTGAATCAGCTGTTCACGTTATCAGTGAGGCTTCCATTTAACTGTAGGCTATCAGTAGTTAAGTTTTTAGGAAGTCAAAAGTTATACATGGATTTCCAAGTGCGTTAGGCTTGGTCTCCCTAATTCCCATGTTGTTCAAAGGTTAACTGTACATACAATTAAGCTTTAAGTCTTCTGTCTATATCTGACTTTCATTTTTAAAAGTTTAACAGCTATATTGGGGCACCTGGGTGGCTCAGTGGGTTAAGCCTCTGCCTTCGGCTCAGGTCATGATCTCAGGGTCCTGGGATCGAGCCCCACATCAGGCTCTCTGCTCAGCAGGAGGCCTGCTTCCTCCCTCTCTCTTTGCCTGCCTCTCTGCCTACTTGTGATCTCTGTCAAGTAAATAAATAAAATCTTAAAAAAAAAAAAAAGGTTAACAGCTATAACCTATGCTTAAATCAAATTTGAAACATTTAAAAAGTCAACAGTGCTAATGTACAGAATGACCATTACCCACCTTTAAAAGCATGGCTAACATGGTAAGTAAGGTGTCCACATAACCACACATTTTGCCTTGAGAAAACAGGAGAGTAGAACGATGAAGCAGTAACTTCAGTTCCTAAATAAATGAGCACATAATAATGAATGTGACAAGATTCCTTTCTGCAAGTTGTTTTGTTTGCACAGAAAAATTTTAGAAATCAAACCTTAAGAACATTTGCTTTATGATCTTTCACAACTTAAAAATCCAGTATTTTAGATACTGTAATTTATAATGTCTAACAAGAGGCTGAAACTTGGGGCGCGTGGGTGGCTCAGTGGGTTAAAGCCTCTGTCTTCGGCTCAGGTCATGATCCCAGGGTCCTGGGATCAAGCCCCGCATCGGGCTCTCTGCTGAGCAGGGAGCCTGCTTCCTCCTCTCTCTCTGCCTGCCTCTCTGCCTGCTTGTGATCTCTATCTGTCAAATGAATAAATAAAATCTTTAAAAAAAAAAAAAAAAGAGGCTGAAACTTAAGATTCAAAATCACTTTTCAAAAATGCTGAGGGGTGCTTAGGTGATTCAGCTGTTAGACATCTGCCTTCAGCTTTGGTCATGATCCCAGGGTCCTGGGATCGAGCCCGGAATGGGGCTCCCCGCTCAGCTGGAGGCCTGCTTCTCCCTCTCTCACTTCCCCTGCTTGTGTTCCCTCTCTCCTTGTGTCTCTCTCTGTCAAATAAATAAATAAAATCTTTAAAAAAATGCTGAGTTTAATATACTAAAATAAACTTTTTGGATATATGCTGTAGAGACATCTTTAATGGAGGAAAAAGTTCAAAAATATAATCTACCAAGAAAAACTTCCTTTTATGTGACAGAACCTACCTGCTGTGCAGCATTTGCATCTTGTGCTAAAGTATCTGGATCATACATGGGTTCCAGAGCTTCCAGAGCTTTCTCAGGACGACCCAGCTGCTGCTGAAGGGTGGAAAGTGAAATTCTTGCATCCAAATGAAGGGGGGCCAGATCAACCACTTTGCCATAGCTTTCCGCAGCACGTTCCATATAGCCTAAGGCCTTTAAACATTCTAAGATGATGTTAAAATAAAGCATAAATATGATCTACATATCTGTAAGATTGCCAAGATTATTTTTCCATTAAAAAAAAACTTTACAGCAGTAAAAAAATAATTGTAACAAAAATGAAATGCTTATTTCTAGTACTTTAAAACAACTAACCCGTCTAATCTCCATCTACTGACTCATCAATCTATGGATTTCTCCAACTAAATCCAAATAGCTACAAGGATACAAACAACATAGATACACACTTTGGAGTTCTGCTTTACTCACTTAGCATTATGCTTTCAACACTTCCCACGTCTTCCTTACCATTCTGAATGTTTATAACATTCAACTGATTGTTTATTTTACCATATTATCTGATATTTGGGTTATTTCCAAATGTTTACTTTAATAAATAACACTGCAGTAAACATTTTCATGTATATAAGCCGTAGTTTAAAAACTGGCAAGCCAATCTAGACCACAGATCCGTTTTTTTAAGCCATAGTGCTGTTAAAAACAATACACGATCTATGTTTTTTAGAACTGGGATTTTTATGAACTCCCAAGTTACTGGATTCTTTTGAAAAATACGGATTTGAGAAACAGCAGCAGCATCCTTCAGAGAGGATTCTCCAGTTCTCCCCACTACCTTCAGTCTCTTTACTTGCCTATTTCACTCACTCTGTTACTTGCCAGGCTCCTAGGTTCCATGACCCCCAATATAAACTACCTCCTGTCATACTCAATTATTTCCTCAGGGTAAGTTCTCAGAAGGGGATTATTGGGCTCTATTCCTCAAATTTTATGTCAATTAATCATTAAGTCCCAGCAGTTGAACTCGCCACTGTAATAGTGATAACACTAATCTAGGACTTTTTTATCTCATTCCTTTTTCACTGCAATTACCTCCTAAAATGATACTTTTGCCTCCAATTGCTTTCTTAAATCTCCAATTTCTCAACTCTCTGCTGAATATCATCCTCAGGTTAAACTTTGATAACAGGCAATAAAAACTCCAACTCCTCACTCATGTCTTCAAAATTCAAATGCCACAAATACTGTAGTTTTTATGATGGTATCACATCTGTATTCATGTTCAGTCATCCAAACGGTAAAGAGTTATCTCTAAGCGTTTTCTGCAATTTCCTGTCTGTGATATGTCTCAAAATAACCCAGATTGTCAATCAATGCTTCTCTAGCTATAGAGTACCTTCGACCATTATGTAATATTTTAAGAACTATTAGAACTTTCTGCCATCATGTAGTATTCTAGACAAAGACTACTCAAATTTTAATGCATCTTTTATGTGGATTCAATATAAAATCCTATTAGAGTATTTTTTGGCTTTCGTACATTTAAGAAACTTAGTTGTTTTTTATAAGTAATTTTTTCTACTTCATTTCGGATTATTATAAATTTAGATGCAATAAAATGAAGATACATAAAACCCAATCTTGAGCATATCTGGAGCTCAAAGAACACTCAAAATACATTAACTTTTTCCTCAAAATAACATATTTAATATAAATTCATTAAAGCTCTTGAAAATTAGACCGCACCCCAAGTCTGACAATCTATTACTAGAAATTGGAGCCTATGGTTAAGATAGGTAAAAGACACGTACAAAGTATTTTTTAACACAGACATGTTAGTCCTACTTCATGCTGGTACCGTTAAATGAATCACTCTTCCAAAGCACTAGTGTGGGGGAAATCAGGTGGCGGCACACCAAGACAACGGACAACACTGACATTCACAGGATGACCGAGTCACTACGTTGCACACCTGAAACTAACGTAACACTGTATGTCAACTATACTCAAAAAATAAGCAAAACAAGAAAACCTGACTTTCAGAAACTGCCCTGAAACCAGACACTTTCACTTTCACCAAGACATTAATATTTTAAAATAATTATTACCATCTTGGGAAAGTAAGTTCTTGCCTGGTTATATGATTAAACTTCTCCCTCCCACAAAAAATTACCTGCATGCCGGAGCCAAACTACGGCAAGGTTGTATCTTTCAGAGCAAACCAGTGCACTAAGGAGGGGAAGTGCAGAACTATATTCACCGACATCCAAAAAGGCTTCAGCAACATCTAGATAGAGGTCTCCCATATCTTCAGGATTCTGTTCCACTAGTGTTGTCAAGAGAGGCTACATCCCAAAATAAAAGGCTGAAGTCAAACTTTGTTTACAAATATGCATATCTATGTATATTTCTCTTTTTATATACCTATCAGTTACCCAGGGCAAGCCTAAAAGGAGCAAGGCTTAATAAAAACAGCTTTAAATAATCATTTTCCTATTCATTTCTGTATCTCTATTAAAAAGACCTCATACTGCCATCATTCACTCATTTAACACATTACTTCTGAAGCCTGTTATAAGTAGGCACGGTAGGAGCTAAGCTAACACTGACCTACTGTGCCCTTGCTCTGCCAAGTTAAACACGCCCAGGCCTCAGGGCCTCTGTGTTTGCTGATACTCCTGTCATTAATCAAATGTTACCTTTCCAGAGAGGCCTTTCCTGACCACCCTATTTACAACTGCAACTCCTCCTACCCCAATATTCTCTCTCTTCTGATTGATTTTCTTCCAGAGTATTTATCTCCAACCCCTATTTTACATACTTATTTTATGATCTATTTCATCCCTTTAGAACAAAAGCTCCATGACGGCAGGGATCTGTATAATGTTTTCAATACCTTATCCTAAGGTCTGCCAAGTAAATGCCCAATAGCTTTTTTTATTCAGTGAAATACTTAATCCAAAGTTGGCAGAAGAGAAGAGCTGTCAGAACTTACCAACTGTCTAAAAAGCCCAATCTCAAATTCTGATCTCTGGATTGTTCTCATTTAAAAAGAATAATTACTGCAAGCCCCGTTCAGCTTTTATAAGATATTCACACACAAATGATTTACACTTATGGTGACTTCCTGGTTATTGAAAAACATGAAATTTGGGGTAAACTTACAATTCCTTACAATTTCCTGTCAAAGAAAATAATGCAGATTTGATCTGAAGTACCTGAAGTGCAGATCTTAATGTTACTTACATTAAGTGGTTCGAGGATGTTGAGATGTACCAGGCAGACCATCAACTTCACGGTGATGTCTATGGGCACACCATCAGGTATGCTGCAGCTAACATTCTCACCAGCTTTGGATCAGACAGACAAAAAGCAGTTCCTATATGCAAGCTTAGGAAGTAGGACAAATGAAGCGACTACACCCTCAATGTAAGATCTCAATTACTTCATTCAGGACAAAGGATTCCATAGTCAATTCTAATTTGACCAATTCTATTTTTATAGAGGTTTTTTGTTTTTGTTTTTAAAGATTTTATTTATTTATTTGACAGAGAGAGATCACAAGTAGGCAGAGAAGCAGGCAGAGAGAGAGGGGGAAGCAGGCTCCCTGTTGAGCAGAGAGCCCGATGGGGGACTCGATCCCAGGACCCTGAGATCATGACCTGAGCTGAAGGCAGAGGTTTAACCCACTGAGCTACCCAGGCGCCCCTATAAAGGTTTTTTATAGAGGTTTTTATACTTCCTTCAGTCTGTCAGTAAGGAAAGAAGGAAGGAGGGGTGGATCAATGAAACACAGCAAAATATATTAAACAACAAAATGACTAATATATCTGTAATTAAAACCTGAATGTAACTTTTTCCTTAACATTTTCAAAACAATAGACAGCAATAATTTTCAACAGGAATATAACTTTTGGGACGAAAGATCCTAAACAGAAAACAGAGCTGCAAAACAATTTGAGACTTGGCTCAAGGTTAGACCAGGTCCAAGAAAACTATCAAAACTGGCAATTTTTCAGATGCCCTAATTCCTGCTTTCATGGCATTTCAATTTCTACTCCACTGTACAAGAGCTGTACTCCGATCTACTCATTCACAACCCCCGTAACACTCAAGATCGGCAGCCAAAGCACCCTATCTAATCCTATCTGTACCAAGTAGTGCTCTCACACCCGTAACCTCTCCGTCTGCAATGCACTTCCGCCCGGGGGTTTACTTAAATTATGCTTCTAGAAACCTTCTCCGATCTTTAGTATATTGCTCTTCTCTATTTTCCTATAATGTCAGGTTTACTACAGAAATTATCACACTACTCCTCCTATAATTAAACTGTATATACTTCACTTGAACCCCACTTGCCCTCCCTGTGGGGAGGAAGTATCATTTTCACCTGCATATTCCCCAAACACCTAGCATAGGACCTTACAAGAAACTCTTCTCAAAAACTGGGCTTTTCGTTCTCCAACAATTTTCCTCTTCAATATGTCTGTCCCATGTCTCATCTTGGGCTTTGCTCTCTATGAATTAGCATAGCAACTGATTTGTAAAAATGAATTACTACTTTCCATTAGGATGGATCATTTAAATAAAAGGCTTTTTGATTTTGCATACTTATGCCTTAACCCAAAGGATTATATGATGATGGAATTTGTAGGCACCATGACAGGCCAGGGAGGGAGCTATTCTGAAGCCGGCAGTACTCAAGTAACAAGCGCCTCCCCCTTTTCCCCCACCACCAAAAGCCTCATGGGGTAGAGGCAGAAGGAAGGTATTACACAGGAATTTTCATACAAGAACAGGGACGTCTACTCTGCCCACAGAGTTCAATTTTGCTACAACCTCAGATCGGGTCTTGCATACTAGTATTTTCACAGGACAGTTAATGGGTGTGATACAAAGAAAAGAGCAGGAATGAGGAAGAGAACTGAAGGCGACACTGCAAGCCACACCTCAGGTATGACTCCCCAACGAGACCCCTAACTGTGTATTTTAAGTTTTCAATGGACAGCAATCATATCAGTTTCTACTTTTTATATGAATGTTTAAGTTTGAAGTAGAAATTTTTTAATGAGAGTATTTTGCCTTTTTTGAAAAGTAAATTGCTTTAGATCTAAAGGTTTCTGATATGCTGTTCGGTAATCCATTCTTTTTTCACGTCACTAAAAAGACCCCAGAAAATGAGAAATGCCATGTTCAAATGGATGTACTGAGAAATAAAAAGGGACTGAAAAGAATTTTTCAAGCAGGTTTCTTGTGAGTAAATATTCACAAGAAAAAGATACGAAGTCTCTATGAGGAAAAAATGCTTCTGGGAAAACCTGCTATGAGAACATCAACTACCAGTTTCAAAATGCCACATTATAAACCAGAGAGGCTTATGTGCACTACCCTATGCAGAGAAAACTACAACCTTTATTCTCCTCGGAAGGTCCTTCTTCTGTATTTTTTTCCAGCACAATTCCAGAAAAATCTGTAATTACCTAAAAGAATAGAGGAAAAAGGAAATGATGCAAGAGTAACACATAGAAAACCTTTTCACAATGCAAAGGTTCGTATAGTTAGTTCAAATAATCCTTATAACATATAAATGGACTACAAAAAGCAACAGTAGTCTCTTTAAAATAAGAAACCACTGTGATATATTAACATTTTTATATCATATAAACTAATGCTTAAATAAAGATATAGAATTCATCCATATCAAATCGAACTACTTTTCCCAACAGCTTGGGAACTGAATCATAGCAATTCGTCTGGCTGCTGAGTCCTGCTACCCTCAAGTACAGACTATCTGGCATCTGGGATAACGGTGAGAGATTTTATCTCTCCTATATACATAACATATATAACTATGTGTTACATTTCATTTGGAATTACCACAGAATCTAGAAATCTGTTTCAATACAGACTTTAAATAAATAATTTAGTATGTAAGTAGCTTAATATATATAACTAAAGTGAGGAACTGTCAATTTGTAGAATTTCTAAAATGCAGAAATGTGTCCAAAATCCAAGAGAAACCTATTACATTTTCCTACCTCCAAAGCTTTGTCATAATGCTTGTTAGAAATGTATAGTTCGGCTGCTATGTTAATATCTTCCATGGAGACAAGACCCTGATGTTTTGAGAAAGCTTCTTCAATTATGTTAATAGCTGAAGTAACATCATTGGCTTCATAGTAACTCCTAAAAAAATAAATGACAAAATGGATGAATATTTATTTCATTCAGATTATAAAACTCTTATCTTTGCTTAGACCATCTATTACCTATGATTTTCATTTTCTTAAAATTAGGGAAGAGAAAAAACTTTTCTTTAAAATCATAATCACAGCTGATGCAGAAAAAAATGGCAAACACCAGTATGACAATGTCATCATGCCAGCATCTCACTCTCCAAAAGCTACCCCGTGTCATTCCAGCTCGTTCCCCCATCACCTTAGTCCAAGAGCTCTTCTACCTCAGTGGAATCTACAAAGCACTCGTCTACCTGTTCTACTGTCCTGCTGCTTCCTGCCCTCACTTTCCTCCTTCTCCACAGACCAACATTATGAATACTCCCTCCCTTATAATCTCCTCACTTCTCCTGCCCGTCTCTCCCTTCTAATAAAATCATTTGATAAAACCCCAACCCTTGTTAACTCAAATATGCCTGCTCTGCACCACCGCCTCTCCAGCCGACCACGCCGACTGCACTCACTCTGAATTAACGACCAGAAGCCTCGAGCGGGCCCACGGTGCTGGTCAGCAATGTTACCAGGTACCTTGCCCAGTACTCTGCAAATCTGAACATGCATGCAAAGTAAGTGGGGGTCTTGTCCAAAGGCATATTCTGATGCAGTAGAGCTGGGATACAGCTGAGATTCTACATTTACAACAAGCTCCCAGGAGAAGCAAATGTTGCAGCAAGGCTCCAAGGACTCGACAACTACTTCTCATCTTCTCATCTTTCTCTTCAAACCTCCAAAACGCTCTGATCCACACTCTCAGCTGACAACCTTGCTTTTTAGTTTTCAAAGAGAACCAGATCATAACATCTCACATATTCCCAACCTGTCGTCCTACTTACACACACCCAGGGCCGTATCTTCTACCTTCTCCACTAACAAGGGCAAACCCCCACTAGATCCCACTCCCTCCAACCTACTCAAGGACTTCACTCAAGCAATCGTCCCTTCTCTTATTAATCTTCAATGTGTTTTTCAACTGCAGATTATACCAACGGAATACAAATACACTGTAATTTTTCCCAACTTAAAAGTTATCTCTTACCCCTACAACCTATACCAATTACCTCCCCATTCCTCTGCTCCTCTTATAAACTTCTCCAAAGAGCTGCCTATCCCCCAGGAACTCCCACCCCACCTCCAATGTCAACATTCAGTCCTCATTTCACACGCTCTACCTTGACTACTTCACAAAGATGATCATCCCTCCTCCTTGAAGTGCTTTCTTCAATATTTCTAGAATATCACACTCTCTTCATTTCCTCCCACTTCACTGTCCATTTCCTCTCCCTGCTGTTTCCCCTGACTTTTAAACACTGCAGGACCTCAGGGTTTAGTCCTCAGAACGCTTCCCTTATCTGTCTGTCTGTGTCTGTCCCTCTCTCTCACCCCAAACCCACATACAAACACCATTTCATATCAGAAAATCCTGAAAGCTCAGCCTTCAAAATACATCTAGAATATGAATATTTCTCACGACCTCCCGCACTTTTATCCTGGACCAAACAACTGTCAACCCTTTCATAGATTGTTGCAATAATTTCCTAACTGGTCTCTCTGCTTCTGCCCTTACCACTCCTCACACTATCCTCAAAATAACAGAACTGATTTAAAGGGTTTTTTGGTTTTGTTTCTTTAAAAAATTTTATTTATTTAATTGACAGAGAGAGAGACAGAGACGGAGACAGCGGGAGAGGGAACACAAGCACGGGAAGTAGAAGAGGGAGAAGCAGGCTTCCTGCTGAGCAGGCAGCCCAAGCAGAGCTCAATCCCACATGACCTGAGCCAAAGGAAGATGCTTAATGGCTGAGACACCCAGGTGCCCCCTGATTTAAAGTTTAAGTCAAATTACACCTACTCTTCTCAAAACCTTCCAATGACTTCCAAACTCATTCAGGATAAAACCGAAAGCACTTACAATGGTCTGAAAGAGCCAAGCGACCTCCTGATGCCTCTCTGATCTCAGCTCCTGCTATGTTCCCTTAAACCTTCAGCTTGTTCCCAGAGCACACTTCTGCACTTGCCACCTACTTTGCCTGTGACACTCTTCCCTAAATATCTGTTCCCATACTTCCTTTAGTTTACTTACAGGTCATTACGATTGTAACATAGGGAACTGAGTCCTTCTCTAATCACCCTATTTAAAATAACATACCCCTATACACCAGCTTCCTATCCCTTTTCTGCTTCATTTTTCTTCATATCCTTTATCAACATCTGACATATTATATATTTGGTTGTTTTTGTTTATTGTCTCCCTCAACTAAAATGTAAACTCCACAGGGAAAAGAAAATTAAAACGCATTCAAAACTGGATCTCCTGGTGTTTTATACACTGCCCAGCACTTAATAAATATTTCTGAAAGAAAAATAGCATCTGAGAGAAATCCTAATAAACTGAAGTTATGGTAACGTAATTCCATGTAGGAAGGACCTCTACAGCAGTGGCGAAACTATTCATCCTCACCCTTTCCCCCCAAAGTATTATAAATAATATAAATGGAAAACAAATTTACTATCACAGATCAAGTAATAGTTCATAAAATAGAGGCTTAGTGGGCTAATTACATGACAGCTAGTGATGGGACTAATAGCATATAACCTGAAAAGTTCCTCAATGCTCATTACATACATCAGAGGATCAACTTAGGGTTGCCCTGCTTCAACACATTACTTAAAAATGCTTCTAGTATTCTTACATAACCCATCCTTGTGATAACAGGGAGTGATTTCATAGCTAAGCATCTTCATGACAATGGCCACAAGGTTAACAGGGTTAACCCCAAGACACCCAGACGAAGATGGTTGATCCTAGGCTTAAATACTACAGAACAGATATCCCTAGATAGAGAGCTTATGACAAGACAGTATTTAGCCAAATGGTTCTTGCTCTGCTTTGATGTATAGCACACTGGAGAAGTAAATGTAGTAGTACACAATATTTTGGAATAAAATATATACCACAGCCAGTAGCATGTGTCAGCTACAAGGAATATTTTTTTGTCTTAAAATGTTATTCTAGTACTGACTAAAGATAAATGATTATTTAAAAAAACCCGTATCACAAACATTTCATTAGCACATTTACAACAATTTAAAATAATATAACTGCAAATGTACATAACTTCAACTAAGTTATGGAAAACTGGCAACCTAATCATCCTTTTAGAACATGCCCCATTAAGCTTCTGAACACGTGAAGGCAACTGTATATACAAATTTTTCTCAGTAACCACACAGCTGACTTGAAAACAGAAAAGTACAAAAATGTATTAAATAAAACACTTCTTTGAACCTCAATAAAAAATAAAAATATATTTACTTCAAATATGTGTTCTGATTTGTAAAATAAGATGATTAATAGGAGAATCTAAATATACTCCAAACTTACTTTGCCATATCTCTAGCCAACTGCATAAAACGTTCTCCATCAGACGGAGATAAAAGATTTAAAATACGCCTATAACCATCCATTGCCATCTTATGGTCTCCCATCTGCTCATAAAGGCTTGATCGCTCCCACAGATAACGGACATTAGTAGGTTCATATTTAAGAGCTAAAAAGAAAAAAAAGAATTACAGATTTACCACAAAAAGGGGTTCATGATACCTAGGTATGACCAATCCCCTTTTCAGAAAATTTAATAAACACTCTAATTCTCTAATAGACCCAAGGGGGTTATTCTGGAACAAATCTACTTTCACAGGAACTCTCAACTAGGTTTAGTCTAAGACCAGACAGAGTCTGAATCTCTATATTAATCTTCATTTGGTCACTCTAATGAGATGTTAACCCTTAAGGAATAGCTTAGAACCAACAACAATCTCAGCAGGAAACTGAAAGTACTGTTCTTCTACCAACTTCTGTGCTGTATTAGATCACAGCATAAAGTTGCTGATAAACATGAAAGCAGAGAGACCCCAAATACTTCCCTCTGGGATGCCAGAATATAGGGAATAACTATACTTCAGCGAACATCACCCTAGAGTAGTAAGTACAATTATGAAAATACCTATTATATAACATTATATCAAACAAAATAAGAAATTTTTTTACCTTTCGTGTAGCAAAAAATAGCCTGCTTAATATTGTCTTGCTCCAGAGACATTTCTGCCAATCTAACCCATTCTTCGGTGTCACTAGGATTTAAATGTGCAGCAATCAACTCAAACTGAAGAGATTTTTCCATGTCACCTTGGTCCTCATATATCATAGCAAGAGTAGAAAACGGTTCATAAGCCAGAGGAGCTATAATGAATTTAAAAAAAACAAATTCTATTGGCTGAAGAAAGAGGCATGAGATGACATCAATCCCATGTTCAAGCTACGGATCTTTTTTTAATGTTTACTCTTTAAAACACTCTAGCAGAATTATACAAACTACTTAACAGATTTAAGAATAAACATTAGATTAAATTTGCTTTACTTCATGTTCATACACTATTAGTGTTTTGGCATTACTGTCTCTGAGCAAAGTGTAACTTCATGAAAAACTCTACTCTCCACCATGCAACCCTTGTGAAAATCCTCATTTGCTAAGATTAAACACTGCTCAATAACTCAGCAAGTTCATCCCAAAGAACACCATCACATCCGTGTTTATTTAATCTTCATGACCATAGGCATATGGATGAATGGACTAAGGATAGCTAACCTGCACCTAAACGGAGGATATCAAAGTGAATAGTTAATCTACATTTCTGAAATGTTTCTGAAATGAAGTTCAAAGATCACAAGGGCTTAAAATCAAAGATAATTGCTAAAAATAAACAATTACAAACTGGAATAAAGGAACAGGTAATATTGGAAAGTAGGAACCAAACAAAATATCCTCAAGGAAAAGTTTGGCTAAGCTTGTTTCTGATGGAGTAGAAAAGAAAAAGCAGTGACCTCAAATTATCCTAATGAGTAATCTAAGAAAAAAAAAAATTTTTTTAAAGTAAGCTCTACACCCTACATGGGGCTTGAACTCATGACTCCAACATCGAGAGTTGCATGCTCTACCAACTGAGCTGGCCAAGTGCCAAAGGATAGTATTAAAGAAAGCCAACAAACCATGAAAGAGAGCAAAAGAAAGGATCAGAGCAAATCTACAGAAACAACCACAAAACAAGTAACAAAACAGCAAGAAATACATATCTATCGATATTATTTTGAATGTAAATAGACTAAAGGCTCTAATCAAAAGACAAGAGGATGACAGATGGATAAAAAAAATAAGACCATCTATATGCTCACTGTAAGAGACTCATTTCAGATTGAAAGATACCTGCAGATTCAAAGTGAGGAGATGGAAAACATTTATCATGCAAATGGATAACAAAAGAAAGCCAGGAGAGCAATACTTATATTGGACAAACACACTTTAAAACACTGACTGTGGAGGGACGCCTGGGTGGTACAGTCAGTTAAATGTCCAACTCTTGGTTTCAGCTCAGGTCATGATCTCAGGGTTGTGAGATCAAGCCCCACGTGAGACTCTGTGCTGAGCAGGGAGTCTGCTTAAGACTGTCTCTCCCTCTGTCTCTGCCCCTCCCCTCCATGCAGGCTCTCCCTCTCTCTAAATATAAAACAAAGAAACAAAGACAGTGAGTCACCTCACTTAGTCGGTAGAGCCTGCAACTCATGATCTTGGGGTTTTAAGTTCAAGGTTCAAATTGGGTACAAGCATTACTTTAAAAAACAAAATCTTTAAAAAAAATAAAATAAAATAAAAAATAAATAAAAACCAAAATCTTTAAAAAAATAAAAATAAAATAAAATAATATAAAATAAAACAAAGATTGTAGTAAGAGACAAAGAGGACACTATATAATAATAAAGGGCCCCTAATCCAACAAGAGAAAAAAACAATTGTAAATATTTATGTGCCTAACATGGGAGAACCCAAATACATAAAACAGTTAATAACAAACATAAAGAAGTAACAGTAATACAATAATAGTAGAGGACTTTAACACTCCACTTACATCAATGGACAGATCATCCAAACAGAAAATCTACAAATAAAGAATGGTTTTGAATGACACCCTGAACCAGATGGACTAAAAAGACATATTCAGTACATTCCATACTAAAACAGAATACACATTCTTTTTGAGTGCACATGGAACATTCTCCAGAACAGATCAGATATTGGGCCACAAAACAAGTCTCAACAAATTCAAAAAAATCAAAGTCATACCACCCTGCTTTTCTGACCACAATGCTATGAAACTAGAAATCAACCATAAGAAAAAATCTGGAAAGAGTATAAATACATGAGGTTAATTAACATGCTACTAATCAATGAATGGATCAATAAAGAAATCAAAGAATAAATAAAAAACTACATGGAAACAAATGAAAATAAACTACAGTGGTCCAAAATCTTTGGGATGCAGCAAAAGTGGTTGTAAGAGGGAAGTTTATAGCAATACAGGCCAGCCTTTCAGAAGCAGGAAAAATCTCAAATAAATAACCTAATCTTATACCTAAGGGAGCCAAAAAAGAATAAAACCCACACCTAGCAAAAGGAAGGAAATAATAAAGATTAGAACAGAGGAGCACCTGGCTGGCTCAGTGGGTAGAGCATGCAATTACCGACCTCAGGGTTATGAGTTCGAGCCCCACAGTGGGTGCAGAGATTATTTAACAATAAAATCTTTTAAAAAAGATTAGAGCAGAAACAAATGATATAGAAACTAAAAAAAAAAAAAAAAACAAAAAAAAAAAACAGATAAATAGTTCAACAAATTGAACTAGGATCAATAAAATTGATAAACCTTTAGTAAGGTTCATCAAAAAAAAGAGGACGTAAATAAAGTCATAAATGAAAGAGAAGTAACAACCAACACCACAGAAATACAAACAACTGTAACAGAATATTAGAAAACCTATATGCCAACAAACTGGACAACTTAGAGGAAATGGATAAATTCCTTGAAATATACAACCTACCAAAACTGAAGCAGGAAGAAACAGAAAATTTGAACAGACCAATTAGCAGCAATGAAATTGAAGCAGTAACCAAAAACTCCAAAAAAACAAAAGTCAAGGACTAGACAGCCTCACAGGCAAATTCTATCAAACACTTAAAGAAGAGTTAACACCTATTCTTCTCAAACCATTCCAAAACAAAAAAGAGAAAGGAAAACTTCCAAATCCACTCTATGAGGTATCACCCTGATGCCAAAACCAGATAAAGACACCACACACACACACACACACACACCACAGCCCTGTATCTCTCACAAATATAGATGCAAAAATCCTCAACAACGTATTAGCAAACCGAATCCAACAACACATTAAAAAACATACACCAGGATCTAGTGGCATTATCCCCAGGTTGCAAGGATGGTTCCCTATTTGCAAAACAATCAACAAGATATGTTATATCGACAGGATAAAGGATGAAAAGAAAGGGAAAAAAAGAAAATAAAAAAAAGATAAAGAATGAAAACTACATGATCATTTCAATAAATGCAGAAAAAGCATTTGACAAAGTACAACATCAACTCCTGATTTTAAAAAAACCCTCTGCAAAGTAGGTCTAGAGAGCACATACCTCAACATAATAAAGGCCTTATAAGAAAAACCCACAGCCAACAGCATACTCAATGGTGAAAAACTGAGAGCTTTTCCCTTAAGGTCAGAAACAAGATAACAATGTCCACTCTCATCACTTTTAGTCAAGACAGTACTAGAAGTCCTAGCCACAGCAATCAGACAACATAATGAAATAAAATGCATCCAAATTGGTAGGGAAGAAGTAAAACTCTCATTATCTGCAAATGACATGATACTACATATAGAAAACCCTAAAGACTCTACCAAAGAATTACTAGAATTGGTAAGTGAGTTCAGTAAAGTCACAGGATACAAAATCAATGTACAGCAATCTGTTGCCTTCCTATACACTACTAATGAAGCAGCAGAAAGTGAAATTAAGAAAACCATACAAGGGGCACACGGCTGGCTTAGCTGGTAAAGCATGCAGCTCCAGATCTGAGTCATGAGTTCAAGCCTGATGCTGGGTGTAGAGCTTACTAGAAAGAAAGAAAGGAAGGAAGGAAGGAAGGATGGAGGGATGGATGTAAGGAAGAAAGGAAACAAGGAAACAAAAGAATCCCATTTACAATTACAATAAAAACAATAAAATATTTAGGAATAAACTTAATCAAAGAGGTGAAAGACCTGTATTGTGAAAACTATAAAACACTGATGAGAGAAATTCAAGACATTGCAAAGAAATGAAAAGATACTCCATGCTCATGGATTGGAAGAAATAATGTTGTTAAAATGTCTATGCAACCTGGGCACCTGGGTGGCTCAGTCAAGCATCCGTCTTTGGCACAGGTCATGATCCCTGGGTCCCAGGACTGAGTCCTGCATTGGGCTCCCTGCTCAGAGGAGAGTCTGGCCCTTCCCCCCCTCCCGCCCCGCTCATGCACTCACTCACTCTCTCAAATAAATCTTTTAAAAAAATGTCTCGGACATCAGTTGTAACATTTTTCTAGATATGTCTCCTAAGGCAAGGAAAATAAAAGTAAAAACAAACTACTGGAACTACATCAAAATAAAAAGTTTCTGCACTGCGAAAGAAACAACAAAACTAAATAAAAGGCAACCTAGTGAACAGGAGAAGATATTTGCAAATGACATATCCAGTAAAGGGTTAGTATCTGAAACATACAGAGAACTGATACAACTCAATACCAAAAAAACAAATAATCCAATTTAAAAATGGGCAGAAGGCACAAATAGACATTTCTCCAAATTAGACTTCCAGATGGCCACAGACACATAAAAAGATGCTCAACATCACTCATCATCAGGGAAATAGAAAGCAAAAAACTCAATGAGGTATCACCTCACACCTGTCAGAATGGCTAAAATCGGAAACACAAGAAACAAATGTTGGCAAGGTTGTAGAGAACCCTCATGTACTGTTGGTGGGTATGCAAACTGGTGCAGTCACTAGGAAAGACAGTATGGGGAAGACAATTTAACATAAAAAAATAAAAAATACAACTACCCTATGGCCCAGTAATTGTACTACTGGGTATTTACCCCAAAAATACAAAAACATCCCAATGTTTATAGCAGCATTATTTTTACTACCCAAACTAAAGAAGCAACCCAAGTGTCCATTGCTAGGTGAATGGATAAAGAAGACATAAGATAAATATATAATGGAATATTATTCAGCCACAAAAAAAGAATGAAATCTTGCCATTTTCAACATGGATAGAGCAAGAGAGTATAATGCTAAGCGAAGAAAGTCAGAGAAAGATAAATACACTTATGATTTCATTCATATGTTGAATTTAAGAAACAAACAAAACAAAACATAAGCAAAGAAAGAAAAGAGAGAGAAAAACCAAGAACAGACTCTTAACTGTAGAAAACAAACATGGTTGCCACAGGAGAGGTAGGTGGAGGGATGGGGGAAACAGGGGACGGGGATTAAAGAGTACATTTACCATGATGAGAAAAATAAAATTAACAAAGGGAAAAAAGACTTCTAAAAGGACCCTTATCCAGATAAAAGAAATGCCAAAATATTGAAAAGATAAATTAAGAGTTTACTGTATTACAACTTCCTAAGTCACTATGTAGGGCATTATTTGGCAACACATCAGGAAACCAAAATAATAAATTTAAGTGATTAGTCAGAAAGTCACTTATGAAGATATCCTTCAATATGCCCATGATTTGCAGATTAAAGAAAGATGGTAAGTATAAATTGTATCTTTTACCAAAAAGTAGATTAAAATAATCTAGCTCTGCCTAATCTGGAAAGTGGAAGAAAAAAAAGAACACTTTTTAAGGGGTTTTAACATGGGCTTGCCATATTTAAAAAAGACTAATGCCACAGAAGTCTAAAACCCCAAAATGGAATATTAAAAAACAAACAAAAACAAAAAAGAAGCCTGGTAGAGTTCAATAAATATTAATATTTCATTGAGTCATAATCAGGTTTTCATTTTCTTGGTAATGACTTCTACTCAATGTGAAAGTGGCATACTGCTGGTACAACAATCACCTCCAAGCTTCTGAATATATTTTCCAAGCAGTACAGTGAAATGGTCCTCCATTTGTTTTAAAAGTCACACTATTAAACTGCTATTATCAATAATCCCCACAAAAACCACCTTGTCTTATGATTTCCATGCACATCAATATCGCCTCCTCACGTTCTCCTCGAGCAAAGCGAATGTTGGCTTCACCCATAAGACCCCTCAGAGCTCTGGGAAGTTTACTTCGAGGTCTTTTCTCCTGTAAAAAAAATAAACAACATTTAGCTAAAATATAGTAATATTTTAGATTTCAATTCCAACCAAATTAATAAATGCAGAGGATAATGAAAATGAAATTTCCCTTTAAAACTTCTCAACATTCTAGGGGTGCCTGGGTGGCTCAGTGGGTTAAGCCTCTGCCTTTGGCTCGGGTCGTGGTCTCGGGGTCCTGGGATCAAGCCCCGCATCGGACTCTCTGCTCAGCGGGGAGCCTGCTTCCTCCTCTCTCTCTCTGCCTGCCTCTCTGCCTACTTGTGATCTCTCTCTCTGTCAAATAAATAAATAAAATCTTAAAAAAAAAAACAAAACTTCTCAACATTCTAAAACTGGAAACTAAGGAATAAATGACTACAATACTGGCTCATTAACATCAAAGTCTGCACTTTAGGAAGAAGTCTAAAATTAATCTCAGGAAATCAGTCTAAAATATTCTCCAAAAAGGAATAATTCAGAAAACTAAAACAAAAAACAAAAACAAACTTCCTACAGTAGAAAGTTCAAAGCACAGTAAAAATATATGAAAAAAGCAAAAATCAATGTGGTCAGGAATCACTATTACTAATTAGAATAATAACAAATGTAGAACCTGATGCGGCAAAACGGGTTTATGTGCCAGGAAGCTTCTTTTCTTAACATAACCTACTGAAGATCCCCCTTCCTTCAAATTTATCTACTTAGAATAAACTCGGTTAAAAAAATATCAAGTTATATTGGGGTACCTGGATGGCTAAGTCAGTTAAGTGTCTGACTCTTACTTTCGGCTCACGTCATGTTCTCAGGGCTGGTCATGAGAGGGAGCCCTATGGGGGGGCTCTGTGCCCAGTAAGGAGTCTGCTCGGATCCTCTCCCTCCCCACTCCCTCACCCCTGCTCTTGAGCAAGCACACGCTCTAATAAATACATCTATAAAGTTACAATATGGACCTTTTAATAGCAAAACCACAGTACAAAATCTCTAAGATTAGACATAAGAAACCAGGAAAAGTTGTCTCATATTTCCTTCCTCACAGTTTGAATTCTTTCTAGATATATGTATGATTTAAAGATTTCTTTTTCAGTTACTATGTCACATTTTCATTCCATTTATCAATACTAAAGGAGGCACTTACTTTCATCATCTTCTTGGTCTCACGATTGAGGACCATCTCCAGCACAAACACGTCGCCCGCAGTGGGTTGCTCAGGTGTTTCTTCTTCCTCCTCCTCCTCTTCTTCCTCTTCCTCCTCGTCATCTTCATTCTCTCCAAGCATGGACGCAAAGACCTTGTGAACTGACTTACTGACTCCATCTGACATTTCTCCTGAAGAAAGACACGTTAAGGATGTTGGATAAATGTGACAGTTAATGTTTAAGGGAAGACAAAATTATTAAAAAAAAAAAAAAAAAAACATATTCTGAGCAACAGCCATTCTCAAGAAATCATAAAAATCATCTTAAGAATTCTGAACATCCAAAATAAATTTACAAAGAAATGTACGTTATAACACTGCCAATCGATAAAATTTATTCCAGTTAACAGAAAGGAAAAAAAATCACAGGATCATCTTCTAAGGAGAAGCATCTGATAAAATCTAATACTCATTCCTAATAAAAATTCTTAGTCAACTAGAAATGGAAAGGAATATCTTTCGTTTGATAAACAGTATCTACAAAAAAACTTTCCACCAACACAGCTAATGGTGCCTTATTCAGTTACTAGAAATGAGACAAGGATGCCATCACCACTCCTTTCAACGTTTTGCTGGAGGTCCTGAATAACGTAAAATGAAGAGAAAAGATGGGAAAAGAAGATGGGAAGGAAGAAATGAAACTGTCATTATTCACAAATGATGTGATTAGGACATAGAAGATCTAAAAGAATGTACGTACAAACTGCCAGAACACAGCAGTTAAGTCAGGTTCTTGGATTCAAGGTCAATACACAAAAATTAACTGTAGTTTCTCTATCAGCAATCATGAACTGAAAATGAAATTAAAAGAAGGCCGTATTTGCTTGGTGTGTGGGAAAGCTACTCAAGAGCAAGAATTTAACAGCGATATTCAGTAACGTACAGGAGAAAAAAAGACAATTAATTCCAGGGGCCATATATTCCAATTAGCAGACTTTGTCAAACTTGTTCAAAACTGACACTTCTTTTATTCTGAATATATATGTTCACACTCACCAAGGGTCCTGATAGAGCTCTGGGATGATTCCTTCCTGGGGAATGGGGAGCTTTCTATCTTGAAAGGACGGATGGGATTATCTGAGCTGAGGAAATCTAATACACGTATGCCTACTGCTCCTGATGAGCAAGAACTGACTCAATTAATCACTTTTTTTAGAGCGGGCCTCATGGCCACTGCTCAGGGGCAGCGTTCGTCAACCAGGACTGGGAGGCAGGCACGCAATGGTGCCTGCCACTACAGTTACATATCAAAGACCAGATGTTGGAAGAGCTATTCCTCCCCTAAGCAGATAAAGGGAAAGACCCAAAAGTTATTAGAACAACTTCAGTCCTCTTTCCCACCCCACTTGTCTGACAAGGTAAGAAACTGTAACCCCAATTTGCTCTACTTTTTGCCGTTCTTCTCCACTTGGGTCAAAGGAGGCAGGAATAAAGCTTGTTTTCTTTCTATCCTAATAGTATTGATTCTCTGTGGAAAGAAGGTCGTTTATAGGGAAAAAAAAAAAAAGCCTCTACTTCTACTCCCTAGAACAGGAAAGTTCAATGTAGTTAGTTCTCCATCAGACGCTACACACAAAGCTACATTATAACTGTACTTCAGTATCACACATAACTTGTCAAGGGTAGATGGAACCGTGAACTGTCATCAGTATTCTGATCACTAGGAAGGTGTATGAATCACTGGAAATTAATGAATTTGCATACTAATTCATCAGTTAGACTCTGATGGCTTTAATTAGTTTGGGACTAACCAAATCTAGTATCTGGCCATGCAGAGCTGAGGACTGGATCTTAGAATGAGGCAGCACACCAAGACACCTACACTGTGTGTGATGACCCAGCTGGGCAGCCAACAGGACTTCCACTGGATTTCTATCTCATCTCCTACAACTAAAGCAGTAGTTTGGAAGCCACTTTATATAGAAGTACAACAATCTGGGGGAGTATAGTCTGGAAGTAATTAGTAACTGAAAGAGCTAATATAAAAAACAATAACTCTAAAAAGGCTCCCAAATACTGACGCCAATTTGAAACACTTTTGCACAAGGCACCTGTGTGGCTCAGCCGGTTAAGCAACTGACTCTTAATTTTGGCTCAGGTCAAGATTTCAGGGTCCTGGGTTGGGTGGCATGGAACTCGGTGTTCAGTGGGGAATCTGCCAGAGGATTCTCTCTCTTTCCTTCTGTCCCTCCCCCTGACTGACACGCCCCCAGGCTTGCTCTAAAATAAATACATCTTGGGGCACCTGGGTGGCTCAGCGGGTTAAGCCTCTGCTTTCGGCTCTGGTTGTGATCTCAGGATCCTGGGATCAAGCCCCACACTCGCTCTCTGCTCAGCGGGGAGCCTGCTTCCCCCCGCTCCTCTTTCTGCCTGCCTCTCTGCCTACTTGTGATCCCAGTCAAATAAAATCTTAAAAAAATAAAATAAAACAAAATAAATAAATCTTAAAAAAATAAACACTTTTTTACAAAAACAACCCACAAAACTAGCCATCACCATATTCAGTAACTCCACAAATCTTTATTGAGCACATTATTACACAACATGCACTATGCTACTGAAAAACAAGGTCATCAACAGAATACCACTGCAACGAAAAAGCACTGTTTTTATTAAATTGTTAGGTACCCTCAATATTCAATGCAGGTAACAGATGATTTTAACACACCTTCATTGACATCTTTGTCCCGCGATTTGGTGGAGTCAATTCCTGATGATGATGGAACTTCAGAGTCATTTGGATTTTCTTCGGCTGGTAACTTTCCTTTTTCCTGAAGACTCTGTGATTGAAAATTTAAAAAAAAAAAAAAAAAATGCAGATTTAGTTCTCTCCAGTTGGGAATAGGGCATTTCCCTCATTCTCTCTTTCTATAAAACTCGAGCTCTACAAACACATACAGTATGTGGAATTCACATTTGAATAGTCAAAGCATTTCAGAGTACCTCGATCTCATCCCCCATGACTGTCTGCATCAGTCACTTATAAAAATAATCTAAGAGACGCCTGGGGGGCTCAGTGGGTTGAGCGTCTGCGTTTGGCTCAGGTCATGATCCCACGGTCCTGGGACTGAGTTCCGCCTCGGATCCTGGTTCGGCAGTGAGCCTGCTTCCTCCTCTGCCACTCCCCCTGCTTGTGCTCGCGCTCTCTCTCTCTGACAAATAAATAAATAAAAATCTTTTAAAAATAACTTAAAATACCTTGATGATTTCACGAATCTACCCATTGTATCCCAGCTTTTTATTTTTTATTTTTTTATTTTTTCTTTTTTTAAGATTTTATTTATTTGACAGAGAGAAATCACAAGTAGGCAGAGAGGCAGGCAGAGAGAGGAGGAAGCAGGCTTCCCGCTGAGCAGAGAGCCCGATGCGGGGCTCGATCCCAGGACCCTGAGATCATGACCTGAGCTGAAGGCAGAGGCTTTAACCCACTGAGCCACCCAGGCGCCCCGTATCCCAGCTTTTTAAATTAAAAGAGATGGATCACTATTAGCTGCATGAATTGGGAGAGAACCCACCGGTCAATTTCAAAGGGTGCGATCATTTTTATCTCCCTTCGGACTTCCTATAAGTGAGAAGATAAGGGAAGTTCAGATATTCTCAAGTATGAAAAATTATGTGAGTGAAAATTTTGGTACCAGACAAGAAAACTCGTTTTATGGAAGATGACATCACACCCGTGCGAGACGCCTCAGAAACCGGGCGTCGGCTGAATGACCGCAGCCTCCGGAAGGCGGTGAGACGCTCACCCCAACACACAAGAAACACCCGGTGGCAAAGCTGGGACTAATGTCAGAATGTGACGGGGAGGAGGGGCAGGGGAAAGGAGGGGAGAGACGAGGTTACTACAAAGACAAGACTTTGGCGGGGGAAATCTTTAGGGGAGCGCAGCACAAGGATGAGAGGCGAGAATCAGGGTTTGGGTAAGAAGCGGCGGACGTCCCGGCCGCCCCATCCCGGCCGGCGTACGAGGCACGGGGCCCCCCACATCTAGGTGTACCACGGCAAGACAGAGAGAAGAATCCTGGCCTAGCGGCGCCTCACTTTCTTCTCGCGGGTTTTCCTCTCTTCTCTCCGCCTCTCGAACTCCTCGAAGGAGATCTTCCCTTCCAGGTAATCGATGAGCTCCGGGCTGAAACCCGACATGGCTCCGGGGTGCGGATACACAACACCAAACACCAGGCCAGAGAACCGGAAGAGCAGGATTTTATCTCGCTCCGGGGCGTCGAGAGCGGTGACCCGGAGCTCTCCGGGGAAACGGGCCCGGCCGGCGCTGCAGTCGCTGCGCTCTGGTTCCGCGCGCGCATCTGGTCCGGCTTCCTTCCGGGCAGCGGGAGCGGGATCTTCTGGGCGGAGCCCGGTGCCGGGAACCTCGGCTGCTTCGCGGGCTTAGGCCTCTTATTTGAGATGATTGGGGAGGTTTTGTTTTGTTTTGTTTTGTTTTTGTTTAAAAAAAAAAAAGGGGGGAAAGGAAAGGAGAAAAAAAAAAGTGCTTAAAGAAATTTTCCTTAATCTAGGTTGTTTCCCTTAATTCTTCATTAGGATTCCTACTTCTAATTCTGAATGCTTGTTCTTAAATTAATTTGAACTTTGCTGTAGTGATTATTTTCCTAATGTAACCGTCTGCACTGCCACATGCATGTTTCACTTTCCTGTGTCTCCTGCCACAGAAGGCAGAAGTCCCCTCCCGATGTGAGCTCTAAATCTCACGTCCTCCACCAGCGGTACCATCGGTTCGGTCTTCATGGATCCTCAAACCCTCCCTTCCCTCGGGGGTCCTTCCCTCCCAGTCCGTACACAAGTTTATCAGGACTCCTTGTCCCACCGATCAGTCCTACCCAAGTTTTCTTCTTTTCTTAACAAACTTTTAGAAAGAATCAAACGCTTGCTGTAATTACCATCCACTCTTGCTCGTTGACTCCAGGACAGGCACTGGCTTATGCATATTATTACACGCATGGCCCAAAGTAATCCTTAAAAACGGATGCTGCTATTCTCAAAGCCAAAGTCTTACGTCTAATAAGTACCAGAGCCAGGATGTGAACCCGGGTCTATGTGACCCCAAATCCCCTGTGCGGAATCAATATAGCACTTGGCCTTCCCTCCATGGAACTGTTCTTCACCTGCTGAATACTCCTGTGATCTGTATTTTACCTTGTATCCTAACGATTTCTCTGCTAGAGACACTGTGAGCATCTTGAGAACAGTACTACCCGATGCATCTTTGTGAACTCTAGTAATCTGTGCTTAAAACACACTTACGAATTAAATTGGATGGAATTGAAAGTGTGTTGGAAATGGGCAAGAGCGTTGAGGTATGGGGAATGCATCTTGACATAAAGCTAAGTTTAAAGACAAGTTACAAGGAGCCTGTCACTTACCCATTAGTACCTCTTTGTTACAATCTGGATGAGGATAAGAAACAGTAGGATGGCAGAATGAGAACCACGACCCCAAGACTTCCAGTTGAGAGAAAAATACCTCACAGCTAGACGTCACCCCCTTTCTCATGATGAAGAATCCTCAGGACTCTGCCTGGGTGTAAAATATGGAGGCTCGCAGGGTAGGTTGGATAAGGTTCTCAACAGAAATCATTTACAGGGAAATTCTCCCCTAAATTTCTTCAGGCAGTCAGGGAATTGCATCCAAGAGGAAGTCAAGGGTTTGGTTCTAACTATCCTGGGGGAAAAGAAGGGAATCGAGGGCAGGAAAGATGTTCACCTCATAAGAACTCTCGACTAAGACCCAGATGGCTTAGACCAACTTGTCTCATCGTTAGTTCCCTGGAATATGGAATAACAATTGTGAATCTGTAGATTCATATTGGAGAGAATAGAGAACAGGGAGCAGCAGTGGAAGGACAGCTTTTATGCTGTTGACAAAGAGACAACAGATCCAAAATGGAATCACTTGTGCTAAACCCACATCACAAAACCAAGACTTAATACCTAGCTTAGTTACAGTTTGAACCCCTCTCAGGAGTGGAATCTTAAGCCGGTCCATCTGTAATTACCTGGTCAGCACTAGCAAGGTGACCTCACTGCATGATAGACCTCTGCTATCCCTAAGAGGAGGTGATCTTGCCACAAACTGTCCACTCTTTGCTGGTAACTTCCTTGCCCCACCTTCTTCTAGCTACAAAAGTCTTTCACTGTGTACAGCTCTTTGGAGCTCCTATTTTTTAGATGATGTTCAATTCATGGTTCACTGAATAAAGCCAATAAGATTTTAAAATTTATTCTCAAGTTGAATTTGGTTTTAAACATGGAACAACTTGTGGACGTGAGAGTTACAACCCAGACTCTAGCAACATATCTTATAAAATTGTAATCTTTCTGTTTTTCTTTTCTCCATTTCCTGGTAAGTGATTTCTCCCCTGGTGAGTCAGAGGCATCTTCATTACCTTGAGATGAAGTGGAATTGTTCCAGAAGTAATGAAAATAGTAAGAAGAAACCTTTCAGACATTCTGATTGCTTTTGGGAATCAAATGAAATGTCTGTAGAAAGAACATTGAATTTGCCAGGACAATAGAATTAAGAGTATACAGGGAGAAGGTGACTCCATCCTTTCTCCTCGTCAAGGGGAGGAAACAGAATGGGGTGTGACCCTTTTGGGGAGACAATTCTTCCATAATTCTCTCACTATTCTGCAAAAGCTTGTGACAACGTTCAATCTGGGCTATATTTTCAAAGATGTCTGTAGAGCAATCAACCTTGAAAGACAGAGAAATTATCTTTCTCTGGGGCAGAGGACAGATTTGTTATGTGACCAGTACCATAAATATAATGTTTCTCTTGGGGCAAAGTTTGGGCATGTTGTGAGTAGCCCCTTGTAAGAGTGGGATTTTCCAAGTTTGGGGTTCCTCAGCTGGGGCACAAGTGCAATATACTTGAACACACCTCTGTGTGGCTCCTGTGATACTTGGGGGATAAGGAGAGCCAATGTGGATGTAAAATCATGCTGTCTGCAGCGCCATGAGTAATAAAGTCTCTTGCCTCAGCCCAAGAGGCTCACATGTCTGACAGCATCTGTGAAACTGTAGAAGGATAGTGTGTGACTTACAAGTAGAGCAGAACTTCACGCCCTAGTTCTTGACTCCCCTAGATCTGGGATAAGGGACAACTGGACATGTCCAGAGAATGGAGTACTCCTCAAAGAGGAACGGAGTCATGGTTGAAAGGCTGTCAGAGACCTATGTAAAGAATTACCATGGGCCCCTTGGGAACCTGGATCACGTGCAAAACATTAATTTTCGTTGGAGGAAACGTGACACTTTTGCTGTTTTCCTAGCAACGGCTCTCAGCCAAGAAGAAAATCACTTACCCAGTGGACATCTAGCAACGGGTGTAGGGAAGTTTGGGTTTTCAGGATAATAGGGCAGGTGTGGGGAAATGACTGATATACAGTGCCTGAGGACCAGGTGTGCTAAACGGTCATACAAGTGGAGACTTGCCCTTTCCCAGCAGCCAACAGTACCACCATCCAGAAACTCTGGTCAGGATGGAGTCAGGCCTTCCATCAACAGCTGCCTTACAACAGCAAGTTTTCCAGCAGAAGACTGTGTGCTCCTGCCCTGAGACTGTGTAGACAGCAGGCAGAGCAGGCAGAGGGAGAAGCCGGCTCCCTGCAGAGCAAGGAGCCCGATGCGAGACTCGATCCCAGGACCCTAGAATCAAGACCTGAGCTGAAGGCAGCCTCTTAACCGATGGAGCCACCCAGGCATCCCTCAAGACATGTTTATTGAACATTTGCTATGTGCACGGCACTGTGCTAGGTCCTAGAGAAATAAAAATGGCTTGGGTATGATCTCTGCTCACAAAGACATCACAACAGTCCAGGGAAAACAGGCACATATACAGCTACTTAAAACAGAACAAATTAGGGGCGCCTGGGTGGCTCAGTCGATTAAGTGTCTGCCTTTACCTCAGGTCATATCCTGGGGTCCTGGGATCATGCCCTGCACTGGACTCTTGCTCAGGGGGAGTTAACTTTTCCCTCTCCTTCTGGTTTGCCCTCCTGCTGGTGTGCACTCTTTCTCTCTCTCTCTTTCTCTCCCTCAGTGAAGAAATAAAATCTTAAAAACAGGACAAATTAAACCAGATGCAGAAATCTATTTTTGCATAAATATTTTATTATTGATATTGAGTATCAATGAGCCACGAAAAAGCTCCAGAAGACTATTGTGGAATATACAGACTAATGTTACTAGGACGCCGATGTTTGCCAGGTAGTACAATGCTCTTTTTGTAGGAATCACAGAGAAAATGATGCAGCTCTCCATAGTCATACAAGAAAAGTAGCTGTCCCAAATGAAAATATGAGAAGCAGAGTGATTCAGCCTGCATTGGTAGGGAGAGAAGATTGGTTGTAAAGGAAGGGAATTCCACCCATTTCTACTCTCCCTTCTTAAGGATGTGTGTGGAGAAAAACTAGAGCTGGAGTGTGGCTAGGATATTCGTGTAGCACAGTGTCCCGCGCTGAATATAGTGGGGGGTGGTATCTCCTGGAGACCCTAGCAACTCCTAGAATCCCAAGTGTTTTTCCTCTCCATTTCCGCTGACCTGTGGATATTTATCACTTCTTCTCCCTTGGTATCAAACTGGGAGGTCTCTCAATAACGTAGGCTGAAAGTGGGGATGCATCTTCTTTTCAGGAAAAAGACAGATTATAAGCCCAAATTTCCATTACATAGAATGAACTATAGTAAAAATGAGCAGAGTCTCTTTCAGATAATTTATTGATAAAAGGTAATTCGCATACATGTCTTAAAGAGAAGCTTAAAAGAAATGTAATTTAGAGGATCCCCATCTCTTCTGCCTGTGGTGTTCTTCTAACTCTTACAAATAAGAGCTCTACGTCGGTGTTTGTGGTTCACAGAACAGAAGAAAAGACTCCAAAAATATGCACATAAATCACATATGTCCCAAAGGTCAATCTATTTATATGTAAATCTGGAAATGTAGAATAAAATCACTATTAATTGACAAATGAGTGGAGGGGGGAAAAGGTTGAGCCATGACCATGATTGAATTTTTCTAAAGAGAAGCTTCATCTGTAGTTTTAAAATTGCCAGACACCTGAAAGACCAAGAAAATGTTATCACGAAATAGAAAGTGAAGATTATGCAAGCAATACAATGACCCTCTTGTTTTTCTTTCTTTTCCTTTTCCTTTCTTTCTTTTTTTTTAAGATTTATTTATTTGAGAGAGAGAGAGAGAGTGCCGTGGGAGGGTCAGAGGGAGACATAAAGAGACTCTTTGCTGAGTGCAGAGCCCAGCCTGGGGCTGGGTCCCACGCCCCTGAGATCTGAGCCAAAACCAAGAGTCGGCTGCTCAACCGACTGAGCCAGCCGGGCGCCCCTGTATTTCTTTTCTAATTGGAGGTGTTAGGACGGGAGCACATGTAATTATGAACTATTCTCCAAATAGAAGCTTAGCTTCTCTTACAAAGTTGAACAATTCCTATTACATTACGATACTACCAACTGGGTGCTTTCTCTGTTTCCTGCCCCTAAACATTACCCCATTCCGTGCTCACATGATGTTATTTATTTGATACTTTCTCTGACACTTTCTGTGAGTTAGAGATCAGTTTCTGCAATTTATAAATGAAGAAACCAAGGCTTCCAACCAACTCGTATGCAATTCTGTCTCATGCTGAAGCAGGCACTGCGGTATTAACAACTGTTCTGTTTTAGTGTCTAATAGCCTAGGGCCTCAGTGGGGATAATAACCAAGGGAACCCTTCATTAACATCCTCCTGTTTATTCTGATTAATTTCTCATTGTGGGAGCTGTCGAGTGCATATGCCACATGGTAAATTGCATTTTCCTGTTAGAATAGCAATCATTATTTTAAAAAGGCATCACATTTAAAAAGGAAATAATAATCAAAACCCTTTCACGTGCACAATAAAGTGCAACATGGTATGCTTCCCCACAATTTCATCTCTATCTTGTGGAAGAATGGGAGTAGATTTTATTTATTTTTTAATTTTTTTAAGATGTATTTATTTATTTATTCGAGAAAGAGAGCAAGAAAGCAACAAGCAGGGGGAGCAGCAGAGGGAGGGGGAGAGAAGTTGAGCAAGGAGCCTGATGCGGGGCTCGAACCCAGGACCCTGGGATCATGACCTGAGCTGAAGGCAGAGGCTTAACTGACTGAGCCACCCAGGCGCCCCTGGGAGTAGATTTTAATTATGATTTAATTCCCTTTTTTATTCAGTCAAATGAAAAGCTAATAGACTCGAATCACAACATATTTACTTGGAATGCACCATACCTGGGTTTTTGTAAATGGTAAATATTTATTTGATAGGAATGCTAAGGTAATATGAACATCAAAACTCAAATCTTAACCATAAATAAATTTCTGGGTTTTTTTTCTATGAGGAAAATGCCATCTTTACTAGTATTTTACTCCCCCCACCCCACCCCGGGTGAGGAAGTACAATTTCAAGTACATGTTTATTACTTTTTTCTAAGAAGAACCATTGTTTTAAACTTTTCTATTAAATCCAACTGCACTGTTTGACATTTTACTTTATATGTGATTTCCCACATAACTTAGCTATATGATCTGGTATGAAAAACGATAGGTAAAAGTGTATAGTATTCCACTGTATTTACAGTGATAATTCAAGGGAAGCCTGTCCGGCTCATTTGGTAGAGCTGGTAACTCTCAACATCAGGGATGTGAGTTCAAGTCCTATGTCGAGCACAGAGATTCCTTTAAAGAAAAAAAAAGTGATAATTCTTTCAATATAGCTCTTCCCAGAAAACTGTGCTTAAAAAATCATAAGCTGTCATTTCTTTCTTTTTTTTTAAATTTTTGTATTTTTTTAACATTTTTTAAAAGATTTTATTTATTTATTTGACAGACAGAGATCACAAGTAGGCAGAGCGGCAGGCAGAGAGAGAGGGGGAAGCAGGCTCCCTGCTGAGCAGAGAGCCCGATACGGGGCTTGATCCCAGGACCCTGGGATCATGACCTGAGTTGAAGGCAGAAGCTCAGCCCACTGAGCCACCCAGGTGCCCCTCTTTTTTTTTTTTTTTTTTAAAGTCCCAACATGAGGCTTGAATTCATGACCCTGAGATGAAGACCTGAGCTGAGATCAAGAGACATCTAACCGAGTCACCCAGGCACCTCAACTATTATTCATTTTTAAAACCAGACCATGAAATACATGAACCAAATCCAAATATTAATAATGATGATTATCATCAGAACTGAGAACATATTCCTTTGAGAAAATAAAAAATCATTTTCTAAATAAATACTTTCAAATCTCTTTTTGACTGAGTTGTATAATTGGACAGATTCTAGGGATAAAGGGATAACTTACCTGTGTTCAGCGGAAACACTCAGCCTTTGACATAATTAGGAAAGGAGTTTTTCTGCTCTTCATAATCTGCAAATGCAGAAGCAAGAAGTTCTGATTGGAAAGAGAGAGGTCTAGGATTCCCATTCATGGAGAAAGTGTTTGGAAACCTCCCAAGATCAAGACCTCTTCCCTTAAAATATGCCTGAAGGGTTCTAAAAAACTGAAGAGAGAAAGAAAGTGTTCAGTGCCATATGTAAATGAAACATCAAAAATACTCAGAGACAGATATTTTTTCCCTCTCTTTTTCCCCTCTGTGAATTGACTTGAGGGCTAATCTAGGATTCAGGAGGTGGAACACCCGGAAATAGAAATACACACTTTGGCTACTTCTCCTCCTTCCCTTCTGATGTGGAAGTCAAAGGCAGAAGAAAAATTATTAAATTTCCTTACTACTTACAGCCCAATGACAAGTCCTTGAAACAGGCAGAGGGACATTCCTCTAGGGAATCAACTGCCTCGATGTTGATATTCTGCTAAGAGCAAAAGGCAATCTTAGCCCAACGCCCATAATTCTGTAAATTACTTTAACATATGAGAATTCCTTTGGAAACTTCCTTTATCTCTACCCCCCAAGATACCTCTTGGCAATCATTCCCCAAGTATATGACCCACCCATACACATCTGAAGGGTCTCATGACTCAGGTTGTATTGGACAGTAATAAATGACCTTTTCCCAATAACAGCTCGCCCTCTCAAGATCCTGGAAACCTCGCTTACAAAGTTTCTTAGAGACTGATGCTGTCCCTAACCCCCTCCCACCTTGAAAGTACATAATGGGCCACTCCTCTTGACCCCGGTGCAGCTCCTTCTGCCCCTGGGTCCTGTCCCTGTGCTTTAATAAAATTACCTTTTTGCACCAAAAACATATCAAGAGGGGCGCCTGGGTGGCTCAGTGGGTTGAGGCCTCTGCCTTCAGCTCAGGTCATGATCTCAGGGTCCTGGGATCAGCCCCGCATCAGGCTCTCTGCTCAGCGGGGAGCCTGCTTCCTCCTCTCTTTCTCTCTCTCTGCCTGCCTCTCTGACTACTTGTAATCTCTACCAAATATATAAACAAAATCTTTAAAAAAAAAAACATATCAAGAATTCTTGGCTGTTGGCTTCAAACTCTGACATTCTTTCCTACATCACCCTCCACTGTCCTTTACCTGCCTTCTTTTTGATATTTCAACGCTAAACAAGATAATTCAACATTCTTGGTAGAGATTGAGAGGAATATCATTTTTTTAACAGCATCATAGATAGAGGGTTTATTGTAAACCACCTCTGAAACACTTAAGTCAGGGATTAAACTGAATTTCACAGTGATCAGAGCTCCATGCCTCCTCTCTGACTGAAGGTGAGATCCCAGGCATTGTTTTCTATGCTAGAACTGTAAGACGTGCATTTTCCAGCTTTCCTTTAGGAAATGGATACATAGAAGGTTGCAAAGGGCTACTTGGTTGTTTTAACCTTATACTGTCATATTTCACATCAGTTTCCTTATGGAAACTGTATTTTGAAATAGGAAAGTTAGCATGTTTATTGCATTTGGCATATTTTTTTAAAGATTTTATTTATTTATTTGACAGAGAGAGAGAGATCACAAGTAGGCAGAGCAGCAGAAAGGAGAGGGGGAAGCAGGCTCCCTGCTGAGCAGAGAGCCTGATAGGGGGCTTGATCCCAGGACTCTGAGATCTTGACCAGAGCCGAAGGCAGAGGCTTTAACCCACTGAGCCATCCAGGTGCCCATATTTGGCATATTTTTAAAAGAGAATTTTTGCTAGTGTTTTGAATTCTTTTTCCTAGATAACTTTTATTGAAAATAATGCGGGGAGGGGGGCTCCTGGCTGGCTCAGTTAGTGGAAAGTGCAACTCTTGGGGTTGTGGGTTCAAGCCCCACATTAGATGTAGAGATTACTTAAAAATAAATCTTCAATAAAAGAAAGAAAATAATGCCTGGTAAATCGATAAGAATGCAGATCAATTTTCAGTTTTTCCAATTGAGCTTTGCATGTATTGGTCATATGAGACTGTTTTATCATCAGTTCAATCTGAACTGTGAAAAAATCAGTTCCCTGCTATGTTCTTGATTTTGTATATCTATGACAAATCCAGGCTATAAGGTCAATGCGTATGTGAGATCATTTACAAATGTAATGTGCTGTATGAGTATAAAATCATCTTTAAATATAAATTTGTTTCTCCTTACAGAAACAGATGTAAATTGGCCAAAGGAACAATAGGGTACCAGCCACTAGGCTAGCAGAGCCCTTGACCAGTCCTGTTAAAGAACCGTCTTGGCACGTGGCAGCCTCCTCTCCACTGCGCTCCAGCAGACTGCAGCACGCATACGTCCAAAGACATGCCAGTTTCACCCTGTAGCCCAGCAGGTCCCAGTGCATGCTCTTACCAGATCTCGGTTTCTGGGGTTGTTGAGTGACTTCCATTTCTCTTTGTTTCTCAACGTGGCTCCATGCACAAGCCCAAGTAGCACCAGGGCAACACACAGCAGCAGGAAGGCTTTGGGCATGATGGAATGCAGCTGAGAAGAAGGAAGGACCAGGGAGAGTCAATGGTTAGAGAGAGAAGACAGAAAGAGAAAGAAACGAAAAAGGAGGAGGAGGGAGAAGAAGAAGGTAAAAGAAGGGAGGGGAGGAGAGAAGGGAGGGCAAAAGTGGAAAAGAGAAAGAGAAAGTATTTTTAAAGAGAGACAAGAAGGAAGAAATGGTATATTTGTTCCCCTGAATTTTGCAGCCCTCTTTTTTTTCTACGTTGATTTGCAGATGAAGAGCCCCCCCAATTCAATTGATTACCTCAAAGGAGTCCATGATGATGAGAATATTATACAGTGATAAGCAAAGCAATTATGATACAACCTAGAAAGTCTGAGTATGCCTTTTCATCTTTGGGAAAAAATGCACTTTTTCATCTCCAGAGAAAGCACAATTCTTAAAAAGCAAAAAGAAAAAACCTTGAATTACTTAAGTGGTAAGACAGCAGTCTTGAAAAATGAAGGAGGAGGAGGAGGAAGAGAAGAAAGAAAAGAAAAATATGAAAAAAAAATGAAGAAGGAGGAGGAAGAAGAGAAGAAAGAAAAGAAAAAATATACCCCAAACTGGGAAAATACTGTACACACAAGTCTGGCACAGACACATAGCACACAGGCATAACCACAGATTTTTTTCCCACCCCAGTGTGTGAAATGGAAATGAAACACACAGGAATGGCTGATGAAACTTACCCGGAGTTGGGTTTTGGCTGGCCCTGGTAGGCTACCCTGTTTACAATCTGCAAAGCAATTCATGGCTACTTATAACCAGTGGACCAGCTGCAAGGGGGAGTCAATGACGTGAGCAGGGGCAATCGAAAAATAATGATTTCATTCTCATGCCTGGCACCAAAGACCCTTGAGATTCACGTCTTCAAGCTTCCTCAGGGTGACAGTGAACTTATATGTCTTATAAATACAGTGGCCACTCCTCTAACCTCTGAACATTTTATGTGGTTTTTTTATGAAACACACAAGGCACTTCTACACAGCAAAGTGGCTTTTTACTTTTTCACTCTTAAGGGAAGGGTATACACAGCAGCTGGCAAATGATGATGATTACCCACCTAATAGAAGGCTCCTTTGGAGATACCAGCTTTTTAAATTAACATCATTTTTGAACAGGAAATTCTATTGCAAGAGATAAAATTGTTCTTTGTGACCTACACCTTATAGTTCTTCTGAGAATCTCAAAAAGCATTACAGGTTTTAAATAGCAGCATGGTTTCTCATAAAAACCCCTTCAAAATAGAGCAAAAAGAGAGCATGTGTTTCTTGGAAAAAAAGAACAGTTGCTATACCCATTCTTGCTGTATAAATGCCATCCTAAGAAAATGGTAGGGTAGAGAAATGGGATTTGAGTTGTGAAGTTGCTTCGGTTGCAATAATTCAGAACAACCCAGGACGAGGTCTTTGTGAGAAGGCTAGTAATCTGGACTAGAAATTAGAATACTCAGCTGTGGTCTGTCTTGCGTATTGACCCTGAGCTAGTCACAATGACCTACAATTGTTCATTCCTTTCTTCATTCATGCAGCAAACTTTTTAAAAAGATTTATTTATTTACTTGAGAGAGAAAGAATGTGAAGTTTGGGTGGGGGGGAGGGGCAGAGGGAGAGGGAGAGGGAATCTCAAGGAGACTCCCCGCTGGGCTGAGCACAGAGCCCGATGTGGGGCTTGATCTCAAGACCCTGAGATCATGCATGACCTGAGCTGAAATCAAGAGTCAAACCTTCATCCAATGAACCACTCAGATTCCCCCGGGGAACAAAATTTTATTGAGTGCCTACTATAGTCCAGGCACTGCTTTGAAGATAAAATGTTAGGAATAATAGGTTCTGCCTTCAATAAATTAATAGATTAGTGGGCAAGACAGAGATAAATCAAATCATTATACAACAAAATGTATAAATACAAATGATGAGAATATCTATGAAGAGAAATTGGGCGCTGTGAGAGGTAGAAGAGGGGGCTTTGATTCCGTCTCAAGAGTCAGGAAAGGCTTCTGTGAAGAAGCGACCTTACATCTGCTAGGTGAGGAGGAGTTACGGAGGCAACCTAGGGAGACAGAGGGCGAGAGTTTCAAACAAGGTGAACAGCTGCGCTAGATTCTGTGGCCGAAAGCAATATGGCACACCAGAGCGACGGAAGATGAATTATTGTGCCGGGAAGAGCGGGAGAGTCTGCTGAGACATGGGGCTGGAGAGGTCGTCAGATTATGATCTGTCTGCTGTGAGCAATGCTGACTGAAGGGTTGTAGTATCCAAGCAGCTTGAACAGACTTGCAGTTTTAAAATACTTTTCTGGTTCCAATAAGGAGGAGAGATTGAGGTAGGAAAGAGGGATGTAGAGGACCAGTTAGATGTCTACTGCAGTGATCCAGGCAGGGAGATGGTAAACGGGATGAGGACGGTAACACAGATGTAAAGACGTGGGAAGACCTGAGAGATATTTAGAAGGTCTGAATGCGACGGACTAAATGCTATGGAAGGCCAAACTGGGCGGAAGAGAATTTCAAGAACAATCCCTGGGTGTTGGGATTATGCCACTGAGTGGACGACAGGGCCATCCTCTGAGATGTCCAACACTGGCGTGGAGGGAAGAAGATCACGAGGTCCACTCTGGACGTGCGTTTGAAGAGCCTTTAAGATCTTCATGAGGTGGAGAGTACCTTGTTGGATACACAGTTCTGGAGCCCAGAGGGGAGATCTGGGGGAAAATGTAAATATGGGAATCGTTAGCATGTAAATGGGTGAGATTACCTCAGCAAAGATTAGAAAATGAGAAGAAAATTCGGCCTAAGACTTGAGTTTTGAGACGTTTTTATTACGTCATCTCTCCTTAAAACTCCCAGAGTTTGAAGTTCAAGTACTTCACGATAGGAAATATGAAACTGTTAATGAGATTACAGCCAAGTCGTTATACTATAAACTCCTTAGACAGTGCTCAACCTTATACTTCCTGTGCCAAGCACACGGAGCCCAACACATAAATGATACATTCTCTAAAATGGGAAAGACGGAGTAAGTAAGGATAGATTTTCACAGCCATTTATCTGTGAATATTTTCTAACTTTATCCCCATGTATATAAAAAACACAGCTCATTTTCTCCCATTTAAGAGCTCCCCATTTATGAAATATTTATAGGCATACCTCAAAGATATTGTGGGTTATGTTCCAGACCTCCCCAATAAAGTGAATACCACAAAAAAGAGAGTCAAACGAATTGTTTGGTTTTCCAGTGCATATAAAAGTTATGGTTGCACTATACTACAGTATAGTAAGTGTGCAAGATCACTGTGTCTAAAAAAAAACAAGGTACATACCGTAATTTAAAAATGCTTTAAAAATGCTTTGTTACTAAAAGAAACAAAAGAAAGCTAACCATCAGTGAGCCAACCTCTTTTTGCCGGTGGAAGGTCTTGCTTTGATGTTGATGGCTGCTGACTGATCAGGGTGGTAGTTGCTGAAGGTTGGGGTGGCTCTGGCAGTTTCTTAAAATAAGATAAGTGAAGTTTATCACATCAATTGACCCTTCCTTTCAGGAACGATTTCTCTGTAGTATGCAATGCCATTTGATAACATTTTACCCACCTCTCAAGTTTTGCCATGAGGTTGCAGCAACTCAATCCCATCTTCAGGCTCCACTTCTAACTCCGGTTCTCATGCTATTTCCACCACATCTGCAGTAATTTCCTCCATTGACATCTTGAACTCCTCAAAGTCATCTGTGAGAGTTGGAATCAACTTCTTCTTCCAAACTCTGTGAATGTTGCCATTTTGACCTCTTCCCATGAATCACAAATATTCTTAATGGGATCTAGAATGGTGAATCCTTTCCAGAAAGTTTTCCATGTATTTTGCCGAGATCCATCAGAGAAATCATAGTCTATGGCAGCTATAGCCTTATGAAATGTCTTTCCTTGACCCGTGGGCTACAGAATGGATGTCATGTTTGTAGGCACGAAAACATTAATCTTATTGTACATCTCTATCAGGGCTCTTGGGAGATCAAGTGCATTGCCAATGAGCAGTAATATTTTCAAAAGAATATTTTTTTCTGAGGAGTGGGTCTCAACAGTGGGCTTAAAGGATTCAGTAAGTCATGTTATAAACAGATGTGCTCCCATCAGGCTTTGTTGTTCCATTTTTGGAGCACAGGCCGAGTAGATTTAGCATAATTTCTAAAGGCTCTGGGATTTCCAGGACGGTCACTGAGCACTGCTTTCATTTACAGTCACCAGCTGTATTAGCTGCTAGCAAGATAGTCAGCCCGTCCTTGCAACTTTGAAAGCAGGCATTGACTTCTAGGATCGAGTTTGAAAGTCCGGATGGCATCTTCTCCCTATGGAAGCCTGTTTTGTCTACATGGAAAATCCGTTGCTTAGTGTGGTCACCTTGATCAGTTATCTTAGCTGGATCTTCTGGACAATCTGCGGTTTCTACATTAACTCTTGCAGCTGTACCTTGCAGTTTGATGTACTAGAGGTGGCTTCTTCCCTAAAACATCACGAAGTCATCTCTGCAAGCTTCGGACTTCTTATTCAGCTCCCTCACCCATCTCAGCCTACATAAAATTGAAGAGAATTAGGGTCCTGCTCTGGATTAGACTTTGGCTTAAGGGCATGTTGTGGCTGGTTTCATCTTCTATCCAGACCACTAAAACTTTCTCCATATCAGTAACAAGGCTATTTTGCTTTCTTATCATTTGTGTGTTCACTGGAGTGATCGTTCTGATTTCCTTTGAGAACTTCTCTTTTGCCTTTACAACTTGGCTAACTGGCACATAGCGTTTGGCCTATCTCAGCTTTCAACATGCCTTCTTCACTAACTTAATCATTTTTTGCTTTTGATTTCTCTTCCTTTCTTCCTTCCCTCTCTCCCTCCCTCCCTTCCCTCTTCCATCCTCCCTTCCTTCCTTCTGGAGAGATAGAGCAAGAGTGAGAGAAAGGGGAGGAGTATAAGGAGAGGGAGAGAGAGACTCTTAGGCAGGCTCCATGCCCAGTGCAGAGCCTGATATGGAGCTGGTTGTGGGGCTTGATCTCACGACCCTGAAATCATGACCTGAGCCAAAAATCAAGAGTCGGTCACTTAACAGACTGGTCACCCAGCCTTTTGATTTAAAGTGAGAAACATGCAACTCTTCCTTTCACTTGAGCACTTAGAAGCCGTTGCAGGTAATTAATTGGCCTAATTTCAATAGAGTGTCTTGTGGAATAGGGAGGCCTGAGGAAAAGGAGAGAGACGGGAGCAGTCAGAGCACACACAACATTTATTGAATTTTCTGTCTTAAATGGCTGTGGTTCATGGTGCCCCAAAACAATTACACGGTAACATCAAAGGTCACTGATCACAGATCACCGTAACAGATATAATAATAATGAAAAAGTTTGAAATGTTGTGAGAATTACCAAAATGTGACTCAAAGACATGAAGTGAACAAATGTGTCAGGAAAATGGTGCCGACAGACTAGCTAGATGCAAGGTTGACGCGCACCTTCGGTTTATAAAAAATGCAGTATCTGTTAATACAGTGGAAGAAAGTTTGCCTGTACAGTTTCTCCACAGAGCCACAGACGAACGGTGACACACACCTTATCTGTTCACTGAGACTGCGGCTCCCCTGACTGTTGAAAGAAACTATATATTTAAATAAAACAAGTGTTCTAAATTCTTCTAATTTTTTATTAATCTTAAATTTCTGTTTTAAAGAGCAGAATGGATTATTGACAAAGCTGATGATGACATTTTCTTCAGAATGTATCAGCACGGCACTAAGTAGATATTTTGCAAGAATTTGGTCAATGAGTTCCATCAGGAGAAAACAAAAAAACCCAAATAGTTTAGATTCCCAAACCATTCATTTCAGGTTTAAATGATCCTGTTGGGGCTCTCCGTTAAGCAGAGCCTTTGTGAAAGTAGTGGTCGGGGTATTCCAGGCAAAAAGGCTCTTCCACATGCAGAGGCATCTGAATGAGGGTCTTTGCTGGCGTTTCTCAATTAGAAATTGAAAAGAAAATAGAGTGCTCGGCTCAAGGCTCCACACATAAAAGAAACCCAATAAACGAGCTGATTGAATTACAAACTTAGACAATAAATTCGATGTGCCGATAAAGGCGAGGAAAGGATGGTAAATGAAGAGGTATTGTGAGAGGCAGAGAGGTTTTCAGACGATCTCTGTCAAACTCTACACCCTTTTCAAGTCCTTCCTGTCTCTATTAGGCAGAAAAAGGCAGAGCTGACGATAGCTATTTAGCTGTATTGTGAACAGGGACAAGAATTTAATTTCTTTTTTCTTTAGCCTGCTCCGAATGAGGGAAAGGGGAAATTACTGTCTATCGACTGCTTCCTCAGCCACGACAAGAACTTCAAAGCCGGTGGGAAGATGGCTCAGACGAGTAGCAGGGCAAGCCAGGCAGCTCTCGGCGCATGGCGACCAGGACTGCTTTCCCTGGCAGCGGGCAGATCGCTGCTTGAAGGTAGAGTAAAGAGAAGAGGGGAGAAGAGGCACATAGGCCTCTTGCCAGACACAGAACAGAAGCCAAGAGCCGTGGCAGTGACCATGATGCATGGGAGGGGAGAGGCTCACCCCTCATGTCCTGGGGCCACAGAACAGTTCCAGACCCTGTGAGACCTTGGGGAGGTGTGGGAGGCCCAGAAACCACTGAAACTGGATTCCTTTCCTCTCCCATTCGGATGGGGGAGATGAAGCCAGTTTTTTTAAAAAAAAATCCGACATTCTCGAACACTTCCGCAATATGGTTAACCCTTTGTCCACTTTGGCAATACTGACACCACGGAAAGTATCTCCAGTTCTGTGGAGTCGGTCCTCAGAATTCTCTAGTCGTTCACCAGGCAGAAATCTCTTGAATTCTTTGCTGGCCTCTGGTTTGTTTAGAATGTCTTTAAAACGTTGAAGGGGTATATTGAAGAAGGAAAAAAGGGACGCCTGGGTGGCTCAGTGGGTTAAGCCGCTGCCTTCGGCTCAGGTCATGATCCTAGCATCCTGGGATCGAGTCCCACATCGGGCTCCTTGCTCAGCAGGGAGCCTGCTTCTCCCTCTGCCTGCCACTCTATCTGCTTGTGCTCACTCTCGCTCTCTCTCTCTCTCTGACAAATAAATAAATAAAATCTTAAAAAAAAAAAAGAAGAAGAAGAAGAAAAAAAGATCTTCCACTTTTTAGAACATTTTACAGCTGTTGATACCTCTTAAGGGCCAGAGTATGAGCCAATTCTAGAAGCCTGAATGTATAAAGGAAGGAGGAAAACGGCCACGTGGACTGACCATCTTTCTCCTTAAGAGCGTTTGCCCTCACTTCCTGGCCTCATCAAGTGTCCCTGGTCACCAGCTGGGGCCTCAGCAGCAGCCTTCCTTTCTCCCAGGGTCCCTCCTCTGGTCACCTTCCGTGCCACCAGCTTTCCTGAGCCACCAATGCTAGTCACACAGGGCCAGGCAGCGTGTACTTTTTAATCCTGCCCTCAGTTCAAGTTTGCTGTCCTACAACTAAGCTGAGCAACACAAGGTAAAAATCATGATAACGATTCTTGATCTGAACCAGCTTGGGGAAACAGCAAGAGAACAGATCTCCCAGTCCACACAGTGTCTGAGATAAAAAAAACCAGACTCTCTCAACCTGGATTTGAGACCCAGGTTCCCAGTTCCCCATCATGCTGGGCCATCCAAAGTCATAATAAAGGAGTAAAGGATGTTTCCTAATAGATGGCTAGCCAAAACAATACCTCAGGGCTTTGCCACAGCTTTCCTGTAGTCAGTCTCCTTTCGTAGTGGACAGTCTGAGGTGGTTGGCAATACCTTTGGCTTTGCAACTGACCCCGGGACAGAGGCAACAGAAAAACAAGGTCACGCTGATGAAGAAAGACTTACAAGATCACATCCGCTTCTACTGGCTTCTTGGTGCCTGTAAGATAAAAGTCTAGGCTCTTGAGCATGACGTAAAGGCTCTCAACAGAACCGGATCCCACCCTTCCCACCCTTTGTCCTCTCCCGCCAACATCACCCACACTTCTACTTAGGTGCCTTCGCATTGGGCTGTTGCTTCTGCCTAGACACCCCTTGCAAGCCCTCAGAGCGTATCCCTGCCCTTCAGGGCTCACCTCAAACGTCACTTCCTCTCAGAAAAGGAAACCATTTAGTCACTTCCACAGCTCTTCGCCTGTCAACTTAAAATGACTCCGCTTGCTTCCGCGTGTTTTATTGTTCCCCAGGTGAGCTTCTCGAAGGAGGCAACACATCCTTTTCATCCCTGCTTCTTCGGGCTTTTTTATCACTGGCACGATGCCTGGTACACAGTAGCAAGCCTACCACAGGTATCTACGGAGTTAATCATTCTTGAGGTAAAAGTTCAGCTTAGATTCTCGTGAGGCTCTTTTGAAATGTGAGCCGTGTTACATATCTATCTTGTTTTGTTAATCTAAAGATTTACAACTGTTGGGGCACCTGGGTGGCTCAGTTGGTTAAGCATCTGCCTTTGGCTCAGGTCATGATCCCGAGGTCCTGGGATCAAGCCCCATATAGGTTTCCCCACTGAGCGGGGAGTCTGCTTCCTCTCCTTCTGTCCCTTTCTGCTCTGCTCTCTCTTTCACTCACTGTCTTTCAAATAAATAAATAGAATCTTAAAAAAAAAAACTTACATCCTATCATATTTTAATAAAAAGAGATAACTGTAGGTGGCCAATAAGGATTTGTTGATTTGACTTGAATATTCAATGGATCAGTAAAGTATAAATTACTATTCACTCTAGCTGTTGCAAAAAAGAAAGAAAGAAAGGAGAAAGGAAGGAAGGAAGGAAAGGAAAGTGAAACGGGCAGAATGTGGCACTGTTATGACCACACACACCGTCCTAGTTAAGTTGTCCTGGAGTTGCGACCACAATCCAAGGAACGTGGGCAGCCCCCAGAAGCTCAAAGGAGAAAGGAACATTTTTCCCTAGAGTCTCCAGAGGAAGCATACTCCCGTCCACACCTTGATTTTGGTTCAGAGATACTGATTAGAGACTTCTTGCCTCCAAACCTGGGAGAGGATAATGTTTGCCGTTTTAAGCTACTGACATCTTGTCAATGTGTTGCAGTAGCTACAGGAAACGAACACAAGAGGTGTTGAGGTGCTGGGCCAGTCATGAGGGAGGAAGCCACAGAACTCCCTGTGCCGAGTTCAGCTTCTACAAGATATAACGGACTACAGTTCAGCTTCTACAAGATATAACGGACTACAGACACACCAAGAAGTGGGCTCTAAATTCTCTGTTCCCTTCTGAGAAAGGTAGAGCTTGTTGTTGTCCAATCCACAAGACAAAATGGATTTAGATTGAAAGGTCTATCATGAACCTGAGGTTTTGTGTGAGTAAAACTAGACTTTAAAATGGTTGTGGTTTTTTTTTTTTAATATAAAAGGGATGAAAAAATTTCCACCTTAGACTATTAAATTAGATAAGACCCTAAGCCATGAGTCACATAATTTTGTAATGGACCACATATTTTAGTCCATTAATAAAATTATGTGAGTATGTGGAAGAAATGCCATTCTTAAAATATTACTCAAATTTCCAGGCATATATTTCATATGATAAAGGGAGTAGATTCAGAGAAGGCAGAAATTGAGAACAATTCAGACGGGCATTTCTTTGGATGTTTTTGGGCATAATGGGCAAATGATTCTCTTTCATGGTGCTATTTATCAATTGTGAGCTCTGACATAGAACTAGTGAGCTTTTATTCCATTTTTTAAAAAGTCAACAAACTGCCCTCCCCTCAAACAAAACCAAAACAGCTCCCCCCACAAAAACAATGCTTAGTTCCCAGTATTTCCGGAGCTCTTGAGTACTCTAGATGCCTAAGATATTATCCAATTATTTTAAACAAAATTGAATAGCAGACCTTTACCTTCTCACTTCAAAAGTGCATTCGGTAAGTCTGGCCCTGGGAAAATCCACAAGAAATCTCCGCAGCAGAATTGATTTCCCAAGTGGCAGTGGGGACATTTGAAGTTTCTGCTAAACATATTACCTGCTGACCTTTAAAAAAATTCCATTTATAAAACTTGGGTTATTGGCACCTGTGTGGCTCAGTGGGTTAAAGCCTCTGCCTTCGGCTCAGGGCTCTCTGCTCAGCGGGAGGCCTGCTTCCTCCTCTCTCTCTGCCTCTCTGCTTACTTGTGATCTCTGTCAAATAAATAAATAAATAAATAAAATCTTTTAAAAAAAAAGTTGGGTTATTGAGGTTCTATGATTGAGTTATAGAAGTATTTTATATATTCTGAAAACAAACCCATTGTTAGAAGTATGTTTCTGACATCATGGTTTGCCTGTATATTTTCTTAATGATGTCTTTTGATGAGCAGAAGTCTTTAATTGTGATGAAGTATAATTTTTTTTAAAGATTTTATTTATTTATTTGACAAAGAGAGACACAGCAAGAGAGGGAACACAAGCAGGTAGAGGCAGAGGGAGAAACAGGCTTCCACCGAGCAGAGAGCCCAGCACAGGGCTTGATCCCAGGACCCCGGGATCATGATCTGAGCCAAAGGCAGATGCTTAATGACTGAGCCACCCAGGGGCGCCTATGATGAAGTATAATTTACCAAACTTTAAATCATGTTGCTTTATTCTTTATTCTGTCAAAGCACCTTTGCTTACCATCATATCACCAAACATTCTCTTATATTTTCTTCTAGAAGCCTTACAGTTTGGTTTTTACATTTAGATTTTATGATTCCCCTCAGATTAGTTTCGTGTTCGATGTGAGGAAGGGTCCAGGTTTATGTTTTTCCCCATGTAACTGTCCATTTATTCCAGCATTACATGTTGAAAAGAATTTTTCCCCCACTGGAATTTTTTGGCACCTTTGTCAAAATCAATTGACAATAAAAATGCTTCTTTTTGGGGCGTCTGGGTGGCTCAGTGGGTTAAGCCTCCGCCTTGGGCTCAGGTTCATGGTCCCAGGGTCCTGGGATGGAGCCCCACATCTGGCTCTCCGCTCAGCGGGGAGCCTGCTGCCACCCCACCCCCGGCCTGCCTCTCTGTCTACTTATGATCTCTGTCAAATAAATAAATAAAATCTTAAAAAAAAAACAACTTTGTATTTTAGTTATTGTGATTATAATTTGCATTTTTCCTATGACTGTGTTGAGCAACTTTTTGTGTGCTTACTTTGTTATCCATTTATTTTCCCTGTGAAGTCTGCTTAAGTATTTTGCTAGGTTTAAATTGGTTTGTTTTCTTATTATTGCATTTTGAGAGTTCTTTATATATTTTGGATACAAGTTCTTTATCAGATATGTGTTTTTATTCCTCACTTGTGAATTGTCTTTTCATTTTCTTAACATGGCATTTTGAAGAACAGACATTAAGGGTCTGTTTCTTGGTTTGCCTCCTCCCTCTCTTTTTTCCGCACTTTGCTCATTTGTTTCTTAAATTCCACATATAAATGAAGTCATATGGTATTTGTCTTTCTCTGACTTATTTCACTTAGAATTATACTTTCTAGGTCCAAATATGTTGTAAATGTCAAGATTTCATTCTTTTTCATGGCTGAGTAATATTCCACTGCATATGCATGTGTGTGTGTATACCTAAATAAACTATTCAGAAATAAATTTAAAAAATAATATCTACAAGTTTTTCTAAATGCATTAATCTACTATGAATATAATATTTGCATAATTGATTTTTCTTCATTAAGTAAAACTCCAACATATACAAAAGTAAAGAGAACAGAATAATGCAATTCCATGTACTTATCACTCAGCTTCAATCCTTATCAACACACAGGCAACTGCAACATAATTGATTTTTATTAAATTAGGCTTTTAAAGTATCTTGGGTCATTGTTACTATCATTCATTCAAAAAATATTTAACAAATTCTACCATGTGAAATATGCATTGCCAAGTGTAGGAACACAAAGCCGTGACCTATGGAAAGAGACACAGTCCCTGGCTGTGAGGAGAAGAAAATCTATTTGGAGAAATAGAATGGTGTGGTGGAAAGGGTTTCAGAACCAAATTTAACCATGTTTAAAACTGAGCTCTGCCATTCCCATGGGCAGTTTTTAATATTTCTGCACCTCAATTTCCTTATCTGTGAAGTAATCTCACTTTGCAGTGTTGTCATAAAAATTAGAAATGGTCCATCTAAAGGACCTAGCACGCACCTGACCCGTAGATTTTAACTAAGTATCACTATTACGAACCACACATGGAAAGCGCACAGACGGAACGTGATGACCCTCTTAGGATATGGAACCAGGACAATAAGAGCCGGAAGCAGAGACAGGTAGATTAGCCCTGCCTGTGGCAGTTGATAATTTTTGTGAAGAAAATTTTGACAACCCGGCTATTGGAAGGAAGTTTTTAAGCGAGGGCAGAAAAGGAGCAACAGGGAGGACAGAATCACAGAAGATTCCGTGTCCCAGCCTACTTGTGTGCAGACTACTTGTGGCTTCCTTCTATCCTTTTTGCTATGGACTGAGTTGTGTTCCCCCAAATTCATATGTTGAAGCCTTAACCCCTAGTTGATTTTGGACTGTCCAGTCTCCATAACTGTGAGAAATAAATTTCTGTTGTTTAAGCCACCCAGTCTGTGGTGTTTGGTTATGGTAGCAGAACAGGTTAATACATTTTTCTTCTTAGATGTTGTTTGGGGAGGCAACATAGCCAGCTTAACACTTGTTTCCATAGCCTCCCTTGTATTTCTTAGCGGCCATGTGAGATCACTCTGGCCAGTGGGCTGCAGACAGAAGTCCCTGAGGTAGGAAAGGGTCAAGAGAGGAAGAGCTCTGCTCTTTCCTCTTCAAATGGAAATATCATGTAGCTACCATTTTGTTAAGAAAGCCACACATTAAGGATGGAGAACTAATGGGCTAGAAGGAATTTTAGTTCTTGATGACCTCAGGGAGACTTATCCTGAATTTTTACTTGAAGAATTGATTGTTTCAGCAACTGTCAGGTTTTTTGTTTCTTGCCAACAAATCCTAACTCAAGTAGTTTGTGTGCGGAGGAGATGGGTGTCTTTGGAAAATAGTAGAAGGACTGGAAATGTTGGTTGGTCAAGCTGTCAAAAGAAGGAGTTTGGGCTGTATCTTATAGAGCATGAAGGAAGACTAGAAGGTTTTGGAAAAGAGAATGATAATATTAATTTGCTTTTAAAAAAGATTAATGGTGCGGATGCCATGGTGTCTCAGTCATTAAATGTCTGCCTTTGGCTCAGGTCATGATCCCAAGGTCCTGGGATCGAGCCCCGCATCAGACTCCCTGCTCAGCAGGAAGCCTGCTTCTCCCTCTCTGACTCCCCCTGCTTGTGTTCCCTCTCTCGCTGTCTCTCTCTGTCAAATAAATAAATAAATAAAATCTTAAAAAAAAAAAAAAGATTAACGGTAAACTCATGTACAGGATAGAAGTAAAGTGGGTGAGGCCAGGGGAGAGATCATTCACGAAGCTGCTGTAAAATGTGGGATGCTACTAATGATGGTCTAAAGTAGGGTGAGGGCCAGAAAGGAGTGTACCAATGTAAGAGTGACCCTAAAGTGCTGGACTGTTTAGGGCTTAGCAACTGATTGCACGTAGTAAGCAAGGGAGAAATTGCTGCATGTGGTAAGAAAGAAAGAAATTGTCTAAGTGGATTTTCAATTTGTGTAATTCGGAAGATTTAATAGAAATTTGGAAACTAAGAAGAATTGTTAATTAGGGAGGGAAAGAAACTGTCAGTTGAAATTCCAACAGTGACTTGAAATTGATGTCTAGTTTAGAGAAAACGAGAGATGGGAGAGCTAAGAAGAAAGCACCTATCATTTCTCAGGCACCTACTAATATGTGCATTTGACCCATTATCCCACTTTGTCCTCATGCCAGGTTTACAAGATAGTATTACTAGCCATAATTTAGGGATGAAGACTTAGTCTCAGGAAGACTAAAAATACTGCCATTGACTCTGAGATACTCAGATACAGAGCCGGGGAGGGAGGGAGGGAGGAATGAGTCTGTCTGACTTGGTGAATCATCCACCAAAAATATAACATTAGAGTCATAGAGTTAGATGAAATCTCTAAGGAAAAGTAGAGAAAGAGTAACAAAGAAGACTGGGGGCAGATCATTGAAAACTTTTTTTTTCAAGGCAAGAGCAATAACTACTATGGTCAGGAAAGATTTTGACAGAGAGTAGGATGTAAACAAATTTAATTATTATTATTATTGGACATCTTCAGTGGAAAGAACTCTATTTCTTAGATAGACAATCTTCTTTGAATTCTACTATGGGCAAATTGTTTAATTTCTCTAATAGTAGGTTCTTTCTTGTAGTGTGGGAACAATAATCTTTCCTCTAAGGGTTTTTAATAGGGAGTGAAATGAGATGCTGAGTGTGAATGTCTGGCATGGATTCTAGTATGATAGGTACTCAATGAATATCTGCTAAAGGGATAAATTGTAGGTGACAAGGCAGTCTGTCTGGAATGTTTCTAGTAAAATAAATTGCTTATTTTCTGTTTTCCTATAATTTTTTTCTTTTCTTTTACAGTTGACTTACACACACACACACACACATGCGCACACATTTTTTAAAGTAGGGTCCATGCCTCGTGTGGAACCCAATGCAGGGTTTGAACTCACAACCCTGAGCTCAAGACCTGAGCTGAGCTCAAGAGTTGGATGCTTAACTGACTGAGCCACCCAGGTACCCCATAGCATATATTTCTGAATACGGATTCCAGTTAGTTGTATTCTGGCTCCTAAAGAACTGGGTGCCTGGGTGTCTCAGTCAGCCAAGCATCTCCCTTCGGCTCCCTGGGATCAGCCCCACATGGGGCTCCCTGCTTTGCAGGGAAGCTGTTTCTCCCTCCTCCTGCTCTTGTGCTCTCACTCACTCTCTCTCCCTCTCAAATAAATAAAATCTCAAAAAAAAAAAAAAAAAACCCCACCAAACTTACTGCATTATAGTCTCATTGTAACACTGGGCTTCTTTTTTTTAAAAGTTAATTTCAAACTGTATGCTATTGCAAAAAGACGAAGAAAGAACAAAATGGAGATTCAAAAACCTACTCTCCGTTCCCTCCCTTGTAGTTATGGTACCTAAAATCTTAGGAATATTGAAAATTAAGATAGGCCACTGGCTGGCAGCATCTTACCTTTTAATTCTTTGAATGATATCTCTGCACATCATGGGAATCAGTAAAATCTAACACAAAAAGAAACTTGCCTACCGCATCTAATTAGTTGCTAAGCCTTAAAAAGTCCATCATTTTAGGGTCGTACTTACATCGGTACCCTCCTTTCCACTCCCACTCTAGTTTAGACCACTATTACTAGCATTCCTTATTTTTAAACTTTTAAAAATATATACATTTTTATTAAGTAATCTCTATACCTGACATGGTGCTTGAATTCACTAACCCGTTATCAAGAGCACATGCTCTACTGACTGAGCCAGCCAGGCACCTCACTAGCATTCCAAATTTTAGAGTGGATTCAAAAATGATCTGCCTTTCCTTGCCTCATCCACTTCCCTTCTATCCTGCACATTTTATTACTATTAATCTTTAAAAAAAAAAAAACAAAGATCACTTTTTAATTATGTTGTGTTAGTCACCATACACTACTTCCAATAGTTTTTGATGGTAGTGTTCCATGATACATTGTTTTCCTGCAACCCCCAGTGCTCCAGGCAGTCCGTGCCATAAACGCCAGTGTTAGAAGAGCTCCCCAATTCTGGCTCTGCCGGTTTCTTTCCTACCTATCCTACAAGCAGAGCACAACCGGGGGATCATATGTCATGACGTTTAAGTTGCCCTACTCAATTCATCTGGTCATTCAGTGTTTCTAAGAGTAATGTCAGGAGTGAGGGAGGCATTATTTCTATACCCCATTAAGACTATTGGCACAACAATGCTTCCTGGGTATTTTCATGTTTCCGCATGACTTCATGCCTTTGTTTCCCAAGTAAGGAAACGAACATGCTATAAAGATAATGCCTCCTTTTCCCAGAAACATCTACTTTTCAGTGCTCTGTTTCCTCCTATTTGCCAGAGTCACACACTTACGTTTTATGGGGAGATAAAACCTGGAGCCATCTGCTTCCATCCCAAAGAATTGTAAAACATTTGGGAGCAAAGGCTTCTCTTCCTCTCCCAGGAAGTGAAGAAGGCAGCATGTAGCCCAGATTCATAATTTCAAGGTTCCTCTCCCATGGTTCAAAACAAAACAAAAAACCTCTTTCGCACAAATAGGGTTAACCTGGCTCTCCTGACATTGCCCTGATGGAGAAAAAATGGGGCAAGGGGAACCAACTGCTTTATGTAATAATAATCTGTTCACGATCCAGAAATCTTATTTTTGCTTTCAGGAGAATATAAATAAATATAGCTATTAAAACTTTTCAAAGACAATGCCAAAGGGTTACAAAATATATTCTAAATGAAGTTTCTCCAAAGGGGGTTGTGTGCTTTCTAAGTGGTGTGCAAGACAACATATTAGGATGTGTGAGGAAAATGTAATTCATTTTCATCTTTTAATCAGATTAATACAGATTAATACATGAACATTTTACACATGGATTGATAACAATGCTCTCATATACTCAGCCTTTATCAGAGCTGATTACACAATGTGTGTGGGATACAATCTGGGAGAATTCTATAGCATGTGGGAAGATGACAGGGCACAGTAACAGTGGTTTCATTTGTTCACTAAGCATTCCGTAACACTGCAGGATACGTGAGCAGTTAAAGGATTCATGGGTCATGTTATCAAATACTTATTATAGAACCTCATTTTAACTATCACAAATGAGGAGTTTAAAAATACTTATAAGAAACTACAACTTAGATCCAGGCACTCATCAAACCTCAGCCGGTCTCTAACTCTTGATCTCTCAGCCACTCTTTCTTCTATGCTAACTTCATTTTCAAACAACCTATTTTCATGTCAGAATCCCTGAAATTCCAGGTCTATATCTACAGTTGTACATTTTAGTCGAGAGTTCTTACTTGTAACTACAGACTCTGACTCTGAGGATTAAACAGAATGGAAGTTTATGAAAGACACTGAGGATTAAACAGAATGAAGTTTCTTATTTGTGGGCTACAGAATTGTTGTAAAGCCTGGAGAACTAGACCCACAGCCAAACTTGCAAAAAGAATGGTATAAAGAGACTCCAACACCAGTTATCCCACCACCACCACCAACACCATCTTCCCTATCCAGGGACCCTCAGAGTGACTGTCCAGGAGTTACTGGCTTAAATATACAGCCAGTTACTATGTGGACCCCAAAGCATAGTTTTCTCCAGGCTGCAGAGTCAGAATTTTGGTCTATGTGAACAAAACAACAAGATAGAAGGATGTCTTCCTTTCCAGGACCCTTCCAGCAGACAAGCTATTTTGTACAACTAACATATTTTAAGCTTTTAGAAAAATGTTCTAAATAAAAGCCATGTGAGAAATGAAGTTAACTTGGCTAATAGTCAAAATATAAATTACAAATGAGCTGATGGCACTTCATAATTTTAAGCTTTGCTTAATTGAAAAATAATTGAGACTTGGCACTATCTCTTACATCAGACTTTAAGAAAAATAATATGAGACAATATCATCCAAATAGTTTTTAGTTGATAATAAAGTTTCTTTTATACTCTTAAAAAAAAAAAGAAGAAACTACAACTTAGAACAAAAAGTTGAAAATAATACTAGTAACGTAAGACAAACCAACAAAAGGAGATATCAGTGCTAATACTTCTACCCTCTTAACAGGCTCATTAGGAATTAAACGCAATAATTTAAAAAGATTTGACAAGAAGTTACTCTTTTCTATGAAAGACACCAACTATTCAAGTCAATCTTGAGAAAGAAGAACAAAGCTGGTATTACCATGCACCTAGATTTCAAACTATACTATAAAGCTATAGTAATCAAAATAATATGGTACCAGCACAAAAACAACACACAGATTCATATAACAGAATAGAGAGCCCAGGAATAAACCTATGCTTATATGGTGAGTTAATCTATGACAAAGGGGGACAAGGATATGCAATGGGGAAAACCAGACATCTACACACAAAAGAATGAAACTGGACCACTTTCTGGCACCAGATACAAAAATAAGCTCAAATGAAGACTTAAGATCTGAAGACCATAAAATTCCTAGAAGAAAACAGAAGTAGTAAGCTCTTTGACATCAGTCTTAAAAATATTTTCTTGGATTTGTCTCCTCAGGCAAGGATCACAAAAGCAAAATAAACAAATGGAACTACATCAAACTGCAAAGATTTTGGACAGTGAAGTAAGCTATCAACAAAACAAAAAGGCAACCTAGTGAATGGGAAGAGATACTCACAGATGATATATTCAATAAGAAGTTCCCTCCCCCTCTATATTCTCCCTGCTTGTGTGTTTTTCTAAAATAAATAAATAAGTCTTTAAAAAAAATCCAACTAAAAAATGGGCAGCAGACTTGAATAGACATCTTTCCAAAGAAGATATACAGATTGCGAACAGGTACATGAGAAGATGGTCAACATCACTAATCATCAGGAAAATGCAAATTCAAACCACAGTGAGATATCACCTCACACCTGTCAGAATGGTTATTATCAAAAAGACAAGAATAACAAGTGTTGGTAAGGATGTGGAGTAAAGGAAACCCTTGTGCACTGTTGGTGGGAATGTAAATTGGTTCAACCACTATGTAAAGACAGTATGAAGGTTCCTAAAAAAAATTAAAATAGAACTACCATATGATCCAGCAATTCCACTTCTAAATATTCAAGGAAAACAAAAACCACAAATTCGAAAAGACATTTGCATCCCTATGTTCATTACAGTTTTACTTACAATAGCCAGGATATGGAAGCAGCCTTTATGTCCACTGACAGATGAATAGATAAAGGAGATGTGATATAAACACAAGCATGGGACATTTTTTGTTCAGCCTGTTAGTATAAACATCCTTACAGAACTATTTGATACTGAAGAATAAGCTGGTTTACATATATGAATATTCAAACGAGCAAACAGCTCTATAAAACCAGATGCAATCATTTAGATAGTATACTATGATTTAAGCACACTTAGAAAATTTATAAAACTTAACTCCTATTCTGAACAGTCAAGAGAAGCAAATCAACTAAAAGTATTTCTTTTTTTTTTTATCATGAAAAAACTGTATTTAGATTTAGCCAGCTGGACTCAGTTTAGATGATCCCAATTTTGTTGGCAACATCCAAAGCATCATAGTCAGGGGCCAGCCGAACGTATGCCTTCTTCTCTCCATCAGGCCTGATTAAGGTGTTGACCTTGGCTACATCAATGTCATAGAGCTTTTTCACAGCCTGTTTGATCTGGTGCTTGTTGGCCTTGACACCCACAATGAACACAAGTGTGTTGTTGTCTTCTATTTTCTTCATGGCTGACTCAGTAGTCAGGGGGAACTTGATGATGGCATAGTGATCAAGCTTGTTTCTCCTGGGGGCGCTCTTTCGAGGGTATTTGGGCTGCCTTCAGAGACGCAGAGTCTTGGGTCTTCGGAACGTAGGTGATGTGCGAATCTTCTTTTTTTGGTGACTGTGGACGCCTTTCAGCACCGCTTTCTTGGCCTTCAAAGCCTTTGCTTTGGCTTCGGCTTTGGGAGGGGCAAGGGCTTCCTTCTTAGCTTTCGGCGCCATCTTCCAACTAAAAGTATTTCTAAAAGCTCAACTTGATTTTATAGAATTTTCCTTGAGTTAGTATCATTACTCTACCCATACCCAATATAAAATTATCTATTAAGTATAGTAAAATGCTCCAATTTATTTGATAACCTATTTTTCCTTTATCTCAGGATCATGAGTTCAAGCCTTACATTGGGTTCCATGCTGGGCATGGATCCTACTATTTAAAAAGGAAATAAAAACAAAAAACAAGAACAAAACCATCTCTAATCAAAATCTCTCTCACGTGTGTGTGTGTGTGTGTGTATGTGTGTATGTGTGTGCATGTGAAGTAATCCAGGGATAAGAAATTGCTCTTGTCTCTTTTAAAATTCAATCAGGGGCACCTGGGTGGCTTAATCAGTTAGCATGGGACTCAGTTTTGCATCAGGCCAGGTCATGATCTCACAGATCCTGAGATAAAGCCCAGTGTTGGGACTCCATGCTCAGCAGGGAGTCTGCTTGAAGGTTCTCTCCCTCTGCCCTTCCCCCATTCACCCTGGGGGTGCGCTCTTTCTTGCAAATATATAAATTAAGAAAAAAATTTCAGTCAGGGCACCCGGCTGGCTCAGTCAGTTAAGCGTCCGACTCGTTGAGTTCAGCTCAGGTCATGATCTCAGGGTTATGAGATCAAGCCCCAAGTTAGGCTCTGTGCTCAACAGGGAGTCAGCTTGAGATTCTCTCTCTCCTTCCATCTAAAATAAATAGTGCAGGCATGCATGCTTTCTCTAAAATAAATCTTTTTTTTTTTAAGATTTTTAATTTATTTGTCAGAGAGAGAGAGCACAAGCAGGGGGAGCAGCAGGGAGAGGCAGAGGGAGAAGCTGGCTCTCCACCGAGCAGAGAGCCCAATGCGGAACTCCATCCCAGGACCCTGGGATCATGACCTGAGCCGAAGGCAGACGCTTAACAGAGTGAGCCACCCAGGCATCCCTCTAAAATAAATCTTAAAAAAAATTAAATCAAAGAATTGAGGGGCTTTTCTTTCATTGAAACATTTTATATTTATCAACTCCTTCAATTAGATCTCCGAAAGAAAATACTACTTAAGTATAGCCATTATGAAAGACTTCAGTTCTGTGATACGCATGCTAGGCAGACTGCTAAAATGACCCCAAGATTCTCACCCACTAGCGCACCCATCTTGTATCATCCATGCCCATTGAGTGTGAATGGAATTTGTGACTATGACTGGAACATGATTATGTTCTCTTATTTGGGAAATGGGACTCTGCAGATGTAATTAAGTTGGGTCTCTAGTTAATCAATAAGGGAGGCAGCTCTTTGTGCCCACGGGTTTTTGTCCCTGTGCATTAATAAAACCACCTTTTTTTTTTTTTTTGCACCAAAACAAAAACAAAACAACCCCCTCCACACAAAAAACAAAAACAAAAGGGAAATTACCTCAGTGGATCTATCACAAAAACTCTCTCTAAATCTGGGTCTAAAAAACAATTAAAAAAAAATTCTAGGTCAGAGAGGAAATTTAAGATTCAAAATGTGAAAATAATTCCATTGATCTTAAAGGAGCAAATTGTCATTTTGTGGAAGGCCACATAACAGGGAGACTGGGAGCTCAGAAAACAGTCCTCTGTCAACAGCTAGCAAAAAAGGAGGAATCTTAGCCCCTAACCTGGATATCGAGGATAGTAGTCCCAGCTGATACCTTGATTTTAGAAATGTGATTCTGAGCCAAAAACCCAGCTGGTCTATGCTCAGATTTCCAACCTACAAAACTGTGAGCAAATAAACAGGTGTTGTTTAGGGATGCCTGGTGGCTCAGTTGGTTAAGTGAGCGCCTTTGGCTCGGGTCATGATCCCAGGGTCCTGCGACTGAGCCCTGCATCGGGCTCCTTGCTCAGGAGAGAGCCTGCTTCTCCCTCTCCCTGCTGTTCTCCCCACTTGTGCGCTCTGCCAAATAAATAAATAAAATGTTTAAAAAAATAAATAGGTGTTGTTTAAACCTGTTAAATTTTTAATTTGCTATACAGCAATTATATGTATAAAATGTAAAGGCAGTGAAGATGAAGTGAGAATTGAAAAAAGCGAGAAAAACTAGTGGGAATGGTCTATGTGGCTTTCATTTTGATAATCCAGTAGTCTCCATATTGGGGCGTTTTCAGGATAATCTTTATGTATCCAAGGAAACTATTAAAAATTCTAGCTGTATATCTCTCATTTTTAAAAATTTACTTCTGGGGGTATGTTCAGTAATAACATGTACAATGTTAATTCATGCAGATGATACATAAATGATATATTTAGAGATACTAGTTAAAATAGTTTAGAAAACACTTCTTATCAGTGTAAGAAGACACCTGTCCCTCAAAAGTTGTCCTGCCCCACTTTATTTTCACCCATTCTTTTATTTTTTAAAATATTTTATTTATTTAATGGAGAGAGAGAGTGAGAGCGTGCACGCACAAGCAGGGAGAACAGCAGGCAGAGCAGGCAGAGGGAGAAGCAGGCTCCCTGCTGAGCAAGAAGCCCAATGCGGACCGGATCCCAGGACCCTAGGATAGTGACCTGAGCTGAAGGCAGCCACTTAACTGACTGAACCACCCAGGTGTCCCTACTTTCACCCATTCTTAATGAATTTTAGGCCTGTACTAAATTCTCAATTAGGCAGTGTCTCTTTTGGCATCATGTAATCCTAAGGAGTCTTTCTGGATGCTTCTAGGAGCTCTAGCAAATTAATTTTATTGACTAACGCAAAGTTTGAGAATTACTATTTGCGGCACTTGTCAAAACAGAATCCCAGGTTTTATTTATTTATTTTTTTAAAGATTTTACTTATTTATTTGACAGAGATCACAAGTAAGCAGAGAGGCAGGCAGAGAGAGTTGGGGGGAGAGGGAAGCAGGCTCCCCGCCCAGCAGAGAGCCCGACTTGGGCCTTGATCCCAGGACCCTGAGATCATGACCTGAGCTGAAGGCAGAGGCTTAACCCACTGAGCCACCCAGGCGCCCCAGAATCCCAGGTTTCTTCCCTACTGATCAAATTTAGTAGTTCTAGGACGACCTAGATATCTGTTTACAAACTGTTTAATCTCAATTTCATGTAGTTTCAGAAAGTGGGCACAAAAGAATATATACCAAGTTAGCATAAGAAAAGTGGAAAGCAAGATCTTTGGGAGAGACCTGTATTTGAAAGAGAGAACTACAATTCCTTAAAAATAGAACTTGAACCATGAGGTGTCCATACAAATGCTATAAAATAACCAAGTTGGGAAATACTAGAATTGATCTTGCTTCCAATATTTACATATGATGTGTCATTTTATTACGGGCCATGCTTATCAGGCATTCAAGTTTCTGAACTCCAGATGGGCTGTAAAGAAATCATTTTGAAGGTTTTTTTCCTGAGATGGTATTGTGAACTGGTAAGCAAGCAACCTCTGCACCACATGCTCTTGTTCACCAAATTTATTGTTGGACATTCAGAACACCAGATTACAACAGATTAAAAAGAAAGCACCAAAAACTGCTACACATTAATACCTGAGCAAGGACTGAAGGCAAATATTCATCTATGAAATCCCACACCATAATGCTGAAACACAGATAAAAACATACACAACACTCTACAGAGTATAATAAATAGCACTTTTGTGAGTTACAACCAGTTAAACGTCATGTTACTTATATAAAAAATACACACAAAATCACACATGTGTATTTCATACACCATATATTATACAAAGTACTGGAAAGATCATGCATATTTAAATGGAAAAATCTGCAAGGTGACATCATTTTTCAGTATACGTTACAGGACAAACTCCTTTGCACTAAGTATTGTTACTCTGCACTACATTTTCTGGATGAGAACAAAAATACCAATTTGCAAATAAAGGATTACTGAGTCTATCTCTGCATAATACATAGTTTGTCCTTTATAAACTTTTAACTGTAATATGAAAATGTATGCAGGTTGACAGCCATGTATTTTATTCCATTTCCTTGCCCTAACTATTTCCATCTCGATTTTGACGTTTTAAGGAAAGACATGTTTTCTTTATACATATTTGTAGAGAAACCTAGATTTTTGTCTTTGGGGGGAATTAGTGGAGGTGAAATAGAAAGAAGAACTATGTTGGGTTTATGGTCAAAACTGAAAAATATACAACACATTCTGAGTACACAGAGATGTGGGCATCTTTTAGCAGAGACCACGATGTCCTATGAATGGAATAATTTGTCTTAATAGAAATTATATTCATTATTTATTTTTAAAATAAGCACAGTAAAAATACAAGTCTTTACATTAAAAAAAGTAACAACTGAAACCAGTTCTTTTATACCTTAAAAATTACTAGGAAGGAAAAAGAGAAAAAGGGGAAAATAATGTTTAAAAATACACTGCATGAATCTGAGTTTAATTACTAAAAAATTATTATTGGGTGAACTAACTCTGATATTCAAATTTGAGTGTCAATAATCTGAGGAAAAATTTAGGGAAGAATTCAGATCTTTTATAGATTATTTATTAAAAAGACAAAAAATGGTATTTGAAGATTTTTCCATGTGTAAATAAGTGTAAAACAGAAGCGCCACCTTTTCCTAAAATAAACTGATTTTCAGAAACTTTAGCTGAACTTACTTTTCTACATCTATGAAGTCAATTTTAACTCAAAATGAGAATTCTGGAAATTAAGGGGATCCTCTGGAGCAGAAAAAAGAAATATTGGTCAACTTTAAAAGTTTTACTTTACCAACTTCAAAGAAAAAAATTGGGGACCAATTTGAGAAGACCACCCATAATAAAATATACAGTTATAAAAATTGCAGGGCATTCCTTCATTTTAAGGCACAGTCTATTTTATCCTAAAAAACTATAAGTTCGAGGTCACAGTGATAATATTTTATGCATTCAATTTTGGTCTGGTTTCTCATGGATATGTTGCTACATTTAGTTAGTCATTAAGTTTAAGAAACCGTAATATAATCACTTTAAAATAATATATTTAAAGTCATTTTTATATTTTTGAAAAGGTAAGTACACAATACAATTTCTTAAATCACATACACTAAAAATTGGGAGATTTTCCCCCCGTAGAGGAGGAAGAGGTTATTTCTACCAACATACAAAGAATACATATTTGATTACGTAGATAGCATGGTTATAAAATAATACAGGTACCGCCTATGTAGGATAAAATTATTTAACACAAAGGAAAAACGCATTCCAAAAAACAATGTTAACTGAATTTTTAGGTCTTGTGCATCATCTTTTTACTAATACCCAGTCACTACCAATTATCTGGATAAACTGTCACTAAATCACAGTCAAACATTTTAATATTTCATTTTTTCTTGCCTCTTTATTTCTAAGACCACTTTTGCAAATTGCATCAACTTTACTGGACAGAGAAACAGTAAGTGACATTAACTGATGGGAAAAACTACATAATCCGAGGGACTGAAATTCCCTTTGAGAATTTCTATAGGGGAGAAATTAAAGAATTTCAATCAGATAAACATATTTGTGAATAGTCTATCATTTTTCTATTTCTACTTTTCTCTCATGAGTATATCACCCTTCAATGTTAATTCAGCATTAACACCATTGATTGTTTATATTTTCTGTTAAAATATGCATTTTAAGATGTTTATTTCATTTAGGATCTAGTTAGATAAATTTAGATAAATCATATTAGGATTTAGATAGATTTTAGATAAATCATGTTAGGATCTAGTAGATAAATTTCCCCATGGAAACATGTGCTTTATAAAGGGACTAAACAGAAATACATAGGAAACAAAAGAAATTCCACAGTAAAATCTGTATTAAATAAATGAGAGACACCTGTACTAAAAAATAATCTGCACAACACAATTCTAAGTTTTACACAACAGCATGAAATCTGTGATGAATGAAAGATTACTTCAACTAACTAACAAAAGATCATTATTGGGTAAATTAACTTTTAAACCCAATAAAATCAAGAACATTATTCCACAATTCAGATAAAATATACTATGGTATATTATATATATTCAAAGAAAATTTTGGGTATGGAATATAAGTTTTGATGATTTACATATTTAATATTAAGTCCCAGATGAAAAATACTGAAAATATTTTTCCTATAATCCCAATATATTAAGAAAAATTCATTGGCACAAATATCTGGAGGTATTTTACAGTTTCACTAGCTTTGGTGGCAGTGTGTTTTGCTAACCATATGAATACAGTTATATTTTTTCAATGCAGAGTTTTATGCTAAAAAAGCCCAAATGTGTTTTTTTCCTGCAAAAGGGATGTAAAAAGTCCAATATGAAACAAAATAAGTGCAACATGAAATATAAAAGATGCCTATAATTTTGGCTTATGAACAGTTAACGGTTCTATGCTTTGTCTATAAATCTTTTACTAGTAACACTACTAGAATACAAATACTAAAAACAAAAATAACATTAAAAATAGTATATGAACTTTACAAAACTGGCTACTTTTTAGCCTTCCTAAATTAAGACTAAAATTCAAATATGCAAATAAGTTTAGACTAACCAAAATACTTTAACAAATACAGTTTTTTACAAGTATTCAAATCTACAATGTACAGAATTGGTACAGAGGAATTTTGACTCATATATATCAAATCCTATACAAAGTCACTGGAAATTGACTGGTTACTTGGCATTTCAAACCATAGGCATTTTTGGCAGCATAACACACCAAACACTATTAGAAAGTCCTGTACTTGATTTAAAATTTTCAACCGTAGACAATATAATCAGGATGTAGCTTAGAGTATCATTTAACTTGTGAAAGACGCATATTATTGATTCAGGTGTACTGTTACATTTACACTATTAATGAAATAAATTAGTCTATTCTCACTATTTCCAAACTTTCTTCTGTTCTTAAAACTGCTAATATACAAAGTCAGTCTTCTATATTCATAATATAATTCAACACAAAAATGTGAATTCTTAAACACTTACAGTACACATATGCAGATCTGGATTACTGACTTGATTTTTCTTTCCTATTATCCTTATTAAAAGTAAAGTACACAAGTAGCCTCACAGACTCCCTATTTCTTCAGGCTATTGAAACTTACTGTGAAAGAATGCGTGTATTATGTATAAATAAAGTTCACTGCAGACTTTGAAATGCTGTCCTTTGTTCAAAAAGAGTGAGATAAAATTTCAGCTCCTAATCATCTATTTCATAAAAGTATCTTCTACATTGCCTTATGTGGCAAGGAAGTTTTCTTTCTTTTTTTTTAAGGGTTTTAAGTAATCTTCACACCCAAAGTGGGGCCTGAATTCACAACTCCCAGATCAAGAGTCACATGCTCCATGGACTGAGCCAGCCAGGTGCCCCACGTAATACAAAAATATGTTTACTACTTCGTGGGAGTGCATCATGCCCTCCAAATTGACTCCCCCCCTGAAAAACCTCACATGGTATCTAGTTTCCTATGATATGTAACACTGAGAAAACAAAAAGTGATGACAAAAAGATAATCAACAGATGCCTAGTCATAGAGAGTCATAACATTAAAAAAAATTTCCCAACTGATTTTAATAATAGGTTACTAAATTTGCAAGTGCAGCACTATAAAGTTTTACACTAAACTTCCTAATAAAGACATTACACTAATTTAGACCTAATGCCTAATATGAAAATACAGGTCAGCTAAACTATCTGAGGAGTCAGGAATCAACAGCCCTAGTTCATTCCATAATCTTTGTGTTTCTCCCATTTCCCCTCCTTTTACTTCCCCTGGCTACTACGTGTAAGAGTTGCTAATGAGCAGTGAAGTAAAATAAATATACTATGCTATGAATGACAAGTCTGAAGCATTAGGAAGAGTGTAGAACTAGATAATGAACAAACCAGATAATCTGCTTCATTTAAGTATGTGTGTATGGTGGAAATGTGTACCATCTGCACGAGTGATAGGATAATCAACAACAAACATTTACTAGGCCTAGTATATTTATTTTTCCTTACTATATAATCATGTAGATACCATAGTGTAGTTCAGTCAAGAAAAGGTATTCCATTGGATACATGTGAATTTATCTGACCAAAATATGAAAAAAAATTAAAGATTATTCAATACATGATTAATATATACTGAAGAAACTCAAAATCAATGTGAACCAGGCATGAATGGCTTTTTGGGAACACTGTTTTAAATATTTTCATTCTAGTGACAACCAAGAAAAGAGTTAGCAGAATCTATTTAATTTCTGGCATGAAAAAGATCCAGAAAAAAGCGGTCAATGTTTGCTACCATATTATCAGTTCCAAATTATACTAGTAACTCCAACTGAGGCTTTAGAAACATTAAAATCACTCAGTATTTTTCCTATTGGATCTAATTATCAGCAATAGGGTACAAGAGTAATTTTTAAAATACAAAACTCACTCAAAACCCAAATTCTAAATAAAAATGTTATAGCACTTGAGCTCAGAAGTTTGTTGAACTCAATAACCTGTAACTGCCAGTAAATAATTTTTAGTAACATTTCTAATAAAGCTGTACTGTTTTGCCAGCTAATAATATAGGTTGCAAGCATGGTAGAAACAATGTATAATTTAAAGACAGAAGGACTATTTTTTTCCCCAAGTGACAGAAACATCAATTTCCCTAACCTTCAGACAGAGCCTACCTTCTCATATCTGGTAGTTATTTGGGCTTCAAGAGCATCAGGACTTGATAAACACCCTGTCAAAATGTGTATGTGTGAGTGTGTGTGTGTGTGTGTGTGTGTGTGTGTGTGTGTGTGTATTTGATGGCTAAAGACCCAACCTACTGTTGTTTATTAAATGTTTAATTTGAATCTTTTTTATAGCCCTAAAATGAAATATTCTGTTGGAACAAATGAGACTTTAGGACTTGATAACTACACTCGTATCAAAATTGTTTAGTGAGAATTAGTGTGCCTAGTCTACTGCTTTAAAAAGCTAATCTCCTACTCACAAATTAGAAATTTAAGCTTGTTACATTTTATTCAAGAGCAGTACTGACTGAACAAGGAGATTTTAAATCATATAAACACAATGACTGTTTTTGCCATGTGTAACGACATGGATGGAACTGGAGGGTATTATGCTAAGAGAAGTCAATCAGAGAAAGACAATTATCATATGATCTCTCTGATATGAGGAATTTGAGAAACAAGACAGGATTATAGGGGAACAGAGGGAAAATGAAACAAGATGAAACCAGAGAGGGAGACAAACCGTAAGAGACTCTTATTAATCTCAGGAAACAAACTGAGGGTTGCTGGAGGGGAGGGGGGATTGGGAGGGATGGGGTGGCTGAGTGATGGGCAGTGGGGAGAGTATGTGCTATGGTGAGCACTGTGAATCACCTAAGAGTGATGAATCACAGACCCGTACCCCTGAAACAAATAATACATTATATGTTAATTAAAAAAAACCAAAATGACTGCGGCTGCCAATAGAAAATAGAAATTAATGAATTTTCTAAAGTTCTTTTTGAATATAAACATAAGTTCAGAAAGAGTTAAACGACACATTTAACCTATAACTTAAAAATATAACGATATCAGTAAAAAAAAACCAAAGATACAATGTATCTAAAACTTAGTTATGAATATATGAATAGGTAAAATTAAGCAGATACGTCATTTAAATACACATGTGGTATGCCATGGGACAAGTGTATAATAAACTCTTTCCTTTCATACACCGAACAAATAAGCATTTTGTATTTTATCCTTGTGCTACCTCACTCAAACAAACAAGAGCCTGAAATATCTGCCCTGTCTACTGTGAGGTTATCACTCCCCTTTAATGATCTCCATAAGTGTAAATATAAATACTGAACAACAGGCATGAGGCTGAGAGAGACAACAATGGAATTAAACTTTAATTAATTTAAGTTTAATTAATTTTAGAAAATTAAATTTTAAAAAATTAAATTAAATTAAACCCTCACAGATAACACGGAGATCCTCTTCAACTCCACAAAAGAGCAAGGGCCTGAGGAGTAACTGAGAAGTAAAGTGAGGTAACCCTCGCCAGGCAGTGAAGTGGGGGTAACCCTCCACAAGCAGTAACAGCTGAGAGGTTGTAATGGAATCCAGATGCAATTGCTGAAAAAACGGATCTGGTACCCTAGGACATTTCTGGGTACTAACAAGGACAAAAGTTCACAAGTATTACTGGGATTTACAGGCTTTACTTAAATGGTTTTGGGTATGTAGAGCATATACATCTAAAGGATAAGCCAAGTATACCTCAGCCTAAGTTTATTCTATCTTAAGGCAGATACCTAGCTCTATTACCTATTCTTCTGTAGCTAAAAGTGAGCTGAAGTTTGAAATGAAATAGAAATATTCCTCTCTTTTCTGTCAAACCAAGCTAATCACCGTGGCAACTTAATATGCCATTGTTAAAACTAGTGGCTAAAACCTCCAATTTATTTAAGTATACTATTTATACTTATGCTATTAATGTGTAACAGTTGGTTATTCCATTAATAGTATAATTTTACATATCAAATGTGGTCCACCACTTGATCATGCTGACTTTTTTTTCCTACAGAAGACAGAAACTGTGCAAACCTAGAGTTTTTTCTGACCACTGGAATTTAGTTATTTTAAAAATACATCATGATCTGAGGCACTTTTGGCAACCATGCGGTCAATGAATTAAATAAAATGGTATATACTGAACAATTGTACTGCTCCAACAACATTAAGTAAATATCTGGGACAATTTTCTTTAAATTTAACAAAAGATTTCTTTAAATCTCCTGATATTCACCCAGAATACAAAATAAGATCTGTGTTTGAAAAGTAGTGAGAAAATTTCAGTAAGTTTTGAGTTTAAATTATGTTCACCAATCTTGCATTAGTTACCAAGAAAACATGTCTCCTTAAAATTAAAAGTTGTATTTCACAGATGTAAGAAAACAAAAGATCTGCCTTGTTCACTGTGGCTGCCAAAAACTGGCCAAAGACTCTCTGAGGTTATTTCATTTTTGAGAAACCAAAGAGTTGTGAATTTCATTGATCTTTTCCTTGTTCATTCATCTTTTAAGACTGGTTTCTCAATATGCATGCTGTACCAAATACAAAGAAACCAACTTTTCAGAAAAAGTTTGATGAAATGAGGAGAACGCTTGAGTTGAGATTACAAGCAATGCTACATTTACTGAGTATTTAGAAGATCCCCACTATGGCCAATCAAGCAGAATAGCTGATATGCAGAAATCCTCAATAAAGTGGCCAAGACCCTTTTTTTCATTTAAAAAAAAAATGACTAGTAGGTGGATGCCATACCACAAAACAAAACCATGCTTCAACTTTTCTCAAGCATTATAAAACTAATTTCCTATTTTCAATATTGTAAAAATAGACTGGTCTTCTCCAAAGGATCTTGCTGTCCGCATTGATGAATCTGTGCATTCCCTCTTCTTACTGACCCTAAATGTATAAATTATTTTTATCATTCCTTAAATTCAGTCTTATATAAAGTTGCATAATGCATGGAGTAAAAGAGGAATGAAAACAAAGCATGGAACCCTGTATAAATGTGCTGACCCAAAAGCAATTATACCAACAGCCAGAGGAAGTGGAAACTGCGAAGTAGTCTTCAACAATTTACTGTAAAGAAACAGAAAAATATACATTATGTAAACTACATTGTAGGCAAAACCAGAATATGTTGATTTTTTTACAGTTTTGAGAAGGTGTTCTAAGTAATGTTAGAATTTTTCATATAATGAATTTAACTGTCCATAATTTTTAAAAAGATCAATACAAGCCACATTTTAGCTAGAGAACAATATTTCTATTAAGTAAATAATCAGCTTTGTTTAGTCTTTTAAATTTTGACAACAGAAAAATGTTAGTTGGACTTTCATTCAGCAATTCTACCACTAAAGATTAATCCTTTTAAAAATAATCAATATTTACTAGGACATAGCTACAGAACTATTTTAACCTTACTTGTAATAGCAAACAAACAAACAAAACAAAACAAAAATCTTAACCAAATAAAAAAGGAACCCTTAATTCCTAACACAAATAATATTAGAACAAGACACTAAATCTTTCTAAAAGAAAAATGCTATCAGAAAAGACTATTACCTTTTTACTCAAAAAATAGAGAAACTGAGGATAAGAGGGGTTAAGAAATCTGTCTAAGGACATAGAGGTATTAAATGGCAGAACCAAGATTCAAAACCCAGGTCTGCTTTATTTTAGAAAATCTGCAAACATCTGCCAAAATCAACTGAAAACAGGTTCCTAGAACAAACAACTAAACCAGTCAATGAAAAGTCAAATATTATAGAGAACTTTAAACATATATGTAAGTGAACTAACAGTATAATGAACTTCATCACCCTACTTCAAAAAGTATCAAGTCATGGCCAATCTTTCTTCATCTATAATCCTATTCACTTCACTCCTGTACTTTCTGGAGACAAATTTTATTAGTCATCATATCTTGTAAGAGCTAAATTAAAAAAAAAGTTATTCTATCCTAACAAGTAAAACCCACAATTAAGAAAACAAATAAAATATGCTTCCATATAAATTATACCTGCACACAAACCATACTTACTATACGATTACAGCTTTAGCTTTAGGAATACATCTCAAAATATTTAGACATAATATTTAGTCAAATATTTGGACACAGTCAAAATATTGAGCTATAAAGAACACATTTCAGATATAAAAGAAGATCTGTTAAGACTAGGAAAAAAATGTGAGAAAAACAAAGATTAAACTATTATACCTGGATCTTATTGAAACAGTGTGAGTATTTCCAAGAACTGCCATAGTTGGAATAAGGATAAATGCCAAAGGTTTACATGGATCAGGATTAAGTTTAAAGTAATACCTATACCAAAGAGAAAAAACCCTCATAAATCAACAAAGCACACCTAATCATTTTAAATACCAGAATCAAATTAATGTAATTTCAAAACATTTCGTAGATAGGAGAGCTCTAAATAGCTCATGAAATCTTTGGCAAATAACTTTGCTACAGATCATCTTTATACCTGAAGTTTTATATGGAGAACTATGTTCAGAAACTACTAAAGGAAATGAAAATATCCAATATGGAAGCACTTCCTTTTAATCACAGGTATATGCCTGAAACCTCATGTAGAAATGTTTTTATTAAAACAAATTATTTAAAATACATTAAGTCTGCTCTAGTAAAAAAACAAAACAAAAAACAATGAAAAACAATGAAGGTTTACATAAAGCAACTGTCCCTAGTTTTAAAAATCCACAAATTCTCATCTCTGGCCTTTATGGACAGTGAGGCATCTATAGCTTTTCAGAATCATAAATTCGTACTCCTCAAGTAATTTCTCCCCAAACTTGTGAACAAAAATCTGATCTTGACTAAAATGAGGGACAAAGGAAGGATATTAACATCTCATAATCTGTTGATCTAATTTATCAAACTTACTTGGCTTTTGAAAAAAATATTTCCAGTATTTAGATAATTTGAAATTTTTATATTATTTCTGAAAACCATATTGAGTAGGGGATCAGTTATTACTTGGATAAGGTAGGCTTTTTTAAAAATACTTACCAATAACTAAATATTCTAGAAATAATCTTAGAGGGCATTTTCACACTCTGATTTAACCTAAAATAATTATCACGTGATAAGGCAAAAATGGTTTTCAGTGGTAAAATAGCTGGTCATTTACTTTAGTTCAATGTTTGATATTCAAATAGAAAACTACACCTTTTTTTTTCATTACTTCTAATCTTTTTAAATGTAAGCATTTTCTTCCTTCCAAATTTAAGAAAACATAAAATTGATCATAAATTGAAAAATACCTAAGCACTAAGCATTATGAGTACTTTAAGTCAACAAAACAAAATGCACATTTTTACATAATATCTAGACTCACAGAAGATTAAAGGTAAAATAATAAAATACAACTTCCCTCTTTTAGTCAGATTTTGAGGAAGTTTATATTCTCACAGTAAGGGAAAAATGTGCATATATTCAAAATAAATTTCAGGAGCTATATATAGCTTCCTATTCTTGAGCAAGTTTTATGGATCATTAGAAATCTGATAAATTTCTACTTACAGATATTTATTGTTTGAAGCATATAAATTACAATTATACAAATAAAACACACCTGAGATTTTTTAACCAATAAATTAAAGATGGCATGCTGAGTAATACAATCCATGTTAATAAGTTAATCACAGTACTGTGCATGCGAAGACTATCTTCGGCATCATTGGCAGATAAACGAAGATGGTATACTGTAGAGTCTTTATGATGATTTGATTTTTTTTCACTTCTTCTAGAGTGTTTGGGATTCTATAAAGCAATATAGTAAAATTACTAAGATATTAAAATTTAGGTTTATTATTTTACTCAATCATACTCAATTATGTAATAGCTAAATAACCACATCTTTCTAACCAAACTGAAATAAAATATTGAAATTACCTTGCTCAATGTAATTTAAAGCAGTTATTCGTTATAAAATTTTCATCCCCTGACTTGCTATTTCCATTGCTGAGACTATATCCTCTAAGTAATTACTTAAAATTTAAGAGATAATTTGTAACAATAAACATGACATAAATACTGATAAAGATCAAATTAAAATTAGACAGGGGCACCTGGGTGGCTCAGCTGGTTAAGCACTGCACTCTTTACTTTGGCTCAGGTCATGATCTTAGTGTTGTGAAATCAAGCCCTGCATTGGGGGAGTTGGGTTCTTGAGGCTTGAGATTCTCTCTCCCTCTCCCTTTGCTCCTCCCTTTTACCACTCCCTGCCCCCCCACCACATGCTTACTCTCTTTAACAACAACAACAACAACAACAAAATTAGACAATCTAAATAGGTTCAATTTTTTTAAAGTTAACTTAAATTCATGACACCTTTTTTATACACCGTAAAATCCTAACTTAAAAAAAACTTTATTTCCCCATGTTCTTTTATATTAAAGTGATGTAGAGTTTTGAAAATAAAACTTACCACAGTCCGGCTATTTTTGTACATTGTTAGGCTGGCTTGCAGATGAACAATCTAGGAAAAAAGAAAAAAACTGTTTAATTTCACTTTTACTTTGAAACAAAAAAACAACCATTTTTATTACAACTGAGAAACACTGTCATCTGAAATGTAAAGAAATCTAATTAAAAATACATTTAAACTTTTACAAATATTCTTTCAGGGTTCCTGGGTAGCTCAGTGGGTTAAAGCCTCTGCCTTCAGCTCAGGTCATGATCCCAGGGTCCTGGGATGGAGCCCCGCATTGGGCTATCTGCTCAGCAGGAAGCCTGCTTCCTCCTCTCTCTCTGCCTGCCTCTCTGCCTGCTTGTGATCTCTGTCAAATAAATAAAACCTTAAAAAACAAGCAAACAAATATTCTTTCAGAAAAGGTAAATAATAACTACACAAACTTGCTATTAAGGATTAAAAAACAAAATAATAAAACTTTCAGAGTGTGATATATTATTATACCTTCTAGATTCTGAGAACCTATGTTTAAATATGCTTTGCTCCAATAACTTAGCGTCCTGTGAGTAAAATATTTGATTATCTTCAGTATAGTATAAAGAATTAAACATGTCTTATCTATTCTCAATTTTTGAAAATCTGAACTCAATTATATATGGTGAAATGCGTACAAGAACCTCAGAAAATCTTTAGGTTTAATTTGTTAGGTTTGCTTATGGCTAAGTATTTAGCCAGTTTAGTATTTAGACAGTTTTGCTCATTGGGTCGATTATTTGAAATTGCCAATTTAAAAAGCTAAAATATCATATTTATAAATCAAAGTAGTAAATAGATTTTTCTGATGGACATAAATTCCATTGGAAAAGAGAATATATAATGTGCATATATTAGTGTTAAAAGCAGATGTAAATAAACCATTGTTTAAAAAAGAAAATGATTATCCATTCTGGTATCAACTGTCTCTACCTAAGTTTAATGTGGAGAGTATGTACTTGTATAACCTAGATTTTCCTGCTATCAGCCTTTTTGGAAGTTTTTCACTTCCTCAGTAAAATTATTAGGCTAATTATTTTTGTCTCCTGATTCTCTAGCAACATCTGTAACATTCTACATTATGTCAGCACAATTGATAGCTTGATCCCAGTGACATAACTTTTTGTCTATTACCCTTGTTCAAAAGAAGGTATAAATAAAAACTGCTCTAGTAAAATGCTTTTTAAAAAGTTGATACTACTTGCAAGAGCAAGAAGCAATGTGAAACAGATTATATATTCTCCCCTTATTTTGTTTTTACTAACTGAACTCAGATTAATAATTTCAGCTCCGCAGTTAACCATATATTTTAAATAACTAAGATGTTTAAAAAAACCTTCTACACTTAAACCTTAAATAACAGGTTACTACAGCTATAGTTAAAATTTTTGTTAACAACACCTACGGGAAATTCTATGTCTGCCTGTCACAAAGCCTAGTTATTCTGACTTCAGTGATGTGACATACCTTAAACACATAATAAAGATAAGTAAGCAGTATGGCAAAAGCTCCACAAGTTGTCCAACCTACTATGATCAAAACAATTGTCAAAAAGGGCAAATCTGCTGATATCATTTTGATATCTTTAGGAAGTTCAGAGGGCCTGGAAAAAAACAAGAATAAAGCTATTAAAAGAATATTAACAGTTGTTTATACAGTCATATTTAGAAAGAAAACAATACAGTACTCTGCCAGGCTCTCCTGCTTATTAATATGCAAGTATCACAAGGTAAGCAGTAAAATATTTCTTCATAAAGGCAAGGGATGACATATATTCGTATATTCTGTAATACATTGTGACAGCTCCTCTTTCATTTAGATACAGTATGGCTGATATTTGTACTAAGTTAGAAAAAATGCTGCTAAAAATAATCATTAATTATAGGCCCTGTGTCAATATATTTTCTATCTTGATAGGAGGAAAAACAGTTTTCTATTTCTTAAAGTCTCGAGATCACTCAGACTTATGATGCTATTAGTGTCAGAAGCACCTCAGAAGGGTGAAGGAAGAAGCATCACACCACAACCCCCTCTATGACAGTAAATCATGTAACATGTCCGGTGAGGAGCAGAGGCAAGAGAAATTAAGGTCAGTGGTTTACCAGAAAAGCCTACCAGTAGCTTCAAACTTTGTCTTTGGATCCAAAATAAAACTCTAGGCAATGTTTTGGAATTTTTTTTGCATTTCATCTAATCTGACCTTAAGTATCTTGACTGGAATTCTCTTGCTCTCAGGTTTGACTGGAAGTCAACATATAAAAGCATTGCCAGAGAAATATTTCTTCCTTCAAAAGATTTACAATCATAAAAATTAAAAATAATTCTGTAATCTATCACTTTTTAAAGTAATGTCTACTCCCCATGCTGGGCTCAAATTCATGACCCTGAGTTCAAAAGTCAGATGGTCTACTGACTGAGCCAGTAAGGCATCCCTCTGTCAAATGTTTTTTTTTGGCATTAACTCAAACAGCATTTAACACGCAATAAATGATTATCTTTTTTTAAATAAAAGTTTTTATTTAATTCAGTAATCTCTATGCCAACGTAGGGCTCAAACTCATGATCCCTAGATCAAGACTTGCACGCTCCTCTGGCTGAGCCAGCCAGGTGCCCCTGAATGATTATCTTCAACAAAGATATAACTTTGAACACTAACCCATGTTTTTCTAGTTTTTCTAGAAGAAGTGAACTTCTTTCCTTTCTAAGGTTTCTTTCCTTAGAAATTAGAGTTTCTAAGCCAACTAATTTTGAGGTTCCCTATCAAAATACATTTTTTCCTTAAGAGCAATAAGAAAGCTTTCAGTCATTCTTTACCTTTTCAAAGCTAGCCACAATGAAGAAAGGAGTCTCACAGATGCAGAAGACAGTAGGCCACCCCAGTAGGCAGTACATGTTCCAAACAGAAAGAGAATCAAGGATACAAGGGGGAAACACATACTCTGACTAGTTAAAATGATGGCATCTAATTGTGGTAACATTAACACATCCCACAACTCCTTAAACCATTTATATCTGTGGATAAAAGAAAACATACAATAAATAAATAAATAATAAAAATCAACAACTGACATTCAAATATTTAATATCTGAGGTATCTGGCCATTCATTAGAGTCCCCTAAGTTTCATGATACTCAATGTGTACTTATACTGAAAAACCAATTTCAATTCCTTGTAGAGAAAAAGTTATTTATCTTCCAAGTAAGTCTACTGATCTTCAAGGATCTGAGCCCTGAGTATCAATGCTGTTCCTTGTAATAAATAAGTTGTCTTTTTTTTTAAGTTAGAATACCAACAGCTAATTGTAATAACTAACAAAAAGAGATCTAATGTATACTGGTTCTAAGCAAAAAACACAAAATAAGAATAAATTAAAAATGGAATGCTAAGTGTGGTAGAGATCCAAAATACACTTTGTATGGGAAGAAAAAGTAATCTGAAGCACTGTTACACAAATATCCTATAATGGTTTGCACTCATGAATTTGAGATACTCAAAAATTATGGACCATATGTATCCCTTTGTAAATTTAAGAAGTTTGGTATTTACAGATTAAGTTTCTATAACTGATATATATATATATGTATATATATATATAAATCTATAATTACTTTTGAAATGGTTATAATATCAAAGTAAATGTTGATATACCTGTTAGGACTCTGCCTAAAAATGCCATTTAATAAAATAAGACAATTGCTGTATTTGTATGAGTATTTATATATCATCATGGGGCATACTATGCCCTTATATATGTATGCCCCTATTATATATATGAAACATGTTTCATATATATAAATAAACATGTTTCATATATATAAATAATTAAACATGTTTCATATATATAAAATAATTAAAATCATTATCACAGATAATAAAACTTACCCCAACAGAAACTTAATCATAATTACAAAAGGATCAACTTTGTATGGCTTGGCTTCTTTATCCAACATGGTAGCATATTCTAAGCAATGACCTGGTGATTAAAAAAAAAATTATGTGTAGTGAAGAATTCACAGTAATTATGAGTCATATTATACACTGACTGCATTGTAAGAGCAACATATTTCATGTCAGAGAAAGCAAGGGTCACAATTATCATAAAGACTCTCTTCACAGATTAGAAATTACTATAACTCAATAGATCATACGTAAGAGTACACAATCACTTCTGAAACAACTTCAGGAAGGCAAAGCTGGGGTTTCACCATTTGCATTTTCACAAAGCTCCAAACATGATTTTTTTAAAAAAACAACTTAACTGAGATGTAATTCTCATACCACACAATTCATTCAAAGTACACACAATTTAGTGGTTTTAAGTATATTCACAGTTATGTCTTCATCACCACAATCAGTCTCAGAACATTTTCATTACTCCCAAAACAAACTTGTTCTCCTTAACTGTCACCTGCAATGTCTCCCTGCTCCCAGGGAACAACTTACTTACTTTCTGTTTCTACAGACAGGCCTATTCTTAACATTTCCTATAAACAAAACCATATAATGTACAGTCCTTTGTGACTGGCTCCTTTTATTTGGCGTGTTTCCAAGATTCATCCATGTGGTAGCAGGTGTCAGCACACTTTAGTTATGTGTTTATCAGCTGATGGATACTTGGGTTGTTTCTGCTTTTTTGGATATGAATAGTGCTTCTGTGAACATGTGTGCACAAGTTTAGTGTGGGTATCTGTTCACATTTTTCTTGGATATATACCTAGGAGTACAGTTCCTGAGTCACAGAGTAACTGCCAACCTACTTTCCAAAGCATCTATACCATTTCACATTCCCAAAAGCAGCATATGAACGTTAAAATGAATACTAAAGGCAGACTTGAAATTGTAAGCCATCGAAAGGAAATCAGTAGCTGCAGAAGGATTTGGCAAGAGGAAATGATAGGAATATTTCTGGACTATTTTTATGTATTTTGATCCACTGTCTTTTCCTATCTCGTCTCCCTTCATTACAACCCAAGCCCAACAATGTGTGAGGGCTCTATAAAGCAGGCTCCTGGGAAACTATTTTCATTGCTATCCTCTAGGAAAGGTTTTGTCCAATGCAGTGTATATTCTAATCTGGACCTCCAGATTCATTCTCCACCCTTACTTTGTTCTGAACTCTGGGAGGCTGACTTAGGTGCAATGAATGATAGGCACTGATAAGAGGAAATAAGGTTCGTATATGTATTTCCCTGTCTTTTCCCCCTGCTGAGCCACAGCTTGACAGTGGCTACAGCTGTAGTAATGCTGCCCTCCACTACAGCCCTCCAGGCTTGCTCACTCCCTTGCCCTGAAAACGAGGAGTTATCAGACAGCTCTACTGCTAACCCGGCACTTAATCATTTCTTGTTGGTTTCTCTTAACCCTACCCATACCTTTGAAATAGTCTCTTCATTAAAATAAACTCTCAGTTATTCCATGCAGGACCTAACTGATGTAGTGGAACAGCCCAAACATTACAATGAATGCCTACTATGTGCTTAACACTACATTAGGTACTAGGGGTGGAATGGGGAACAAGATCCCCGTCAAGGAGACTCTACCTCTTAAGATATCCTCAGAATAAAGGGAAAAAACTTCAGGCACTAAAGTGTAAAATGGAAAAGCTAAGTAAGGAATCTTCTTGGGGATCTCCTAAAACCAGAGGATCTGAAATGCCTGTGAACTGGAGAGATGGGTCATGAATTCAGCCACATGAGGGACAAATAAGTAGTAATGAAGAACTTTGGTGAAAAGGGGTGGAGAGAGATGGAGAGGAGGAATAGAAACATTCTTACCTGTTGAGAAAAGAGAATATAACTGTCCTCCATAAGCAAGAAGGATACTAGATGTAACATAAGCAGGAAGAGCTCCACCGTGAAATCTAACTATCTAGAAAACAGGCAAATCAAAGGGCAACTTCTGAATATTCATGTTAATGAAATTAATGTACTTTCACATGAAATAAAAGTGTCTTTCTTCACTTTATATTTTCCCTGACATGGCCACAGAGGTACCTCCAGTAATGGGTATCAAAACTGTAAGTAAAATAAATATCAAGAATATACAGTATGTTAGAAACATGTAATCAGAATTTTTCATAAAGGTGCAACAAAAAAAATATGCAGTAGAGTAGCATATACTACAGACTTTTTTTAACAAGGTACATTTATTGAGCATTTAATACAGTCCAGGCATGATACTAAACATTTTATATGCATTATCTCATTCTCTCCTCCCAAAATCCTTTGAGGTAATTCTTATCCCTATTTTACAGATGAAGAAATTCAGGCACAGGGAGCCCAAAACTTGCACAATTAAAAACCTAATAGACAAGTAGGGGAACCTGGGTGGCTTAGATGGTTAAGCATCCAACTCTTGATTTTGGCTCAGGTCATAATTTCAGGGTGATGTGATCAAGCCCGGTGTCAGGCTCCACGCTTGGCATGGAGCATGACTGAGATTCTCTCTTCCCCTTTCCCTCTGTCCCTTGCATGCATGCACACTCTTAAAAAAAAAAAAAAAAAGTTAATAGACAAACAAGTTTCTCATTAACTCTTATTGTCCTCATCAATAAAACGGGGACAATATGGTACTTACCTTATAGGTGATTTTAAAGTTTAAGGATGTTCACTTGTGTAAAGCATTTACAGTATTAACTCAAACATGTTCAGCTATCACAAAATATTAGCTGCTATTACAAGCATACCTCATTTTATTGTTTTTGCTTCACTGCACTTTGGAGATAATTGAATTTTTTACAAATTGAACATTTGTGGCAACTGGCATTGAACAAGTCTATTGGTGCCATTTTTCCAATAGCATCTGCTCACTCTGTGTCATACTTTGAGAATCCTTGCAATATTTCAAGTGTTTTCATTATTGTATTTGTTATTATAATCTACAATGACTGATTATGACTCATGGAAAGCTCAAATAATGGTTAGCATTTTTTAGCTATAAAGTTTTAAAAATTAAATGATACTCAATGCCTGCTAATGACCTGGTAGAAAACATATAGCATACTTTAGTTATCAAGAGTACAGAAATAGGGGTGCCTGGGTGGCTCGCTGGTTAAGAATCTGACTGATTTTGACTCAGGTCATGATCTCAAGGGACATGGGGTTGAGCCGAGGTGGAGTCCCTCATTGGGGGGGGGGATCCCCACTTAGCAGGGAGTCTGCTTGAGGTTCTCTCCTGTGTGTGTATGCGTGCGCTGCACACACTTGAGCTCTCAAATAAATCTTAAAAAAGAAAAAAGGAGGGGTGCCTGGGTGGCTCAGTGGGTTAAGCCTCTGCCTTTGGCTCAGGTCATGATCCCAGGATCCTGGGATCAAGTTCTGCATAGGGCTCTCTGCTCAGCAGGGGGCCTGCTTCTCCCCGCTCTCTCTCTGCCTACTTGTGATCTCTGTCTAATAAGTAAATAAAATCTTAAAAAAAAAAAAAAAAAGGAGAGGGGGAGGAGAAATGGTAGAGAAGTAGGAGACTTAAATTTCATCTGGTCCCAGGAATTTAGCTAGATAGTTACCAAACCATTCTGAACTACTACAAACTCAACAGTAGAGTGAAGAAAAGAATAGCAGCAATTCTATGAACAGAAAAGTAGCCACCTTCTAGAAGGTAGGACATGTGGAGAAGTGAATCTGAGGCAATAATTTGGAAGATACACCACAGGGGCAGGGAGCTTCCATCAGCCAGCTACCAGCAAGCGAAAGAGCAGCAGAGCACAAAATCTGAACTTTTAGAAGTCTGCTCCACTGAGGGACGTCGCTCCAGTAGCTAAGCAGGGGGTGGAATCCTCCCTGGGACAGTGTGGTCTCAGGACTCTCAGGGTCACAGAAAGACCGGGTAGAGCTCAGGCGCAGAGGTCCCAAGTATCGGAGCAGAGAAGCTGGCTACAAAGATGGAGCTGAAGAGTGGGGTCTCAGCTCAGGGCTGCCTTAAACCACAATCCATGGCACAGTTGGGCCACTATTCTTCAAGCAGGGACCCAACAAGCAGCAGGTCCAGGGAGACTTCCCTTCCTCCCCAGGAGGAGTGGTGCGGGGGTGCCAGAGACAGAAACGCTCGGTCACAGACCAGGTGAGCATGGAGTGGGGCTGGAAACCAAGGAGACAGGAGTGATTGCTTTTCTCTGAAGACTCCCTGGGGAGGAGGGCCCTGAGTTCTCAGCTCCTCTGAGACCAGAGATTGGGAGGCCGCCACTTTCGTTCTCATCCTCCAAAGCTGTATGGAAAGCTTTCAGGGGACAAAAGGTACAGAGAGCAAACCTGAGCAGATTGCTTAGCCTGGCCCCTGGCAAGGGCAGTGCAATTCCGCATCAGGCAAAGACATGTGAGAATCACTGCAACAGGCCCCTCCTCCAGAAGATCAGCAAGAACATTCAGCCAAGACTAAGTTTACCAATCAATGAGAACTGCAAAACTCCAGTGCTAGAGCAATGTAGCACATAGAATTCATGGCTTTTCCCCCATGATTCTTTGGTCTTTCAAAGTTAGTTTTTTTAATTTTCTTTTTCCTTTTTCTATTTTTTAAAACTTTTCTTCTTTTTTCAAACAACATCTTAATCAATTCCCTTTTTAAAATCCATTTTCATTTTCATTTTTACAGTTATATTCTATCCTTTCATTGTATTTAACCTTATTTTTTGAATTATTTAAGTTTTTCTTTCTTTAAAATTTTGGGATACAGTTTCTTCCAACAGACCAAAATATATCCTAAATCTAGTATATGGCTTTGTCCTAGTCTCCAGCCTGATCACATTCTCTCCTTTTTAATCTTTTTTCTTTTTTCAACCAACTTCTTATCACTTCCTTTTATAAAATCTTTAATTTTCATCTTTATAGTCATATTCCATCCCTTCATCATATTTACCCTTATTTTGGTATATATATAAAATTTTTTTTTTTAAATTTTGGGAGGCAGTTTCTTCTAAAGACCAAAATCTAGTGTGTTGCTCTGTTCTATTCACCAGCCTGATTATATTCTTTTTTTTTTTTTTTTTGCCTTTCTACTCCCACCCCCACCCCCCGCCCTTTCGGGTCTATTCTGATTTGTTTAGTGTATATTTTTCTGGGGGTTGTTTTAGCATTTTGTTCTCTCATTCATCTATTCTTCTCTGGACAAAATGACAAACTGGGAAAACTCACCTCAAAAAAAAGAACAAGAGGCAGTACTAACTGCCAGAAACATAATCAATACGGACATTAGTAAGATGTTGGAACTAGAGTTCAGAATGACGATTATAAAGATACTAGCTGGGCTTGATATAAGCATAGAAGATACCAGAGAATCCCTTTCTGGAGAAATGAAAGAACTAAAATCTAACCAAACTGAAATAAAAAAGGCTATTAATGAGGTATAATAAAAAATGGAGGTTCTAACTGCAAGGATACATGAGGCAGAAGAGAGAATTAGTGATATAGAAGACCAAATGATGAAGAATAAAGAAGCTGAGAAAAAGAGAGATAAACAACTACTAGATCGCGAGGTGAGAATTTGAGAGATAAATGATACCATAAGACAAAACAATATCGGAATAACTGGGATCCCAGAAGAAGAAAGAGAGAGAGGGGCAGAAGATATACTGGAGCAAATTGTTATGGAAAAAGAATTTTCTAATTTGGGGAAGGAAACAGGCATCAAAATCCAGGAAGCACAGAGAATTCCCCATCAAAATCAATAAAAATAGGTCAACACCCTGTCATCTAATAGTAAAACTTACAAGGCTCAGAGACAAAGAGAAACTCCTGAAAGCAGCTCAGGACAGGAGATCTGTAACCTACAACAGTAGAAATATTAGATTGGCAGCAGACCTATCCACAGAGACCTGACAGGCCAGAATGGATTGGCATGATATATTCAAGGCACTAAATGAGAAAAATATGCAGCCAAGAAAACTATATCCAGCTAGGCTGTCACTGAAAATAGAAGGAGAAATTTAAAAAAAACTTCCAAGACAAACAAAAACTGAAAGAATTTGAAAGAACACAAAACCAGCCCTACAGACAATATTGAAAGGGGTCCTCTGAGCAAAGAAAGAGCCTAAAAGTAACACAGACCAGAAAGGAACAGAGACAATATACAGTAACAGTCAGCTTACAAACAATACAATGGCCCTAATTTCTTATCTTTCAAGAATTACCCTGAATGTAAATGGCTAAATGCCCCAATCAAAAGACACAGGTATCAGATTCAATAAAAAAGCAAGACCCACCAACAGGCTGTCTGCAAGAGACCCATTTTAGACCCAAAGGCACCTCCAGACTTAAAGTGAGGGGGTGGAAAAACATTTACCATTCTAATGGACATCAGAAGAAAGCTGGGTGGCAATCCTTATATCAGACAAATTAGATTTTAAACCAAAGACTATAATAAGAGATGAGGAAGGACACTATATCATACATAATTAAAGGTTCTGTCCAACAAGAAGATCTAACAATTTTAAACATCTGTTTTTAAATATCTATGCCCCTAACATGGGAGCAGCCAATTACATAAATGAATTAATAACAAAATCAAAGAAACACATCAACAGCTATACAGTAATAGTAGGGGACTTTAACACCCCCCTCACTGAAATGGACAGATCATCTAAGCAAAAGATCAACAAGGAAATAAAGGCTTTAAATGACACACTGGACCAGATGGACATCACAGATATATTCAGAACATACCATCCCAAAGCAACAGAGTACACATTCTTCTCCAGTGCACTTGGAACATTCTCCAGAACAGATCACATCCTGGGTCACAAATCAGGTCTCAAATGGTACCAAAAGACTGGGATCATTCTCTGCATAATTTCAGACCACAATGCTTTGAAAAGGTACAGAGTACAAAGGTACTCAATCACAAGAGGAAAGTTGGAAAGAACTCAAATTCATGGAGGCTAAAGAGTATCCTATTAAAGAATGAATGGGTCAACCACGAAATTAAAGAAGAATTTAAAAAATTCATGGAAACAAATGAAAATGAAAACACAACTGTTCAAAATCTTTGGGATGCAGCTAAGGTGGTCCAAGCCTTTCTCAAGAAACAGGAAAGGTCTCAAGTCTACAACCTGACCCTACCTACACCTAAAGGAGCTGGAGAAAGAACAGCAAAAAAAAAAGCCTAAACCCAGCAGGAGAAGAGAAATTAAATAAAGAGCAACAGAAATCAATGAAATAGAAACCAAAAGAACAGTAGAACAGATCAACAAAACTAGGAGCTGGTTCTCTGAAAGAATTTAAGATTGAACGCCTAGCCAGACCTATCAAAAAGAGAAAGAACCCAAATTAATAAAATCATGAATAAAAGAGGAAAGATCACAATCAACACCAAAGAAAATATACAATCATAAGACCATATTATGAGCAACTATATGCCAATGGTCCTGGGAGGCAGGAAAAGAGAGGAAGAAGAGTCAGATTCACAGTGATTTGATATAAGAAAGGCCCTACTTGCCATTGCTGGGTTTGAAGAGGAAGGAAGGGACCACAAGTCAAGAAGTGCAGGCAGCCTATAGAAGCTGGAAATGGCAAACAAACGTGATTTCCCAGAGTGTCCAGAAGAAACACAACCCTGGGCACCTGGGTGGTTCAGTCATTAACCATCTGCCTTTGCCTCAGGTCATGATCCCAGGGTCCTGGGACTGAGCCACGCATCAGGCTTCCTGCTCGGCAGGATGCCTGCTTCTCCCTCTCTCACTTCCCCTACTTGCATGCCCTCTCTGTCTCTCTGTCGAATAAATAATAAAATCTAAAAAAAAAAAAAAAAGAAGAAGAAGAAAGAAAAAAGAAACACAACCCTGCTAAACTAACACCTTTACTGGAAACCCATTTTCAACCTCTGATCTCCAGAACTATAGGATAATGAATTTGTGTAAAAACACTAAGTTTGTGGCAATTTCTTATAGCGGCAATATCAAATTAGTATAATAATAAAGCCATAAATAGTTTCATCATCATCATTTTTAAATGTGTAACATAGATTTCTCAATGTATAATTTAAATTTTTAAGCCTAGAATCTAAAGTGGGGTTTTCCCCCACAACAATTGTGTTTCTGAATTTTGATGTGACTATTTTCTTACAGCAAAACTGAATTTAAAAATATTACATTTAAAAATATATCGAATACTATCTAGATATGACATTGTCTAAATAGTTTTATTATATAAGGAAATGTTATCAGAAGCATTACAATTTCTAAATAATTAAAAAAAAAGAAAAGAAAAGAAAACCGTACAGAAGTTAAGCAGCATAGCAGGCTTAGAGTCAGCCTTCTGGATTTAGATTACAGCTCTGCCTCTCCCTAGCTCTGTGTCCTTGGACATGTTACTTTACCCCCCCTTCTCCCTGTGCCTTTATTTACAAAATGGAGATAAATAACACTTATCTCACAGGGAGTTTGAGGCTTAAATGTGTTCAGTTGTATAAAGCATTTGGCACAGTAACTGGCACAGGTAGGTGATCAGAAAATAGCTGTTATTATTAACCTTTAATACTCTTCACTGTCTTTGGAAATCTTCTAGGAGTTTCTATATAGTATTCTGAAGATGGCAGTTCCTTGTAATGACTATCACTGTTATGAGTATTAACTATTCTACTGGGCTACAGTCACAGCTCGTATAATATATGACAAAATCCACAATCATAAACAGGCTACTATGCAACATATTCAAATTGTAGACACTTGATTTGGTTTAGTATTTGGCACAGTATTTCTTTACATTTCAAATTAGATGCCAACATTAAAAAATTTAAAAAGTTTTATCTAAGACTCTAGATTTCCAGTTTCTCTTAAAATCTAAAGATTTAGCAATATTAGTCTTCATTCCTATATAGAAATGACTTACTAGTTTTTATAATTCTCTTGAGAAAGTAATTTCAGCTTTATTCTTTGCCCTCTTTCATTAGAGTAGACTAAAGAACATGTAAATATTTTTCTTTCCTTTTTCTGGAAAAAAAAAAAAAAGGAAAGAAAGAAAAACTAATTTGATGGAAAATTAACTAAGCAAAGGCTAAAGATTCTCCCAAGTTGTTTCTCTTTATTCCTATTCTCAGTCTTCTTTGACTGAATCAGCAACATTGAAAATATGTATTATTTTTAAGAGACGAATAATATATACTACATCAATTCATTCTCCCATTCTCAAGCTAAATTTTTAAATAAACATGAAGGAAGAGCATCATATCTTTCAGTAATTTGGGAAAGACTTAATTACCACAAATTCTTTGGCATTTAAAAAAGTACCCACCTTTGATCCCATAATACCTATATATCTTTGTTTTTTAGATAAATTTCCATGCCTTAACAAGAATATTAGTATGTCCTTATTTGATGGACATATAATTATGCTTGGCTATCAAGTATCAAGCTAACTTGACTTTTCCTGTCACTACTCTGAATTATGAGCCCTAGGGATGATATGGAAAAGACAGTATGTTATATTTTCAGCCTGTACCACTGTATACAGTAACAAGCCTTTTGTACATACTAAAAATACAATAGCATCAATTCTTCCTCTGTATGCCAAGACAAAATTTTTCTTTTTTTTCCCACCCATCCCCTGTAATTTTTCTTAAAAAAGTTCCCTTAACAAGCTAGAGAATTTATTGTAACTATCCATGGTGCTACTCTTCCAATTTATACCGTTTAATCTTCTCTTTCTAATGTAGCACATTTTACATATGAACTTAGAATTTTCTAATGTTCACAGATTTAATAATAATCACAATCTAGTTCTCACCAGATTGTTATGAGAATCAAATGAGATAATGAATATTAAAAATTTCTGGGTTAGGGGCACCTGAGTGGCTCAGTGGGTTAAAGCCTCTGCCTTCAGCTCAGGTCATGATCTCAAGGTCCTGGGATTGAGCCCCACATCGGGTTCTCTGCTCAGCAGGGAGCCTGCTTCCCGCTCTCTTTCTCTGCCTGCCTCTCTGCCTACTTGTGATCTCTGTCAAATAAATAAATAAAATCTTTTAAAAAAAAGTATTAAAAGAATTTCTGGGTTAATTTTGATTTGTGAGTTTTATAATTACAGTTAAAGGACTTAAATTTTTAAAATTCTGCTATGCTATGCCACAACAAAAAAATAAAAAATAATAGAAGGCACAATAAAACTTTTGTGAATTTTAAAATGAGTATATAATTTTTGACTAATTAATATTATTATTTATGCCAGGTTATACAATTCCGCAAATTATAATGATGTTGAGTAACAGAGAGAGAGAGCACAAGCAGAGGGAATTGGCAGGCAGAGGGAGTAGGAGAATCAGGTTCCCTGCAGAGCAAGGGAAGCCCCATATGGGACTTGGTCCTAGGACTCTGGGATCATGACTTGAGCCAAAGGCAGTGGCTTAACCCACTGAGTCACCCAGGCACCCTCAATAAATTATTTTTATAACACTATTTGCTTATGAACTACAGTAACAGTAAATTTAAAGTATTTCAACATGTTTATTTTTAATAAAATTTACTTTTTATTTTTACAGATTAAGCACATACAACATAAAAAGTTATTTGAAAATGTTTGTTTGTATGACAGAGCCTACAAATTTTACTGGACTATGAATTATAGCATAGTATGTGCAACATGAAATCTTAATATGACATTCAATTAGCCAAAAACACTAATTTGAGAATCAGGAATCAGCTCTCATCTCTAGGAATGAAAGCATCACCTTAAAGCCAGGCATGGCCAACTAAGATTTATCTGCCAAGAATTAGTGTTGGATTTTATTGAAGTGGGAAAAAGAAGGAAAAGGAGAAAAGTGAAAAAGAAAGAAGCAGCTGCAACAGTTCCAGCAGCAAGAGACCATATTTAGTTTGTTAAAATATTTTATTATCTGGACCTTCCCAGAAAAAAGTCTGCAACCCTTGCCTTATAGTATAATTAAGGCAATCTATAATCAAATAGGAATCACTTACCTGTCCAAGTATTTGTGAAAAGGAAGTCTTAACTGTCACCTAGTTTAAAAATAATCATTAAAAAAAAAAAAAAGGTTATTTCTCCTAAAGCCTTCTAGCTCACATTTTATTAAACTAAGCACTTCTGCACAACTCTACACATAATCATTAATTTTTTTAATAATGAATGATCTAAATTCATTTATGGTATTATAAGAATCCTCTGAACCACAAATTTTAATTTGTATTAAGTGTAGTTTTATTGTTCAGCATATTTTCCTGGATTCTAATTCTCTGACAACTGGATGAATGCTATGGTAGTAACCCTTTAACTAACTAGGATATTTGATTAACCAGAATATCTTAGTACCACATGATTCAAGCTAAAGGACTTGACTGAACGACTGAATTCAGAAGCTATACATATGTTTGCTGAACAATTAAACACAAATTAACCTATTACATAACCAGTATTTTAAGTCTCAAACCTACAACTGTATAGCACTAAGTACAGTTAAGCTAAGGCAATTCTGAGTAAATTTCACAAAAACAAGTTTTATAGGAAACAAGACCAGAAACAGAGCATATTTGATAAAATTTAAGCCAAAATAATATTTTAAAAAGAAATTAATCAATTATTATCTCTATTATAAATACACTTTTTTGATATTAAGAAGTCTGGAAAAAGGAAATACGTATTTCACACAGAAATTATAAAATGACTTCAAAATACTTACTTTTTAAAAACAAAGTACTTATAAAAACATGGACATTTTTGAGTGTGCAGTATTTGTAGCCAAATTATTAATGGAATTTTTGCTATCACTATTAGAAATATGAAGGCACACGTTAACAACCATTATAGCCCTACAAAATCCTTCAGTGTTAAAAACAGAAAGATATTAAAGCATTAATAAATACTATGAAATCCAAAATAAGTCGTAATTGAGGTCCAATGAAACTTGTTGCCAACGTACAGTCTGACCTACCAATTCTAGTCCACCCCAAGTTAATTCTAATGAAGAACCCAAATATTTAAGGTTGTTTAAAGGAACTGAATAGAATGAAGATATTTCACATAAACCAGAAATCACCATTAAAATGTATAGTCTCTTAAATCTGGAATCCTTAGAACCTGGGATGTTCTGATACAGAGAGACTCTTGTAGTTCATGAATCCATAAAAGTTGTGTTAATCAAGTTTATCTCCCTTCTCTTGGAGCAGAGACGTACTGTAGTAGTAAAACAAACACAGCAGGCATACTACACTGCACATATAAATGACAAACAGAGATTTAAAAAGCTAGTGAAAAGGAAAGAAGAGTCTTACGCTTATCCAGTAGAGGTGGAAACCAACATATATCGTATTAATTACTGCAGTAAAGCCATGTCAGCTGATTTCATGATGTTCTTCAATTTATAGAGAATTTTGAACTTTGGGCCTCCAAACTTAGAAGGTTAATCTATAGTCTCAATTTTATTTTCTATTACTTATTAAGACATATACATTCAGTGGTCCAGCTGAGGAAATACTGAGGTGGTGTTGACAGGCAAAATGGAGAATATTTAAAGCATCATAAAAGTCCATTTCATGTATTTACTGGCTTCTACATTGCCATATATCTATGGTTAATATAAAAATGTATTTCCTGGTGCCTGGGTGGCTCAGTGGGTTAAAGCCTCTGCCTTCGGCTCAGGTCATGATTCCAGGATCCTGGGATCGAGCCCCATATAGGGCTTTCTGCTCAGCAGGGAGCCTGTTTCCCCCCGGTCTCTCTGTCTCTGCCTGCCTCTCTGCCTACTTCTGATCTGTCAAATAAATAAATAAAATCTTTAAAAAAAATGTATTTCCTGTGTATTCTATAACTAAATCTTAAAAGTTAAGCAAACATGCAACTTACTTCGTACTGACAGTCTGAAGATGTATACATTTTTAATAATGCTACATGGCTGTCATTTTCTGGTTGAGCAATGTGGAGTTTCAGAGAAATTTCTGTGGAAGATGGTACCCTGAAAAGATAACTTAAATATTAATTCTCAAATACAAAATGCTGTTAAATATCCATTGCTAAGTCAATCCTCGGACAGCACAATGAAATAATGGAGAGGAAGACAAATGTCAGAGACATTATTATAGATGGACATTTTTTCGATTGTATCACAGTTGTTTGAATGCTCCATCATCTAGAACAGGCACTGGAGGACAGTCTAGGAAGGGGTCAATGCTCCAAGCAAGTAAAGTTTAAGTTATATATCATTTAGATAAGAATACTACATTGTCTTATAATATTATCTTATGAACACAATGCTACCTAAAGGAGAGGTACATTTTATTAAGAGGCACTTAAATAGTTTCATTAAAATTTCACTATGATTTAAATAAACTAAGAAGAATATGTACTATTCAAAATGGCCAAAGTTTAAGATAAATTCTTTCATATACTCACTGAGCAATAGTAAGTGAATCTTCGTAAGACCAAGGAATATGAAGTTTATAGATACTAGTTATTTCTTCTGTGGAAACATAAAGGAAATATGTGTTATAAACCTATACAATACCTAACTACCAGTTCCCCATTCATAAAAAATAACCAGTAAGACTTAGATGATATAAAGAATTACCAAGAATTATTGAATAATGTTTAATTAGACTTACAAAAGATATTAGAGTATATGGAAACTGGTAAACTAGAAAACTAGAGCAGAGTAGGTAAAAAAAAAAACCTAGGTAAACTAGGAAACTAGAGCAAACTAAGAAACTGGTAAAATAGCTAAACTGAATTACTATTAATAATGAGATAGAAAAATATATATAGCATTTTAAAAATGTAGGTATTTAAACTGATACAGTTGAAGATACTTAGTATTAAGAAAGGGTCTACATTAAATTTCTTGGAAATATAGCTTTTCTACTATCATAATCTAATCTTAATTCACATAAATAAATAAATATTATATAAAATTCAAGTGAAGATCTATTGATTCTTCAAATGACCAATACTATTCTTCTCAGAAATACACTTACCTTTGACTCCTGAGCACTTGCTTACTACGTTGATTTTAAAAGCCTGGTATATCTAATAAGAGTTTGGCCATGAAAACAAAAACAAGAAAAACAAAAGTTTATTTTGTTTGCTTAACTAAACAGTGAAGTAAAATCAAATCCTTGTTATAATCAGGATAATTACCTGTCCAAAGTTTAGAAGTTCTATATTATAAAACAGGCCACTTGTATTTAAAATCACTTTCCTTGAAGACAGTCCTGTTGAATTGAAAGTACTGTATTACTTAGAATACCAAACGGTTTTTAAAAGAGTACTGATTGCTTAACAGTGTTTAACTAATGCTAATACATTTTTAATATTAAAAAATAATTTATAGGTTTTCATTTCTGTTTATGGAGGGGTGAACTCCTAAAAATCCTACCCTCTTTCAATACACTCCAGACAACATTTATAATATATGTATTTTAAAAAATCAACTACATATTTTCAATTTCAAACAGGTATGCTTTCTTGGTAGATCTTTCATTTTATAAGTCTTTAATCTCATCTTTTTTTTTCTAAAGATTTTATTTATTCATTTGACAGAGAGAGAGTGAGATCACTAGCAGGCAGAAGGCAGTCAGAGAGAAGAGGGAAGCAGGCTTCCCACCAAGCAGAGAGCCCAACGGGACTCGATCCCAGGACCCCGAAACCATGACCTGAGCCAAAGGCAGAGGCTCAACCCACTGAGTCACCCAGTCGCCCCTTTAATCTCATTTTTAATGAGATAAGTGATTCAGACTTGTCATTTCTGTATTGTTCGGAGTATCTTTCTTACCCCCCACCAAAAGGTGGGTGAGGGATAAAAATCTAAAACAGTTTCTGCTCTGAAGTAACAGATTTTTTTCATAAATGGAATACTAAAAAATATATATTTTAAGGATAGGCCATGTCAAAAGAGCAAGGAGCCAACCTAAAATGAGCTCCCAATATCCAAAGCTGGAACAACTTAAGCAAAAAAATGAGATGATAATATTAAATTATAATCCAATGAAAAAATATCCATGAGTCATACAGACATAAATAAAATTTGACTAAGTAAATAAATGGAGAAGGGACAACTTTCCTTTCATAAGAATTCCAACAAATACAGAATACCAGTAATAACTGCCTCAGACTAGAGGAACCAATGGATGCTAAAATTAGTGGGTTATTTTGAAGATAAAAGGGTACTGAAACATTCTCAAAGTAGCTCCCCCAAGACATTTATTCAATACAAACAGGAAACAAATAAATTTACAGGGGAGAAACCTGGAAGACACTACCTTAACCAAGTAATCAAGGTTAACATTATTAGTAATTAGACATAGTGATATCATATGTCCATCCATAGGATACAATGAGAAGTATACATAGCTCTGGTGATATGCTTGCTAAAAATGCACAACCTTAATCTAATCATAAGAAAGCATTAGACAAATCCAAGTATCTGATATTTTACAAAATAGCTTACAAGTACTTTTCAAAATATGTCGAAATTATAAAAGACAAGGAAAAACTGAGGAACTCTCAAAGATTAGAGGAGATGAACAGGACATGACAACTGAATGCAATGTGGGAATGTGGAGAACACTGGTGGAAAAACTGATGAAAACCAAACAAAGCCTGTAATTTAGTTAACAATGTTGTATGAATAATAATTTCTTAGTTTTGACAACTGCATTTTTTACATTAAGGTAAATGAAGGATATAGGACCCCGTGCTCATTCTGTAACTGTTCTGAGTGCTCAAAATTATTTCAAAATAAAATTTAAAGGCATATTTAGTTAGATGTATTTTACCACAATTAAAAAAAAAATGGGGGGGGGCGCTCAGTGAGTTACGCCTCTACCTTCAGCTCAGGTCATGATCTCAGGGTCCTGGGATCGAGCCCCGCATCTGGCTCTGGTCAGCATGGAGCCTACTTCTCCCCTCTCCTCTCTGCCTGCCTCTCTGCTTACTTGTGATCTCTGTCTGTCAAATAAATAAATAAAATCTTAAAAAAAAAAAAGTGGGAAAAATATTTGGAGAAATCTTGAAACTTCCATAGGGCAGACAGCAATTTATACCTTATAATAAACGTTTTATTAAAAGGGCCAACATGCAGTAAATTCATGGAAGACCACCACCACACACACACACACACACACACACACACACAGACACACATGATTACTTGCAAATGTATATGACCAGGGAGAAAGTTAAATTTCACTTCTCAGAAGATGACCTCTAGCCCGCTATTAAAATAACAATCAAACCACTGGAACACATGATATGGTTATTCTAAGAACTATACTTGAAATACACAATATATAAAGTTACAGGCTCTTCATTATTGCAACTGACTGGCAAAATAAATAAGAACTCTGTTAAAAATAAAATTAAATCTTGGGATGCCTGGGTGGCTCAGTCGGTTGACCGTTCAACTGTTACCTCAGCTCAGGTCTTGATTTTGGGGTCCTGAGTTCAAGCCCTGTTCTGGGCTCCATGCTGGGTGTGGAGCCTACTTTAAAAAAAAAAAAAAAGAAAAAAAAGAAATTCTTAAGGCTTCTAAAATCAAAGTACTTACCAAAGGAAAAAAGATGAGTTACAGGAAGCTGAATGGATCGTGTCTCTTTTTTAAAGAATTCACAATCTACAACAAACTAAAATATAAAACATTGTTTTTTTAGAAAAAAATAGAATTACATGTATAGTAAAATACCTTCACTTGATGTTTGAGTGGAAAATAAAAGTCTATAAATACACCAGCTTTGGAGAAGTTATTACCTATTACATTCTCACTCTAGCTATACTTAGATGGCAATAATTACTCAAGGAGAGATATTAAGCTAAGAAAATTTGATGAACAAGCTTAACTTAATAAATTATTAGAGGATTATTTGTACAACAGCTGATGTACAGTCCAGTTTCCTTCCAGTTAATTTCAGGTGGTTATAGAAGAAGGACTTTAAAGGATGGGTCAAAGCATTAAGAATCAAGGTTAACTCAAGATTAATTAGAGATTTAGATAAAAATCAATATTTTCATAGTAAAAAAGAAATATGAATTTGAATTTTAATTTTTAAAAATCCCATATTAATTATGTATCTCCAACACTCTAATTAGACTACAAAAGACTTGGAGATGGACATACTGCCATTTATCTACAGATGGCTAAAGTTATTTGTATAAGATTATTTCAAGCTAAACAGTGATTAGAATAAATGGAAAAAAGGTTTACTATGTACAAAGCACGAAAAAAATGCTATCTTAAAAAAAGTAAAAACTAAAATGTGACATGTGCATTATGACAATGTTTAGTAATGACATTTCTTATGTAATAACATTTCTACAATGGCATAAGGAACTTTGCCCTAAGCAGACTGCAGTAAGAATGGTTTCATCAGAATCATCTCCATAAGGAAACCAAATTGCTTTGACCTATAGGAGCTGAAGAACCAATTAATGTGTTGCCAAACTGCAGCTGGCAGGTACACTGCTGTCTAGAGGAAGCAGAAAGCCGATGAGGTTTATCCTAGGTTTTTCCAGTAAGTATACCTTGGATTGTGCTTGAAGCAATTGTTATTGTGTTTGCCTCTTGGTGGATTTTTTGTTTCTGAAAGTCAAAAAAAGATGTGGGAAAATGCTATCTGACTACAGTACGCATATTAGGAATAAAAGGAAAAACTTGTTAAGGGGATTTGCTTTTATCCCCCCTTCTATACTTAAAAGGCCAACAATATCATCAGACATTTTCCTTATAGAAAACAGCTGTTACAAAGTTAGAACAATCATCTACTGAACAAGACTATTCATTATATTTTTACAAAGCACTTTTGGGTAAGACATTGCCTGAGACAGAGAATCAATTTTATATCACTTTGTATAGGTATTTAAAATAATACAATTTTTATTATTGCTTCAAAAATTTGGCTATTCCCTTTATGGAATAAACCCATACCCAAGAAAAAAATTCGAGGATCTGTCTCCTTCTAATGGAATTATTTTGTTTTCTGTCATCAAAAAATGCAAGTAATTTCGTATTTGCATTTTGAAAACTATATTATGAGTTGACTGCAAAAAATCTTCAAGCTATCTATTTAAATATATGTATCCTGAGAAACCATTCTACATATCTTATAACAGATATGTAGAAATTATAAAAGGCCTAAATTAACATCCTTGTGAGACTGGGTATGCAACAGTAGAGTCAGCAAGTATTACTTTCCAAAGAACATTAAGACATATTAAATATTCATTCGGCTGCTAAGGCTGGCTATTTGTGAAAGGCTCTTTAGTTTCTTGGAATAACGAGACAGGGCCTTTCCAGGTTTGGGAAAGATGTTTAAATTCATTGAAAACCAACTTACCTGACAGAAAAACCCCTAAAGAGAGCTTTTAGAATTGAAGATGCTCAATTACCTTTCACTTGAGCTAAGCAAAACAAAACAATGTATTCATTATAAGGTACTTGTGAGATTCAGTCTTTGCGTTAACTCCCAACTACATCCCCTTTTTCCTATGTCTTTAAAATTTTCCTAATGATTTTGCCCTCAAATCTCGACACTTTTCTCATTAAAGAACTATTTTTTTGAGCACTTATATGGTAGTGAGTTGCTAAAGGATGAGGATGCACAGTAGAATAAAATCTATCTGGTCTTAATCCCAAAGAATTCACAATATGGTTATGGTAATAGAGAGATAAACAAATAAATTATAATTCAGCATAATTCCTCCAAGAAGTTATAAACAAACTGTCATGGAAGTAAGAAGTTATCTGGTTGAGTCATGAAAAGGAGAACAGGAACACTTAGGATAGATACTGAAAGATAAGTTGGTTACGTAAAATGTGGAAAGGGAAGTAGAAGGTTTTTACTTCTGTCTTATTGCTTCCCTCTCCCACAACTTCTCTCAAAAATCACCAACCTTTTATTTCTACTCCCACTTCCCTACTTCAAGCCCTCATAACCCCTTATTCAGCAGCTCGTCTGTTTCTAATCAATCCATGCACACCATAAACAGATTCATCTTCCACAATGGCTCTGATCCCACTTCTACTATAGTGAAAATCTTACAGCTGCCTACTAACTCCTGAATTCTATGATGTCCTATATCTTCTAATCGAGGTCCTTGAGGGTATGGCCATGAACTACTTTCCCAGACTTTTCTTCCACTATTATCCTTCCCATGGTGGCCATCTTTTCAAAATTTCTATTTACTTATTTACTTATTCACTGTTTCCATATATATCTCACACTTTCACACTTCCATGCTTAGATCTCATGGTGTCTTTGTCCCAGCAGTGCTGGACATTGTAACTTCCTGTAGTGTTCTTACTAATGACCACCTGGAATGTAGCTAATATAACTAAGGAGCTGAATTTTATTAGTTTTAATTGCTTTTCATTTAAATAGCCACATGTGCCAGTAGCTCCCATACTGGATAGCACAGGTATACAATGTTTATGCCATGCATAAAACTTTAACTATCCTTTAAGGAAATTTAAAATATCACCTCATAACAAAGCCTTTCCTCATACCACCATTCAGAGATCTCTTCCCTTCTTTTTTTTTTTTTTAATTTTTTATAAATCTATAATATATTTTTATGCCCAGGGGTACAGTCTGTGAATCACCAGGTTTACACACTTCACAGCACTCACCATAGCACATACCCTCCCAATGTCCATAACCCCACCCCCCTCTCTCAACACCCCCCCCAGCAACCCTCAGTTTGTTTTGTGAGATTAAGAGTCACTTATGGTTTGTCTCCCTCCCAATCCCATCTTGTTTCATTTACTCTTCTCCTACCCCCTTAACCCCCCATGTTGCATCTCCTCTCCCTCATATCAGGGAGATCATACGATAGTTGTCTTTCTCTGATTGACTTATTTCACTAAGCATGATACCCTCTAGTTCCATCCACATTGTCGCAAATGGCAAGATTTCATTTCTTTTGATGGCTGCATAGTATTCCATTGTGTATATATACCACCTCTTCTTTATCCATTCATCTGTGGATGGACATCCAGGTTCTTTCCATAGTTTGGCTATTGTAGACATTGCTGCTATAAACATTCGGGTGCACGTGACCCTTTGGATCACTACATTTGTATCTTTTGGGTAAATACCCAGCAGTGCAATTGCTGTGTCATAGGGTAGTTTGATTTTCAACATTTTGAGGAACCTCCATTATGTTTTCCAGAGTGGTTGCACCAGCTTGCATTCCCACCAACAGTGTAGGAGGGCTCCCCTTTCTCCACATCCTCGCCAGCATCTGTCATTTCCTGACTTATTAATTTTAGCCATTCTGACTGGTGTGAGGTGGTATCTCATTGTGGTTTTGATTTGTATTTCCCTGATGCCGAGTGATATGGGAGCACTTTTTCATGTGTCTGTTGGCCATCTGGATGTCTTCTTTGCAGAATTGTCTGTTCATGTCTTCTGCCCATTTCTTGATTGGATTATTTGTTCTTTGGGTGTTGAGTTTGCTAAATCCTTTATAGATTTTGGACACTAGCCCTTTATCTGATATGTCGTTTGCAAATACCTTCTCCCATTCTGTCAGTTGTCTTTTGGTTTTGTTAACTGTTTCCTTTGCTGTGCAACAGCTTTTGATCTTGATAAAATCCCAATAGTTCATTTTTGCCCTTGCTTCCCTTCCCTTTGGAGATGTTCCTAGGAAGATGTTGCTGCGGCTGAGGTCAAAGAGGTTGCTGCCTGTGTTCTCCTCGAGGATTTTGATGGATTCCTTTCTCACATTGAGGTCCTTCATCCATTTTGAGTCCATTTTTGTGTGTGGTGTAAGGAAATGATCCAATTTCATGTTTCTGCATGTGGCTGTCCAATTTTCCCAACACCATTTATTGAAGAGGCTGTCTTTTTTCCATTGGACATTCTTTCCTGCTTTGTCGAAGGTTAGTTGACCACAGAGTTGAGGGTCTATTTCTGGGCTCTCTATTCTGTTCCATTGATCTAGGTGTCTGTTTTTGTGCCAGTACCATGCTGTCTTGATGATGACAGCTTTGTAATAGAGCTTGAAGTCCGGAATTGTGATGCCACCAACTTTGGCTTTCTTTTTCAATATTCCTTTGGTTATTCGAGGTCTTTTCTGGTTCCATATAAATTTTAGGATTATTTGTTCCATTTCTTAGAAAAAAATGGATGGTATTTTGATAGGAATTGCATTAAATGTGTAGATTGCTTTAGGTAGCATAGACATTTTCACAATATTTGTTCTTCCAATCCAGGAGCATGGAACATTTTTCCATTTCTTTGTGTCGTCCTCAATTTCTTTCATGAGTACTTTATAGTTTTCTGGGTATAGATTCTTAGCCTCTTTGGTTAGGTTTATTCCTAGGTATCTTATGGTTTTGCGTGCAATTGTAAATGGGATTGACTCCTTAATTTCTCTTTCTTCTGTCTTGTTGTTGGTGTAGAGAAATGCAACTGATTTCTGTGCATTGATTTTATAACCTGACACTTTACTGAATTTCTGTACAAGTTCTAGCAGTTTTGGAGTGGAGTCTTTTGGGTTTTCCACATATAGTATCATATCATCTGCGAAGAGTGATAGTTTGACTTCTTCTTGGCCGATTTGGATGCCTTTAATTTCCTTTTGTTGTCTGATTGCTGAGGCTAGGACTTCTAGTACTATGTTGAATAGCAGTGGTGATAATGGACATCCCTGCCGTGTTCCTGACCTTAGCGGAAAAGCTTTCAGTTTTCCTCCATTGAGAATGATATTTGCGGTGGGTTTTTCATAGATGGCTTTGATAATATTGAGGTATGTGCCCTCTATCCCTACACTTTGAAGAGTTTTGATCAGGAAGGGATGCTGTACTTTGTCAAATGCTTTTTCAGCATCTATGGAGAGTATCATATGGTTCTTGTTCTTTCTTTTATTAATGTGTTGTATCACATTGATTGATTTGCGAATGTTGAACCAAACTTGCAGCCCTGGAATAAATCCCACTTGGTCGTGGTGAATAATCCTTTTAATGTACTGTTGAATCCTATTGGCTAGTATTTTGGTGAGAATTTTTGCATCTGTGTTCATCAAGGATATTGGTCTGTAGTTCTCTTTTTTGATGGGATCCTTGTCTGGTTTTGGGATCAAGGTGATGCTGGCCTCATAAAATGAGTTTGGAAGTTTTCCTTCCATTTCTATTTTTTGGAACAGTTTCAGCAGAATAGGAATTAGTTCTTCTTTAAATGTTTGGTAGAATTACCCTGGGAAGCCGTCTGGCCCTGGGCTTTTGTTTGTTTGGAGATTTTTGATGACTGTTTCAATCTCCTTACTGGTTATGGGTCTGTTCAGGTTTTCTGTTTCTTCCTGCTTCAGTTGTGGTAGTTTATATGTCTCTAGAAATGCATCCATTTCTTCCAGATTGTCAAATTTGTTGGCGTAGAGTTGCTCATAGTATGTTCTTTTAATTGTCTGTATTTCTTTGGAGTTTGTTGTGATCTCTCCTCTTTCATTCATGATTTTATTTATTTGGGTCCTTTCTCTTTTCTTTTTGATAAGTCTGGCGAAGGGTTTATCAATCTTATTAATTCTTTCAAAGAACCAGCTCCAGCTCCTAGTTTCGTTGATTTGTTCTATTGTTTTTTTGGTTTCTATTTCATTGATTTCTGCTCTGATCTTTATGATTTCTCTTCTCCTGCTGGGTTTAGGGTTTCTTTCTTGTTCTTTCTCCAGCTCCTTTAGGTGTAGGGTTAGGTTGTGTACCTGAGACCTTTCTTGTTTCTTGAGAAAGGCTTGTACGGCTATATATTTTCCTCTCAGGACTGCCTTTGTTGTGTCCCACAGATTCTGAACCGTTGTGTTTTCATTATCATTTGTTTCCATGAATTTTTTCAACTCTTCTTTAATTTCCTGGTTGACCCATTCATTCTTTAGAAGGATGCTGTTTAGTCTCCATGTATTTGGGTTCTTTCCAAATTTCCTCTTGTGATTGAGTTCTAGCTTCAGAGCATTGTGGTCTGAAAACATGCAGGGAATGATCCCAATCTTTTGATACCAGTTGAGACCTGATTTAGGACCCAGGATGTGATCTATTCTGGAGAATGTTCCATGTGCACTAGAGAAGAATGTGTATTCTGTTGCTTTGGGATAGAATATTCTGAATATATCTGTGATATCCATCTGGTCCAGTGTGTCATTTAAGGCCTTTATTTCCTTGTTGATCTTTTGCTTGGATGATCTGTCCATTTCAGTGAGGGGAGTGTTAAAGTCCCCTACTATTATTGTATTATTGTTGATGTGTTTCTTTGATTTTGTTATTAATTGGTTTATATATTTGGCTGCTCCCACATTAGGGGCATAGATATTTAAAATTGTTAGATCTTCTCGTTGGACAGATCCTTTGAGTATGATATAGTGTCCTTTCTCATCTCTTATTATAGTCTTTGGCTTAAAATCTAATTGATCTGATATTAGGATTGCCACCCTTGCTTTCTTCTGATGTCCATTAGCATGGTAAATGGTTTTCCACCGTCTCACTTTAAATCTGGAGGTGTCTTCGGGTTTAAAATGAGTTTCTTGTAGGCAACATATAGATGGGTTTTGTTTTTTTATCCATTCTGATACCCTGTGTCTTTTGATTGGGGCATTTAGCCCATTAACATTCAGGGTAACTATTGAGAGATATGAATTTAGTGCCATTGTATTGCCTGTAAGGTGACTGTTACTGTATATTGTCTCTGTTCCTTTCTGATCTACTACTTTTAGGCTCTGTCTTTGCTTAGATGACCCCTTTCAATATTTCCTGTAGAGCTGGTTTGGTGTTTGCAAATTCTTTCAGTTTTTGTTTGTCCTGGAAGCTTTTTATCTCTCCTTCTATTTTCAATGATAGCCTAGCTGGATATAGTATTCTTGGCTGCATGTTTTTCTCGTTTAGTGCTCCGAATATATCATGCCAGCTTTTCTGGCCTGCCAGGTCTCTGTGGATAAGTCTGCTACTAATCTAATATTTTTACCATTGTATGTGTCAGACTTCTTTTCCCAGGCTGCTTTCAGGATTTTCTCTTTGTCACTAAGACTTGTAAATTTTACTATTATGTGACGGGGTGTGGACCTATTCTTGCTGATTTTGAGGGGGGTTCTCTGAACCTCCTGGATTTTGATGCTTGTTCCCTTTGCCATATTAGGGAGAATTCTCTCCAATAATTCTCTCCAATATACCTTCTGCTCCCCTCTCTCTTTCTTCTTCTTCTGGAATCCCAATTATTCTAATGTTGTTTCGTCTTATGGTATCACTTATCTCTCGAATTCTGCCCTCATGGTCCAGTAGCTGTTTGTCCCTCTTTTGCTCAGCTTCTTTTTTCTCTGTCATTTGGTCTTCTACATCGCTAATTCTTTCTTCTGCCTCATTTATCCTAGCAGTGAGAGCCTCCATTTTTTATTGCACCTCATTAATAGCTTTTTAAATTTCAACTTGGTTAGATTTTAGTTCTTTTATTTCTCCAGAAAGGGCTTTTATATCTCCCGAGAGGGTTTCTCTAATATCTTCCATGCCTTTTTCAAGCCCAGCTAGAACCTTGAGAATCGTCATTCTGAATTCTAGATCTGACATATTACCAATGTCTGTATTGATTAGGTCCCTAGCCTTCGGTACTGCCTCTTGTTCTTTTTTTTGTGGTGAATTTTTCCGCCTTGTCATTTTGTCCAGATAAGAGTATATGAAGGAGCAACTAAAATACTAAAAGGGTGGCAAAGACCCCAGGAAAATACGCTTTAACCAAATCAGAAGAGATCCCAAATCATGGGGGGGGGGGATAAAAAGAGGTTCAGAAAAAAAAAAGAAACAATTAAGAAGATATCTTCCCTTCTTAAACCTTTCATTTATTTGCTATATTCTGATTTGTAGTATATTTTGGGCTACCTTTTTTATTCTCACTCTTCCCTCTGCTTCCAAATGCTTCTCTCCCCCTACCCAACAGTATGTAGTTTTTTGAGAATAGGATTCATGTCTTCCTCATTTGTTTGCCTCCTATAATTCCTGGCACACAGTCTTGCACATAAAAGGGTACTCAATAATTTTGTAAGATTAATACATAAAGTATGTTCCCACTTTGAACACAGAGGCTTGGGTTTATTCTGCTTAGTTCAAGTTAGAGTAGATGATCTTAATGATTTAACAGTCTTCACCAAACTGGTCACTGTTTTAGATAAGCATTATGTCAAAGAATTCATCAAAAAATAACAAAAATTTAGCATGAGTATCCACTAAACATTCTGATAACAACCTTAATCCATTTGTTACCTTACTTCCATGAATAGATGGTACATAAACAACAAGATGAGACAAAGATGGATAATCTTGAAGTCTTAACATCACAGACTAAAAAAAAAAAAGAAAAAAAAGGACATAAAAAGCTGATTTTATTTCTAACGGTATACAGAACTTAAAACATGTTCAAAGAAATTATACTTATTTCTTAATTAATTGGTTATAAAAAAACTGATTTCACACTTTATATTCAGTACCTCATAAAAATACCCATGTTTACATTTTCAGATCAATAATCCTAAACTCAAATTCCTAACATTTTGTAAATATGGACTGCCAAAAATATTCGTTGAACTGACCCCTTCATGTAAAACAAATGACATTTAATACTACATATAATTATTTTACATAATTATTTCCAGATTTGATATCTTTTATAATTTGTCCATTTGCTTTTTATAACATTACAATAGATTTCTACATTTATTTTGGTAGCTAGCATACAACAAAGAGCATTCAATAGATGATGAATGAATGAATGCTAAAAATAATGGAGAGTTACAACTTAATCTCAAATGATTCTGATGTAGCTGAAGCAGTAAAGAGTTGCTGTCTAATGATATATATGATTATCATCCCATGGAATCACTCAGTAAATGACATGAAGACACAATAAAACTAGTAATGCACCTTATCAAATAAAAATCTATCTTTGGGGCGCCTGGGTGGTTCAGTGGGTTAAAGCCTCTGCCTTCAGCTCAGGTCATGATCCCAGGGTCCTGGGATCAAGCCCCGCATCAGGCTCCTTGGGAGCCTGCCTCTCTGCCTACTTGCGATCTCTGTCAAATAAATAAATAAAATCTTAAAAAAAAATAAAATAAAAAATAAAAAATAGGGGCACCTGGGTGGCTCAGTGGATTAAGCCTCTGCCTTCAGCTCAGGTCATGATCTCAGGATCCTGGGATCGAGCCCCACATCGGGCTCTCTGCTCAGTGGGGAGCCTGCATCCCTCCCTCTCTCTGCCTGCCTCTCTGCCTACTTGTGATCTCTCTGTGTCAAATGAATAAATAAAATCTTTAAAAAAAATAAATAAAAAATAAAAAATAAAAATCTATCTTTAAAATTAAAACCAGATCCCATAGTCTGTATTTTGAGGAATAAGTAAAGAGACTGGTCTATTTAATGAAATGGTACAGCACCAAATACATTTTTTAAATCCAGGGTTTTGTTTTTTTTTTTTCTGGAAGTAGACATGGGGGTGGCAGCAGTTGTATGTGGTAACAATTTGTATGTATTAAGAAATTTATGCAGCGCTTCTGGGTGGCTCAGTCGTTAAGTGTCTGCCTTCAGCTCAGGTCATGATCCCAGGGTCCTGGGATCGAGCCCCACGCTGGTCTCCCTGATTCACCGGGAGTCTGCTTCTCCCTCTCCCATTCCCTCTGCTTGTGTTCCCTCTCTCCCTGTGTCTCTCTCTCTGTCAAATAAATAAATAAAAATCTTTAAAAAAAAAAAAAGAAATTTCTGCAGACAGTTAACTTTCTCCAGTGTTCTTCAGGAACACCTGTGTGGGCAAGGTGAACAGAGGTGCTGAAGCTGAAGAAACACGAGCCAGTGGCTGACAACCTGACCAGATCCACCGGGAGTGTTTTCTAACCTAGGAGGCTTCACCTCAACTTACTTGCCAAAGCCTCAGCAACAGACTTAATCCCTTCTAATGTAAATTAAAAGGCCTTAAAAGGCCCTCACAAATGACACTGACAGGCAACTGAGACCAACGAACAGCCGGTAGACACTATGAAAGATAACTAGAAAGAACCTTGGTTACTCTGTGTGGCTATCCGCTCTACTAGCCTTTGTTATTTATTCTCAAAAATACTTTTTTTTCCTCATGAATTTTGTTAGGATCAGAATACTTTAAAAAGGTTAACAGTGTCAAAAAAATTTCCTTATAAAGTTCCTATAAAGTTATAATGTCAGTAGGAACTTGACAATATAATCATATTCATGAACTTGTTAGATTGACAGGTAAGATTAATATGAAGTTTGGAAATTTTTCAGTGTTTTAAGGGTAAAATGCCCTTAATGATGAAACAATACACACAGGAAATCAAACACCAGGTTTTGATGCAAAGAGCAAAACTATGGTACTAAAATGATTAAGACAAAATGGCAACAAGGTAGTTTTCTCATATCAGTTATTTTTTTTTTTCAGTTAGTTATCTTTATAAATTTTTGTTTTCAACAATAAATCCATTTTGGCTTACCAAATTCCTGGCTTGTTGTGCTTTTTGTTTTCATAAACTTCTTCACAGTACCCATGACAGAAAAATTCCGTATGACTGGTATTTAAAAACTGAATTTACAGGTGCTTTGCTGGAGTCTTCTACTTACTAACAGTTCAGTCAACAACAATGCTAAGAGTGATCTGAGTGTCACCTGACACTACTTTTGTTGCAATGTTATGAATATGAATAAAATTCATAAAATCTTCTTACTTTAATCTTTTCTTTCTCTCCAACTTGATTTCAAAATAACTTTGTGTCCTTTTTAGAAGTGGCTAACACATATAATTTTGATTTTCATTAAAATGGAGAAATTTATTTATGTTTATTAATTATGATCCTCTTCCGCTATGAATACCTAAGATTGCAGAATATTGTAATCCTTATTTTCTAAACCTCTTTCTCCCATCTTCCCCCCTCTAAATTTCAGTAGGCTTTTAATGCTATCTGGCAACCTCTTTCAGCATTCACTATAAAAAGCAAGCAGCAGGGCTCCTGGGTGGCTCAATGTGTTAAAGCCTCTGCCTTTGGCTTGGGTCAGGATTCCAGGGTCCTGGGATTGCTCTCTGCTCAGCAGGGAGCCTGCTTCCCTTCCTCTCTCTCTCTCTGCCTCTCTGCCTACTTGTGATCTCTGTCAAATAAATAAGTAAAATCTTAAAAAAAAAAAAAAGAAAAAAAAAAAAACAAGCAGCAGCTGGGTGCCAGGGTGGCTCAGTCAGTTCAGTGTCCAACTTTTGATTTTGGCTCAGGTCATGATCTGCACATCAGACTCTTGGTTTTGACTAGGTCATAATCGCAGGGTCATGAGATCGAGACCTGTTATCAGGCACCCCACTTAGCGGGGAACCTGCTTAAGACTCTGTCTGAAATAAATAAAATCTTGGAAAAACAAAAAGTATAAGCAGCTGGAACAGCTTGTTCTGCTGTTCTGACAGCTGTTTCTTACATCTAGAACAAATAACACAGGGTCTAGAACTAGATTAATACACTGCTGAATCTTTGAGATTAAAAATATACATAAGGATTTTATTATTTAAGAGGTAACTTTTTAAAAATAGGAGCAAAGTAGCATTCTATCGGGATTTTAATCATTTATTTCTTCCTAACTCTTATAGATTAGATAGGATATACTATCGAAATTGGAAATTTAAGGAAAGATTTATGAATGATTATCATTAAGTATATCGTACTACTTTTGTTTGTTTTGCTCCTGCCTAAAAGGCTAGGATAGAATCAGTGACAGACATTAAAAATGCTCATATGAACCTAATCACTTTCCCACAATGTTTATCTCTTGAATACAAAAGTTATATGAATGAATATACACAAAATAAGGACGACTGAGGTGACAGAAAATATAACTGCAACCACTCCAGAATCTAGTGTGAAGTAACTTGCAATTATTCATTATAACATCATTCCTCTCTGTGAGTATAGTACAGAGTTGACTATACAGATAAATAACAAATAACTGAACTGGACTGGAAGATGACTGAGACCAACCAGACTGGCTTCACTTTCAAGTTTATGAGACCAGTATTCATCATGAAAAAATATTTGAAGACTGAAAATTATCACTCCTGGTATAAGATTATGAGTTATAATAAACACAACTTAGAAATCAGAACATGTATTTTCCTCAAATTTAAGAACTGATTTATTTTCTCAATGATATTAATGTTTTATAAAAAGACTTACTGACCTATCAGAGTTACTTAAGGAAATCACGAACAATTATTAAATAAATCCCATGGAGTACAAGATAAAGTGGAGTTATCCAAGTATCTGACCACAAAGTGATGTTGAAATAGATCCAGAAAATTACTTTGCATCTCTCTGAGAGGCTCGCTTTCCTACTGTAGGTCCTCTCCCCCAAACTCAAACTACTACCCTTCTATTTTAAGACAGATCATTCCAAACATACCCTCAAAATAAATTTTAAAAAACTTATCTAGCTCTTGGTATGATGTTATAATATACAGATTAAATTTTATTTAGAGGACTGTTAACTTAGTTATCTTTGCACGTTAAAGAAAAACACTGCATGTTATTCTCCATTAAAATGTATTTCCAGAGAAAATATTTTTAAACTTTATGTTAGCAAATCTCAAGTTCATTTAATAGATAAATGAATTAACAAAAGACCATATTCTAAAATACTTATAGACAAGAATTTCTTATTATTTTTTCCCCTGAATATTAGAATTCTAAAGCCACAATTTACCTTGATTGTTGGCAGCAGTTCAGCTTTCCATGATAAATCAATCCCATGCTGGCTTCAAAGTGAATATGAAATTTAATTAAAGGACAAATGTATTAAAACATTATAAATTATAAATAAGCTTCAGAGGAAAAAGTAACCACCTACAGACCTATCAGAGAAAGTTCTAATGACAAAGTCCAGTAAGTTTAATCCAATATGCTCTTATCCATACAGTCCTTTTGGATACAAAAAAAAATTGTTTTTCCTAGAAACCATTTCAATGTTTGCAAATAACTACTGATATGTTAATTTCCTTTATTTTTCATTCAAAAAAATCAATGCTATTATAATGTAATGTAGCAGCAAAATGAACTTAAGAATGTATGAAGCTTTCTAAAAAGTGTGATTTAGGAGTGCCTGAGTGGCTCAGGCTCTTGATTTTGGTTCAGGTCATGATCTCAGAGTCATTGGGATTGAGCCCCATATCAGGCCCTGCGCACAGCAAGGAGTCTGCTTAAGATTCTCTCCCTCTCCTTCTCCCTTTGCCCCTCCCCATTACCCCTGCTTCCCTCTTTCTCTCTCTCTCTCTAAAATAAATAAATCTTTAATAAGTATGATTTGTATTATTCATATTGAGAAAAATGAACAATTGAGGCCCTTAGGTTCAAAAGACTTACCACATAGAAGTGCTGTTTATGCAGCCAAAAATCCAACTATTTGTATCCTGTTGATTAATAATACAAAGCACACTAAATATTATAGAAAATAATTACGTAAAATAGGCAGCTTAACATTTTACTGTTATATGATAGGGTTAGTAGGCATGATGGAAACATAAAATAGCATTATTTAGAAACATTTGCAAGCTGTTCTCAAAAGTCATATAGGTAAAAGGCAGGTAAAGAAGTCTAATGTCAGCATAGATAGGTAAAGCAAGTAACGTAGAGCAGCAGTAAGAGAAAGAGTGACCTCTCCATAGCATACTGGGTAAGGTATTTTAATTTCTGAACCAACGCCTACAGAGTTCAGCAATGTCCATGCTTTAATTAGGTAGTTACATAGTAAGGTAACTAAATTTTAAGTAAATATAGAAGATGAACACCTAGTAGTCAACTTTTATACAAACAGAAAAAAAAATCCAGAGTCAATTAAAAATAGCAATTTATCTAAGTATATCTTAACGTTTATAATTTGAGTTCTCATTTGATTATCAGGCAAAACTTCTACGTAACTGAGAATGTGTTTGGATTGGAGCACAACTGCAAGGGCTCAAGACAAAAGCTAGTTATTACTTTATCAGGGTACCACGGGAATGCCGCAGAGATGGTAGTGGTATTTTAACAATATTACGTATCTATATTCAGTCATTTAAGAGCAGTATGACCAAAGACCTTCACTGCAACTTTTAAGGAAGAAGTAAGAGTGATATTCCAAGATCTGAAGATCCAACTACTAAAACCTTATACCAAGATATAAGAAGGTAAGAAATACTGCTCATATTAGCTACATAAAACTTTCCTTATTAAACAGAGAAGATAATGAAAAAGAAATCAATCCTTTTATCCAACTAATATTTATAAAGTCTATTCTAGAGCCATGTAATTATGCCAAGCCTTTAAGGAAAAAAATGATGAATGAGGCAGACATGGTCTCTGCCCTCATGAAGGTTAAATACAACTTGAAGACATTTTCCAAGAATACAGAAAAGGAAGCTGAAAGGAAATAAATGAAAAATAATGTGGAATTTGTCTGCTCTTTATTGCTGGCAAAATACTTGTATGACTTCTATATCAGTTAACTGTATTTCCCAGAATAATGTGACATTATAAAGCAAGGCAAAAGAAAAGATCTGCATAGCTTAGACAAGGAAAATCTAGTGAGCTCTCAAGTTCCACCCCACTTTTGTAATGGGTTTTGCAGCTACTAAGGGAGGCTGTCTTCAAGGACAGCCCTTAATATGAAAGGTGTCAATATTTTATACTATTTATACTTCCATGTATAGGGAATTCTGACTTATTCATCAAAAAAATTGAAAAAATATTATTCAAGCCCACCCTAAAACACCATGTTGATATAATCTGTAAGGTGTCAAAAGAACAATTTCAGGTCATCTAGCAAGCATCTCTAACTAATTATAAAAATAGTACTGAAGGGGCACCTGGGTGGCTCAGTGGGTTAAGCCTCTGCCTTTGGCTCAGGTCATGGTCTCAGGGTCCTGGGATTGAGCCACGCATCAGGCTCTCTGCTCAGCAGGGAGCCTGCTTCCCCTCTCTCTCTGCCTGCTGCTCTGCCTACTTGTGATCGCTCTCTCTGTCAAATAAATAAATAAAATCTTTAAAAAAAAAAGTACTGAAAATCTTAGAAAAAGTCACTCAAGAATTGCCAACTGATTCTTAAAGTATACAGAAAAGAAAATGCTACTTGGTCATAAAAATTTATATAATAGATCTAAAGAGAAATCTATCTACAGTAAAAAATGATGTCCTCAATAGGTGAAAATCTGATAGGAACTTTATATAGGATAGATCATGCTACCACCACCTGAGTTTACTGCTAAGTCTTTAGGTCTCTAAAGTGGAACAACCAGATACTGTGTATCTCTGGTTAAGTACATAGTTCTACTTATAAAACATTCTTGTGTCAAAAAAATTAGTGGCGATTAATTTAGTTAAAAAAATTAATCAAGATTCTAAATCTAACAACCAGTTTATAGAAAACATAAGGGATAGAAATACATGTTAAAAGATACCACAAGAGGGGCATCTGGTGGCTCAGTAGGTTAAGTGTCTGCCTATGGCTCAGGTCATGAACCTGGGGTCCTGGGATCGAGCCCTATTAGGCTCCCTGCCTACTGGAGAGTCTGCTTCTCCCTCTCCCTCTGCCCCTCACCCCTATGCTCTCTCTCTCCCCCTCTTGCATGCATTCTAATACATAAATTTTTTTTTAAAAAGATACCATGAGAATAGTCACCTAAACCCAAAATGTGGGAAATTCTGTAGAGCATATAACCCACTTGCTTGAACAAATAAATGGCATGGAGGAAAAGAGAGGGGGCTGTTATAAAAGAAACTTGGGATCCATGAATCAAATATAACGTGTATACTTTCTGGATTCTGATTCACATAAACTAACTCAGAGAATTTAACTGAACAGAGGGCAACTGAACATGGACTGGATATCACATGATATTAAGGAATTAATAATTAATTTTGTTGGGTGAAATAATGATATTACAGTTAACATGCACAATCCTTATCTGCTAGAAAGCATACTTAAGTATTTAAGGATGAAATGATAAAATGCCTAGAATTTGCTTTAAAAATCCTTCAGTCAAAAAAAAGTGAAAAAGGGATAAATAAAAATGGCAGTGTTGATAACTGTTAAAGCTATGTGATAGTTATGTGAGCTTTTATTATTATATTCTATTTTTATATGATTGAAAACTTCTGTAATACAAATTGAAAAGATTTTTAAAACTCACCACATAACTTTCTGCTAATTAATACCTATGGACCTTAATTACAGAAAAGGGATCCCCCAATAAGCCAAATGGAGAATCTGAACTTTGGCAAGGATTTCTCACTGTAATACTGACATTCTGATTTGGAATTTAGTATTAAGTGAGTTTGGATATTTTAAGCCACCAGTCTAAGGGCCAGATTCTCTTGAGATAAACTGCCCATCCAGATTTTAGGCAGAGAGATGCTAGTCTCTGTGAGAGATGCAAAACTTCGGTCATCCTACTAAAATTAGTATTCATTAGCACCTAGCCCACAATGCCTGTCTAGCATTTCTAAAGACTTTACTATATATCAAATGGCAGATATCTACCAACTAAGTGACAGGTTCTAGTTCTAAAGAATACAAATAACCCAACAAAAGGGAGAAGAAGAAAGAAATTATGAAAAACACAAATACAAAGTGAAGAAACAGGAAAAAAAAAATCCAGGAAGAGGGAAAAGAACCTAAATGGAGAAACAAGTTCCTGAGAATAAGAAATGCTGACAAATAATTAAATTATTAAAAAATAAAAGTAAAAAAAAAATTCCAAATATAACAAAGGCATGTTATAGCATGTGACACATTTTTTTGGACAATACCTGATAGTAGGTATTCATTAAAAAGAAATAAGGGTATTTGAACTGAATTCCTTCATCCTAAAGATTGTAAGTAAGGTAGAAAAACAGGGTGAAAGACCTGAACTAGAGCCAAAAGTATAATTTAGAAGTAAATTATCAGTTATAGAAATATTTTGATTAATACTTTTCAATCAAAACTGTTTTAGACAAATATTTTTCAACTTATTAGATTTAATAATAGTTCATAGCTAAAGAAAAGATCTTAGATATTAGTTGAATCTTAAAAATAGACTTTTAGATTTACATAAAATGTACCAATTATCTTACCAGCATGGTGCTCTGACAATAGACATGAGTGTAGATTTTTCTATGATTTGCAAGAGGAAATGTAAAATATATCTTATCAGATTCCTAAAAAAAAAAAAGAGGGAAAACATAATAAAACCATTAAGAGTAGATAATTTCATCATTTAAATATACAGATAAAGCAAAAATTATTCTAATGTTATCATTCTTGGTGTTGTTGAGGTATTCTCCAATATTCTAGGAGTGGGAAGAAGATACAGATCTAAGTCAGGGATATCAGGGACCCTGTGGTCCTGAGTATGTCTTAGAAATAGCAGTATAAAGGCATGTTTTTGTTTAGGTTTGAGTTTTGGCCTAATGATCAACATAAAATACATTTCTTAGCTCTGTCCACCGAAAAGGCCTAGAAATGCTAACCCACTAGTCATAAACATCTCTAGTGTCCAAATTATGGTTTTTAGACACCATTTCCCAAATAACAGAAAGAGCTCCTTAGAGAAAAAGCTGATTCAAGGTCTGGGGCAGGAAATGTACAAAATGAGCTTAAACATCTTCTCATATTAGGTAGTGAAGAAACTATCAAAGAAAGACAACTAAAGAGTAGCTTTACCAAAAGGATTCAGGAGCCTAACTTGAAATGACTTCCACTGGTCAAAGACAGAAGAATTTTAATATTTTAGATAGAAACATGTTTAACAGATGAGTTCATAATAATACTAGGAAAAAAAAAAAACCCCAAACTGTTTATGATCACCAGTAGAGGAGGTTTGTGAGCCAACTCGCTATTACTGAAAACCAGTAAATACAAGATCCAAAGACCCAAGCAATTTTAATTTTCTCCTTTCCTGCTATGTTCCACTTTTGATAAATTTGGTAGATACGAAATTTCCCAATAATGTTTCAGTTAATAAAAAAAAAATAACTGAATTAGAGCACCAATATTTTTGCATCCCCTAAATGAATTAATGACTCTAGGCAGACTTCATCAACAGCTGTTAACATCACAAAAAAAGAGACAGTCTAGCCAGAACAAAAACGGAATCTGATCAAGCAAATGAATCTGATCCAAGGACTAAGTTACAGGAAAAGAGCAGACAAAGGAATATACTAAATGGTACTGAAGGAATGCAATCAGCAAAGTCAAGACTGTATGCGACTCTATAGGACAAATGACTTGTTTTTTCAACAAATAAGCTTCAAGGAAAGAAAAGGGGTAGAGGAAATATGAGAGATTAAAAGAGCAATAAGAGACATATTAACAAATGACAGTATGTGGATATTATGTGTATTCTCATTTAAAAGTGAGAAAGAAAAAATTTAACAGTTATGATAAAACTGGAAAACTGAACATTAACTAGATATTAAGGAATTATCATTGTTTTAATATGGAAAAATATATGTAAATATCTTTTTAAAAGAGTCTTTAACTTTTACTTATATATTTTTTATCATTATTATTATTTTTTAAGTAGGCTCCATGCCCAGCGAGGAGCCCAATGCAGGGCTTGAACTCACGACCCTGAGATCAAGACCTGAGTTGAGATCAAAAGTCAGATGTTCAACCAGCTGAGCCACCCAGGTTCCCCAAAAGTCTTTAATTTTTTAAAGATAAATACCAAAATGTTTTTGAAAAAAAATTTTTTTTAATCTATTCATGGTATACTTACATTATAAGCCACATAGGTCCATTTGGATACTTTCACTGGAACCCACATAGATGTCCCTAAGGTAAAGGAAATGAATTTGGCTTGCTTTTTAAATATTAAACTATTCCTTTTATTGAATGCTCATGAAATACTTCTCAATTACAAAAGGATTTGAAAAAGACATGATTTCCTGAACAATGGCTATTTTAAAATAAGAGCCTGGTAGTGGGTATCACAAAGGGCACATATTACATGGAACACTGGGTGTGTTGCATAAACAATGAATCTTGGAACACTGAAAAAATAAAATTAAATTTAAAAAAAAGAAAAAATAAGAAACCTACTAAGATGTTGTCTGTGCTTATCACTGCTAGCATTCACATCAAGTAAAGCTTTTTTTTTTAAGATTTTATTTATTTGACAGATAGAAACACAACAAGAGAGGGAACACAAGCAGAAAGAATGGGAGAAGGAGAAGCAAGCTTCCCACCAAGCAGGGAGCCCGATGTCGGGCTCAAACCCAGGACCCTGGGATGGTGACCTGCGCTGAAGGCACACGTTTAACGACTGAGCCACCCAGGCACTCCCCAAGTAAAGAATTTTAAATTTATTTGGTGCCTTTCCTCAAAGGAAGTATCAATAAAAAAGAAATTATTTTCCGAAGTGAATATAACAGCTATTATATTAACAGCGAATGATATGCTATTAAACCAAAAGAAGACTAAAAAATGACTGATACTGAAAACTTTAGTCAAAAATAATTATAGTATTTTATGTGACTGTCAGGAAATAGCAACAATTAACTCTAACTTTAAAACTTTGTACTTGTCAGGTTATTTTCAGAACAAAATTTTTATCACCAACATCTTATAAAACTGTTTCTTACCTTTTTCTCTTCCTTAATCAAGAACCTAAGAAACCACCACAGAAGCATAAGAAGTAACACGGAGGACACGGGGAGACGGAGAGAAGGGAGTTGGGGGAAATTGGAGGGGGAGACAAACCATGTGAGAGTGTGGACTCTGAAAAACAATCTGAAGGTTTTGGAGGGGAGAGGGGTGGGTGGTTGGGTGAGCCTGGTGGTGGGTATTATGGAGGGCACGTATTGCATGGAGCACTGGGTGTGGTGCATAAACAATGAATTCTGGAACACTGAAAAGAAGTTAAAAAAATAAATAAAAATTAAAAAAAAAAAAGAAACCACCACAGAGAAATTAATAAAACATAATAAAATTATAGTAGCTAAGTACCACAGTTGCAAAGACTTTGCTAATAAATTTACCTAAAAATAAAACTCGATTTAAAATAAAAACATGTTATTACCACCAACCTGTTAGGTCAGAAATTATTGCTGGATTTTCCTCAAAGTGTTTTGATGGGTGTCTTATAAAGTGGTGATTCAAGACTGACAATTTCTTCTTGGGATTTTGAGTTATCTAGAAAGAATGATACATTTTTGTATCTTTTAGTATCCATTATGATAGTTCAATGAAACTTTGCATCAAGTAATAACATAGTAAGAGACAACAGTTACTTACTCTGGGCCAGGCAATCTTCTAAGTACTGAATATGTTATTAACTCATTTAACCATCACAAGAGCTCTAAGAGATAATAACCCTTTTATTTGTATTTTTGCCAAGAAACTAAAGCACAGAGAAATTAAGGAACTTGCCCAAGGTCATACTCCTACTAACAATCTGGGCCAGGACTCAGGCAGTCTGGCTCCAGAGCCCAGACTAGTACCTCTTAAGTAACAGTTAAGAATAAAACATACAAAGGTGTATAGAGTCAGATGAGAACTTACGAGGTCCTCCAGTCTAGCAACTCCAACACACTACTTTCCAAACTCAGACCCGTGCCAATCCCACAGCAAAGAATTAACTGATCATTAGAGAAAATATGAATTGCCAATTGCACTTCCTTGGAAACCACTTTGCTTTACCCTGTCTTACTTACTCTCATTGTGTCTAAATATCCTTTCTTTCATGAAATGAAAATGAGAGCAGACAATAGGATTTTTTGTTGTCTGTTTTAAAATATCCTAACACAATAAATGTCTGCAACTTTATACCAGTTCCTCCCTTAAAGAAATAAAAAAAAAGTCCTCGGGTCTAAAACCCATTCAGAATCTACCACTATTCAACTCTCTAGTTTAAGCACTGAGGAGGCCCTGCAGGTAAGTGATTTTCTCAACAACATAATGAGAGAATGACAAAGAAATGACAGTGAGGACCCAGGTCTAGTAAATCTTTTTAATTCTTTAGGAAGTCACCCAGCATTTGCTTGAACATTTATTTCTAACTTGCTACTGTGAAAGCTAATACATTCCAATTTTAACAACTCCTTTGAGGAGAAAGCTCTGCCATATTTAGGGCAAGTATCTGACTCACTGTTACTTTGATATATTAAGTTAGGGGGCAGCCCTTCAAGAAATTGAAGACTGTTACAACCCCCATCCAATAAAACATTTCTTTACAGATTAAACTTCAAACATATCAACTGTTGTTCACAGAACTGTTTCAAACTCTTCATCACCCTGACTGCCTTCCCTGGATAAACTCAAGTTTGTTAACATCCTCCTTATAATACAACATACAAAACAGAATATAGTTCCTTAGATACCATGTAACTATAGTAGAAGGCAATAGAAATTTTATCTTCATTGATACCAACACAATATTTCAATCATCTCAATCTAATACAAAACTAGTTCTTTTTTTTAAAGTAGCCACATCTGTTCACAATCAATTAAAAGTAAAAGGTCTTTTTTTGCCAAAATTTAGTTAACTCGGGACTCTTCCATCCTTACTCACTCTCTAGGAAATCCATCCACTCATAAGTTTTTCAGCTAAGTCTTTTATGCTGATAACCATCAGAAATTATTCTCTAATTCTGATTCCTTTGTACCACACGTTTGGGACTAATTACGTGGAGTTACAATTTCCCTGTATATATGTTTGCTTCTCTTCCTAATATCTTCTTGAGGGATAGCAATCATAGACTAACTTTTTATTGTTTAATATTTAGTCTAGTTGATTATACATAGTGAGTTTGTGAAACAGAACTCAGTTTTGTATTTTGATTCCTAACAATATTGGTTACCAAAAATTTCTCAGTTGTCCCTTAAAATGTGTCAGTAAATTACTTATCTATCCAGAATTATATTTTATTACACACTAGTATTAATAATTTTCTCATCACAGGTTTTAATGGAAAACAAGATTTATTAAAATTAGTTTTATGTAATGTGTCAATTACACCTTAATACAAAAAATTGGCTTTCTGCACAATTTTTAAAGACTATACCTGTCTGTGAAACTACTGTTTGTTTGTTTTTTTAAGATTTTATTTATTTATTTGTCAGAGAGAGAGAGAGAGAGTGTGCACAAGTAGGCAGAGAGGCAGGCAGAGGTGGAGAGAGAAGCAGGCTCCCCGCCAAGCAAGGAGCCCGATGTTGGACTCGATCCTAGGACTCTGGGATCATGACCCGAGCCGAAGGCAGTGGCTTAACCCACTGAGCCACCCGGGTATCCCGATACTACTGTTTCTCATGGGCTGAAATGGGTTTTTTCCCTAAGCCTACCAAATGTCATTCCAAACACAAATCTTACAATTTTAATTGATTCTGTTATGTCTAGCTGCACTCTCTCAAACTGAGTAAAAGAACATTTGCCATAGTGAAGACTCATAACTAAAACAAAGTTGAAAAACTAAAAAATGTTTGCATTCCATGACCACTTCATAGTGTTAACTCTATAAAGCTGATTTACTTTAATAAATATACTAACCTAAATATGGCATCTTGTGGCTTAAAATGTGGCAAAACACAATAGTTTGGGTCTCTCTCTTTTTGGCGTGGGGGGGGGGGGGTCTCTCTTTTATTGTATTCTTCAGGAGAGAGGAAAGTATCTATGATTCTAACAGTAGTTCCGCAGCTTTCTGAAGGGTTAAGGAAAAAAACAAAAGCACTATCCCACTTCCAAGAGTGAAAAGCCTTATAAAAGGCTTTTCTAAGCTCTAAGACACAATAAGGAAAGCAATACCTAGAGATCTAATGAGAAAGAGGTCACACATACTAATCTCCCCAAAAATTGGAGTCTTCATGGGGAAGAATCCAAAAAAATCTGAGCTAAATACTTTGCCATAGTGAAGAAAATTACCTAATACACAAGGAATCTTTCTCCAAAAGGATAAGCCATAGCCACAGTTCTCAAAACGTGTTCTACGAAACAGTGAAGAACTACAAGGTGACCTGAGTTTAAAAAAAAAAAGGCTGCCTAACATGAAAAATAGCAATCTGTTCCCAAATCACAGAAAAAAATTTAAGTTCATGGATAAAATTCCCTGAATTTTGCTGATTACTAAATATCTGCTGGCAGACATGCAAGAGTAATACGATGTTTATTAATGGCGCTAGGATTTCCAGGTGTCCTATTAATTGAATTTGGAAAATCACTGGTTTATAAAGTTTATAAGTGAAATCTCATTACAAAAAACATTTAACTACTGAAAATACATAATTTAAGTTCTGGAGAGCTTGGGTTAGTTAATTAATGAAGACATTTTGGTCCTACCAGGAAGATAAAGATGCTTTTCTTAAAAAAATTTATTTTTAATTTTAAAATTAAAAAAAATTTTTTAAATTAAAAATTTTTTTTTTAATTTTAAGCAAAAATGTATATTATGATACATCATGAAGTTTACAACATATTAAAAAAAAGGATAAAACAGCTTGTAGTAAATATCTTCCTTAAGTTAAAAAGATATATAGCAAATTTTAAACAACTAAAGGGGAAGAATTGGGGGAAGATTTAAAGCATCTTTTTACTTTCTCATTTTCATTGCATTCTATTATTATTTTTTTTTATAATTTTTTTTAAGATTTTATTTATTTGACAGACAGAGATCACAAGTAGGCAGAGAGGCAGGCAGAGAGAGAGAGGAAGGGAAGCAGGCACCCTGCTGAGCAGAGAGCCCGATGCGGGGCTCGATCCCAGGACCCTGGGATCATGACCTGAGCCGAAGGCAGCGGCTTTAACCCACTGAGCCACCCAGGCGCCCCAACATTCTATTAATTATTAATAGTGATCAAAGTATTATCAGATAAAAATATATTTCTATTTTGAAACTAATTACAGTTGATATAACATATTAAGGCTTCTACTTTTGTGGAAGTTAAAAAAAATTAAATCCATTCCTACTGTAACAAAAGCTTTTACTTTACTGAAGTAATTTTTTTTTTAAGATTTTATTTATTTATTTCACAGAGAGAGAGAGAGATCACAAGTAGGCAGGCACAGAGGGGGAGGGAAGCAGGCTCCCTGCTGAGCAGAGAGCCTGATGCCTGGCTTGATCCCAGGACTCTGAGATCATGACCTGAGCCGAAGGCAGAGACTTAACCCACTGAGTCACCCAGGCACCCCTACTGAAGTTATTTTTAACTTAAAAATACATACTTGTTTAGTATCAGCATCAATAAGATCAAAGAATGCTCGAATTGTAGTCAACTGCAATTGTTTACACCTAAAGAATAAAATGTTATAATGTTATAATGAAACTTTATTCAAAAATATACTTTTGATACAAACATGCACAATTCTATTACTTAATGGAATATCTGAGTCTGCTGCTCTAAACTCTAGAAGTATTTAGGGAATCATTATAATTAAGCATATATCTTAAAGTTGAACCATATAAAAAATAAAGCCATTAAATCTTCCGCTTGACAACATCTGACAATGAACTATCATGGTCCTTCCGTTCTCCGTAAGTCTTTGCCCACCCCGGTCACAGACAACCGCCCGCCCCTTCTCTCTATGCCTAAACTTGCACTTCTTGCAGACACTGACTGCACAGCCAGAGGAAAGTGAAAAAAAGAATTTTTTTTTTAAAAGAATTTTTTTAAAGCCAAAACATATAGTGATAAGATACTAGGGTCTATGTATTTCTTAACCCTTATTTAATCTATTTATATTAAGGGTAAATCTAACTATCTAACTCCTACTTGGTTTTTCATGTTCTAGAATAGTAAATGCCATATTACTCAAGTCCCTGAGTTTGGTGACTGGTCAAGAGCTCTGAAGATCCTATCACAAGTATCTTTGATTCTGCCCAACTATGACAAACTCTAAAATTTTGGTATTTGACTAGCTGTATCTGCGATTCGTGCTAGTAGTTCTTCAAGAGATGATTTTATAAGTCATCAAGGGAACGTTGGTCAAATTGAGACAAAAACCAAAGTTAAAGTTCTAAGCCTTTAAGTCAATCTTTCTTCCAAATCTTTGTTACTTAAGGATAAAGTGCTAACAAAGCTAACAAACCAATCAATGCACTGATAGGAAAAAAGGACACCATAAACCACCAAAATAACCCTATTACATATTAACTTACCATACAATGGAAAGGTGGTCTGTTGAAACCCAGGTCTTAGGCACTGCTGAGCTCTAAAAGGACAAGAAAAGAAAATCCAACTTAAGAAAACTCCATTTTTTATTCTCCCAGAGGTTTAAAATTCTCATAAGCTAATATTTAGAAACATGTAATATTAGTTTCACTATATTATGATGCATATTTAAATGATGCATTCTTAGAAAGGTGATCCAAAAATATTAAGGCAGCTCCTATATAAAATCAGTATCATTACTGCTTAGTTAAGCTTAAATTACCCCTTAAAAATTATCAAAGCATCTACAGATTCCTTACTAGACTTTAATATCTAACTCTTTATTAATCTATTAAGAGGCTGAGTTTGTCACAATTATTTTAGTAATTTTAGTTTTGACTAGACTACCCTTTGATAAATTCCAAGATGTTACTTCTTAATCAGGTGTGCCTGAGAAATACCCAGCCCCAGGGAGCTTTTTTAAAATAAATATGCCTGATCACAATTCCAAAGCTATCAAATCAGACTTTTTTTTTTTTTTTTAAGAGAGGGAGAGAGAGAATCTTAAGCAGGCCCCAACCTCAAACCAGAACCTAACACAGGGCGGGATCTCACAACCCTGAGATCATGACCTGAACCAAAATCAAAAGTCAGATGCTTAAAAGACTGAGCCACCCAGGTGCCCCCAAATCAGACACCACAAGTATGGTGTAGGGTTACTTATTCTGAAAAAAACCCTAGATTAGGATATATAGTACTAGACACCAAAAGGCTCAAAAAATATATCTGAAGAAGGCTTCCTAACAATGGCACAACCCCCTTCAAGAACTAGAGACTTCTTTTCATACTAGCTAATGAATTTCCTGGGAATAGTATCTTACATACAACAGGAAACATTAAGTAAATCTGATATTATTTTCAACAGAGTCTCTCTCTCTGCATTCAAGAAAGGGTTGCTAGAGCCTAAGTCCCTTAAAGGGACTCCTTCAAAAACCATCCACTAACTTAAATACATACCTAGGGCAGGTACAGGAGCAAACAAAATGTTTAAGTGCCATTATCTGTATGAATGTATATGACAGCAGTTCAGCCTACCCTACTAATACTAATATGACCTAGGTCTCTAACTTAATTTTTCTAGTCCTGGTGGCTATAAATGTCAATTAATTATTCTTGAGATAATCACCAAAAAATTGTTACTTCTTAATAATTACTTTTCTAAAGTAAACATATATGCAGATATATGAAATGTTATAAAATATTTGAGGGTTAAAATACTAAATAAAACTGAGATAATAACCAGCTTTCAGGAAATTACATTAAGAGGTAAAATATTTTCATCAGAGATACAGAAATATAAGCTGCCTTGAAAGCAACAAATCATCAAATGGATTAGAAAAGAGGGACACACCAGGTGCATGAGCGCGCGCGCGTGCGCGCACACACACACACACACACACACACACACACACACACACAATTAAAGAAACCAAAGTTCTTTAAAAGATAAGCTGCAGAAGGAGCATCAATAAAGCAACATGCTCCAGGTCAAGTCTAGAAATAATTACAATCCAATTTTATATGACTAACATCTATGTTTACTAAAGAATTGGTACTTAGTGTTTTGAGGATTTCCAGCAATATTTGCCCCAAATATTCAAAATCAAATAGAACAATACATACCAATAATGAGGTTTGAGAGATTCACCAATTTAGTTTCAAAGCTATTATGGTTATATCACAGCTCCTTCAGTAACACGAAATGGTAGGTTAATACCATTAGCCGTGGTTTAAGCTATGGTTAACCATTAACCATGGCTTAATAATTTTTGTCCTAGTCCTATGTGTGGCAACCATTCAATAATACTTGTTTAATAAATGAACAGTAACGTATAAGTGGGGCAATAAGTGAACTAAGCAAGGGCATATTCATGAAGAGAACAACCACAAAACAAAGGACTAGCTCCTAAAAAGCAAAAGAAATACTGGATTTCTTTTTAGAAATTAGGTTATATTTGGAGATGATGTGCAGTATACACATCTATATATACTACATACAATATCTGCATACTGTGTAGAGTTAAAAAGTTCAGATCTTAACTGAAGACTTCAAGGCTGAAAATATAAGAAATAATTTAAGTCCTAAAAGGAAACTTGAACTCACTTTACAGAGGCTATGTATCCCTGTTAAAGACCAAATACTTGATGTCCTAACAGGGAAGAATAATTAGCAAATTAATCAATCAGGGTTCTGTTATACTAGCAAAGCTAATTTTTAAATTTTAAAATTGGTAAACCTTTATTCAAGTTTAGCACTCAAGAGTCTGATATTCCATTTCTACCGTAAATAGCACTCAGATATAACCAGGGGCCCCTGGACTTCAGTCCATACTTTCTTACAATTAAAACTTTCATCAATGGGTAGGTACTTATTTTAAACAAGGAACAACTATTTATTAAGAGTCACTTTCATAAATAAATCATTTTCACAAACTCTCTAAGATCTTTTCCACTTTCTGTGCACCCATGCCTCTGCCTTCCCAACATAATCATATTCATTTTTCATATTCTCTCACACGCGTGCACATACACACATAGCGACACTACACCAACTAAGCAGTCATTTTCAAACAACTACATATTTCTCTTTTCATATCCCACTGTATCCATTCTGTTTCTATTTCAGTAGAATCTTAAAAAGATTACCACAACGGATAAGGCACTGGTATGATGGCTTAATTTTGGTAGAAAAGTCAGTCCTGAACGAACTTGGTAATCCCGGAATCCTCCAGCTACAGAAAGTGTGGTTAAATTTATGTGTCTAGCATTTAGAATCCAATAGTTGTTTACAGTCATATAAAAATCTGGTAGGAAATAAAGACACATATTAAAAGTTAGTCACTCCCTGCAACAATAAGGTATCTATGATACTAATATTAAATTGAATTTCTATTGAGCCATACTGAATTGTTTATAAACAATGTTATTCACATTTCCCTATCCTGAGTAAAATCAGTATCTTTATAGAGTCTGTTTTCCCCTTAAGTAAGACTACGAATACTAAGAGTTACTGAAGTTATCAATAAAGAAAAAAGATACCCAAACTTTTTTAGTTTTAACAACTCCATATAAAAACAGGTCTCTACATGCCACAAGAATGCTGCTAGATCATGAGCTACACAGCATAGCAAGTAGAAACCCCTAAAATTCTTCCAAAGATACAAGTTCACTATGTTAAAGAATTATAGATCTTCCTAATCACGGCAGTGTGAGAGCTTAGCAGCTCTCTACTGTGGGCAGCCACCACCACACAAAGTACTATGTAAGTTCTTAAAATACAATGAAGACAACAACAATCACTTTAGTCTTGGGACTTAATGCTACTGTGGAAAATCTAGGGGTTAAGAAGGTTCCACCCATTTAGAGTAAGTAACAGGTAGTTCAATAGGAAGAATATGCAATTTTTCCACTTTATCTATGGAAGATGAGAAAAATACAGCATCAAAGATTTGAGGCAAGGGCAGAGGAATTCTCATTTCCTTTTCTGATTATCAAAACTTAATATACTTTCATCCTGGCATTTGATCCCATTGAGGGCTTCAACATTTTGGAACAGCAACTCCGCCCACTGAAGATCTCAGCAGTATTCACTTAGAATGTGATTAAGGATTCCCAATTCCTAACATGCCTAACATCTGCAGGTCGTGGGACAAGAATACCAATGGGGTACACATGGCCTTATGTCTAAATACTTAAAATTAAAATTTTAAATTAAATTTAAATTTAAATTAAAGTAAAAATTCCAGCTAACACACTGTTAAATCAAATATATTTTCTCTGCCTACATTGACAAATATATCATTGAAATAATCTGGAAGGCCAAGTTCAAATTTCAAATTCCAGGACACCTCACAGATGAATACTAGATTATGGCAGCACAGGAAGGGCAGATCTCTGACACATCACTGAACTATCATCTCTTCTTTCCCATTCTGCATTATAAGGATGCAGGATGTCCAAGCTCTATCTGTATCTCATGCAGAGCCATTCCTTAGCCACAATTCAAGCTTACTTATATCCCTGCCCTCAGGTAAGATTCAGGTAGGAAGCCCACACAGGCCATGGAAGACGTCTGAAGGCCTGGTTACCTAGATCATCTTCCAGAAGTAAAGGCACAACCTGCAGGTGGGGAGGCTGCCTGGCCTATATAATCCTCACCTCGTGGAGAATGGCAATGCCCGAGCAGAGCCCTCTAAAGTGTGGAGCCCAGTGCACAGCTTCCTTCCCCCTATTTAAGGACAGTATTTCTATCAAGTATAAACAGGGAATGTACTTCAGAAGGTCATACAAGTCTCTTAAAAACGTAGGATCTGCCACCCCTTGAACTTTTGTTTTTTCATTCTGATTCTGGCTTAATGAAAAATGAAATAAATACAGAATAAATAAGAAAGAGGCTTACTGATTACTAGAAAGGTAATCTGACCCTAAGAATTACTTTCAGCCTGAACATTTTAGAGGCAGACCATCGCAACCCTTCAAAAACAATAAAATCAGACCCTCTTGAAGCTCTTTCCTCAAGATAATGCAAATTTTGATAGGGTAAGAAGTGGCGTAAATTTACTGATCAGGAAAAAATTCTTTGTTTTCAAGGACTTTATTCTATCGTACCACATATCAATAAACAGTGAAGATAATACTTGACTTTCTTTAAACATGCAAATAATGGTACCTACCTCAAAGGACTACTCTAAGCATCAAGTGAAATAATAATACATCATGTAAAGTCCTTAATACAACATCCAAATTACAGTAATAAATATTAGCAATTCTAGCACACCATATAAAGCATTAGTAGATCTATTTATTTAAAAAGAAGCCATTTCTACTGTTTCACTTACATATAAGCTTATTTTGAATAGAGTACTCGAAGAGTTAACAAAACACAGGAATTTTAAACATACTTTAAGTGACAGAGAGTCATCCCCAAGAGTAATTAAACTGATTCCCAAATGTCTAGGGATTATAAGACACAGCTCTACATGGTGGGACACTATGGACAAAGAAAACTAACAACAGTCTCAATTATTAGCCTCAGTTGAAAGTCACAAAGAAAGATGCTAAGAAATGGAGGTGTTAATTTGAAACTGAGTTGCTTCACACATGGATAAATCTGCAGCACACTTTTAGAGGAGGTAGATGTAAGGATCTGTTTAATCTTAAACAACAATGGAGAGGTCGTTTAGTGCTTATGTAATAGTACTTACCTGTTATGAAACGATCTAATGGCATCACAGGAGCAACATGAGGGGTGGCTTGTGTGATAAGAAGATTTATCAGATCTTGTTTAAAATTTTTCAGAGTAAGCAATGCTCTTGCAACAAGGCCACCCATAGAATGACCAATTATTGCCACACTCTTTGGAGCAAATTCTTGACCCTATTAAAAAAAAAAAAAATCACCAAGGCATAGTGAAGTCTTAGTATCATAACAAAAATATTAAACATTTCCCTCTACATATGAGCAATTTTATAGGAAAAAGAAAATTATACTATTTATATAACTTTGCCTAAGATACAGAAATACATTTTCATTTACTTGTAATTAGTATGTACACACTATTTTGTATTCTGCCAAATATTTTTAATAGCTATGCTTTGGTTTTCTGATCCCAAATCAGAACACCTGGCCTAGTATATCATGTCTTACAATTTGCTATATTGGATACAAGAGTTGTAATTATATTTGGTGTATACCAGAATATTAGATTTTATAGGATATAAGAAGTAATATCATTTATTTAAAATTGAAATCACCACAAAAATTCAGAATTATGGTTACCATGGCAATATAGTATCTAATCATATTGATATATCTTACCAAGTTACTTCTCTATGGTGCACTTGGGTTTAAAAAGAGACCAGCATTCCATAACATTTATTCACCGACAATCACCTATTTTTAAAATAAGCACTGCTTTTTAAAAGTCTTTTGTCTCTATACAGTATCCTCAGTTTCACTACCAAACTTTTGCTTATTGCCCTCCACACTGATCCTTCATCTATGACTTCTCTCCTATCACTATGAATAAATTGGACCTTATGCAGAATAGCATAGTAAGCCTGACACTGCTATCCTTATAATGGACTGAATATAAGTTGGCTCTGGGCTGTAGTCTGGGACCTTAGATTCTGGGATATTCCCATCATTTCCCAAATAGTAAAATTAAAGTTCACTATGTTAAATCTGTTTTTGCAAAAAATATGGTTTATGCTGAATACCTACTGTCCTTCTGGTTGGGTTTTTGGTACATGTTAGGCACAGGGTATCTATGTGGCCAGGCCCCAGTGAAAAATTAGGGGCACTGAATTTCTCATGAGCATCTCTCACAGACAACATTTCACCCATTACAACTCATTGCTATCCAAATTAAATGCATCGGGTGTGACTCCCCTGCAAGAATGTTTAGAAGCTTACAACTGGTTTCCTCTGGATTTCACCCATCTACCTTTTCTTTTCCTCTTTTTTTTAAAAAAAGATTTTATTTTTGAGTAATCTCTATACCCAATATGGGGCTCGAACTCACAACCTGAGGTCAAGAGTCACATCCTCTACCAACTGAGTTGGCTGGGCACCCCACCCCAAGCACCTTTTCTTCACTGATGTTGCTGTATATCCTTTCACTGTAATAAATCATAACCATGAGTACAACTATATGCTGAGTCCTATGAGTCTTTCCGGACAATCATCTGGAAATAGTCTTGGTGATCCCCAACACAGACCTGATCTTAGAAAAAGCCAAACTCTCCATATGTGCTCTGAAACCCTCCCCCTTGGCCTTCTTAAGTACATTACTCCAGCAATTCTTCTCATTTTTTTCTTTCATTGTTATTTCTCCCTCACTATCAAATCATTCTTGCCAGTACGTAAATACAATACTATTTTCCCTTAAAAAAGAAACTACTCCCATTTTGCCCTTAGTGACCACATCTTTCTCTACATATCTATAGCATAACTCATCAGAAAAGCTGCCTATATTACTTGCTGTCCCCAGCTTCTCAACCTCCATACTTTTAAACTCATTCCAATCAGGCTTTCACCTCAACAACACTCCTCCAAAAGAGTTATCAAGTCACCAAGGAATCTAACTGTCAATTCTCAATCCTCATTTTATTTGAACTATCAGCAGGATTTGACATAGATTACTTCTTCTTTAAAAGTATTTATTTTGTTTCCCTGACAATATGATTCTCCTGGTTCTCCTTTTACCTCACTGGCTGCTCCTTTTTAGTTTCCTGCTGTTTCCTTCTCATCTCTCCTCATCTCTTGATATGAGAGTGACTTGGGCCTCAGTCTTTCGGTCTCTTCTTCCACATTTTGACTCCATTATGATCAAATCCAATCTCATGGCTTTAAATATATCCATATCCTGTCAACCCTCAAATTATCATCTCCAGACTGGACCTCTTCTCTTAAGCTCTTACCTTAAACTCCAACTGCATACCAACTATGCAAACCTGTCTAAAACAAAACCTTTTTTTTTTTTTAAGTAGGCTCCACACCCAAAGTGGGGCTTGAATTCATAACCCTGAGATCAAGAATGGCATGCTTTACCTACTGAGCCAGCCAGGCACCCCTAAAACAAAACTCTTAATCTCCTACAAACCTGTTCCTCTTATATTCTCCCCCAACTGAGTTAAAGGCATTTCAATCCTTCTAGTTGTTCACCCAAAAATTCTGGGTCACCCTCAACTTTTTGTTTCACATTATCCCTCCACATCTGATCTGCCAGCAAATCTTGTTGCCTTTAAGATTTATACTAATCTTAGGGGCACCTGGGTGGCTCAGTGGGTTGGGCCTCTGCCTTTGGCTCAGGTCATGATCTCAGGGTCCTGGGATCGAGCCCAGCATTGGGCTCTCTGCTCAATGGGGAGCCTGCTTCCCTCCCCCCTCTGCCTGCCTCTCTGCCTACTTGTGATCTCTCTCTCTGTCAAATAAATAAATAAAATCTTAAAAACAAAACAAAACAAAATAACTTGTAATGGCCTTTGTAAGATTTATACCAATCTTACCATTTCTTAATACCTCCAATGCTACCAACTTGATCTAAACCATTATCTCTTGCCTGAATTACTGCAATAGCTTAACTGGTCTCTTTAATTCCACTTTCATGTCCCTTCAGTTTACTCTGGAAACCACCCAAAGAATAATATCTTTAAGACCTAAATCAGAACATGTCACTTATTTGCTCAAAAATCTCAGCAGTGGCTTTCCATATCATTTCAACTAAAAGAAAAAATTTTTAGACTTGCCTACAAGACTCTATAATTTGCCCTCCCCACCAACTTTTCCTTTACTAACTTATTGTATCTGCTTCAGCCATATTAGTCTCCTTGGTTTTTTTTCCAGTATAGCACACGTGTGCTTGCTTCATATTTTTGTTTCCTCTTTTCGGAGTACTCTTTTCCTAGATACTTTCAGGTCCTTTAATTTATATTAAATTGTCTCCTTCTCAACAGTCTTTGCTGGGCATCCTTATTTATAATTGCAGTCCTCTATCCTTTGCTCCTTATGCCCCTTTCCTGTTTTATTTTTTTTCCTACTATTTATCAATATATAAGATATATATTATCTTATATTAGATAAGATAGTATATATTTTAGATATTAGATAAGATATAAGATAAGATAGTATATATTTTTTTATTTATGCTGTTCACTCTTTGCCTCTCCCCACTAGAACATGAGGTCCATGAGGGCTTGGATTTCTGTTTTATTCATTGCTATAGCTGCATGCAGATTCATGTGATGAATAAATGAGGTTTTCTCCATCTATGTCCTCTCACTTTCCCACACTCAAATCCTGTCCATTCAACAAAATTCAGTTGTCTTGAACTCCTATCGTACCTGGTTGTGATTGTAAAGGAACCTTACTTTCTAAAAGCCTCAATTTAAAATAAAATTTAGTTTTATTATAAATTGAATATGCAGTCACTAGGGAAAACAAAAAATACGGAAGGGAATGACATTTATGGAGATATATCTCACTTTGTAATGACATCATATTTATCTTATCTAATAAATATCAGATACATAAAAGGTGCTGTACCTAATTGGGCTTGTCTCCTCCTACAGTATTTAGTACAGACTTAAGCTCAAAAATTACTTGCTATTGAAGTAACTTTTAAATTCTGGCTAATGCAAAGAATCATGCCTAAAGTTTGTTTTCAAGATGCATGGGAATATCACACTGCCTGGATTACTATAGCTACACAGTTACGCTCTCTGCTCAGCAGGGAGCCTGCTTCCCGTGCTCTCTCTCTCTCTCTCTGCCTGCCTCTCTGCCTACTTGTGATTTCTGTCTGTCAAATAAATAAATAAAATCTTAAAAAAAAAAAACTCACTTTCCATTTGTTCACTGGTTTTTGAATACTGACCATTTTCCCTGTGATCTGGCTAAATTCAGTCATGAATTCTAATAGTTTTCTGTAAATTCCTTTAAATATTTCTGTATATTTATGTCATTTGTTAATATAGACAACTTTCAATCCTTTTTTATCTTTATTAATTTTATTTCTTTTCCTGCCCTTACTGTACCAACTAGGACCCTCTGTCCTAAGGGATGATAGAAATAGAAAGAAGCTGAAAAATGAAGAAAAAAAAAACTACCTGGTATGAAGCATTAAAGGTATTTATTGTGAATAACATGGAAATTTCACTTTGTGATCACATCTTATTTATCCTATTCAGTAAGTATGTTATCTGATACAGAAACAATTCTTAACCTTTGTATCTATTCCTAATGAGCTGAGTTTTTGCTGTTTTTATCTTAAATCATGAATGGATGCTGCATGTAGCTGAATGAGCTTCCTTCATCTATTGAGACAATCCTATGATGAATTACAATGATTGATATTTGAATATTGAACCAACTTTCCATTCCTGGGATAAATCCTATCAAGTCATATTATACTTTAAAATATTACTGGATATTGGGGCACCTGGGTGGCTCAGTTGGTTAAGCGGCTGCCTTTGGCTCAGGTATTCCATGATCCTGGGATCAAGCCCCACATCGGGCTCCCTGCTTGACAGAGAGCCTGCTGCTCTGCATACTTGTGCTTTTTCTCTCTCTCTCTGTCAAAGAAATAAAATCTTTTTAAAAATTAAATAAATAAAATACTACTGGATTTATAGCCTAATTTTTTGTGGAGGATCTTACATCTATGTTCATGAGGAATACTAGGTCTATTTTCTTTTTAAACAATGTCAATGTCTGACTTTGATAATCTGGGTTTGCAGATTTCTTAAAATGAACTTACACATATTGTCTTTTCTTCTATTTTCTGAGTTTGTATAAGATGGGTATTATTTCTTCCTTAAATGTGTCACAGAATTCACCACTGAAGTCATTTAGCTCTAGAGTTTTCTTGGCAGTAAGATTTTTAGTTACAAACTCAAAAAATTTTGAACAGATACAGGCTAGACAGAAATTCTATTTCTTCTTGTGCCTGTTTTATAATTTATGTTTCAAGGGATTTGAGAATACCATTTGAGTTGTCAAATATATTGGCATAATGTTCACAATAATCCTTTAATAGCTTCTTAGTATCTGTAGGCTCTGTAAATTTGTATTTCCCCCTTTTTTCTTAATCAACCTAGATATGGGTTTACCAATTTTTAGATCTCTTAGAGAAATCAGCCATTGGTATCACTTTTTTCCCCTCTACTTTTCTGTTTCCTTGATTTCTATTCTCATGTTTTTTCCTTACATCTACTCTGAGTTTATTTTGTTCTCCTTTCTCTAAGATTCTTATTTTCAAAGATTGGATTAGGGGCATTTAGGTGGCTCAGTCGGTTAAGCATCTGCCTTTGGCTCAGGTCATGATCCCAGAGTCCTGGGATCAAGCCCAGCTTCAGGCTCCCTGATCAGTGGGGGGCCTCTCCCTCTTCCTCTGCCCCTCCCCTTGCTTGTGCTCTCTCTCAAATCTTAAATTAAAAAAGAAAAAAAAGAGGAGCGCCTGGGTGGGTCACTAGGTTAAGTGTCTGTGCCTTTGGCTCAGGTCATTATCCTAGGGTACTGGGATAGAGTCCCATGTCGGGCTCTCTGCTCAGCGGGGAGCCTGCTTCTCCCTATCCCTCTGCCTGCTTCTCCCCCTGCTTGTGCTTTCTGTCAAATAAATAAATAAAATCTTAAAAATAATAATAATAATTTTAAAAAGGAAAGGTTGGATCATTGTTTTTAAACCTTGTTCTTCTCTAAGGTAAGCATTTTGGACTACAGTATTTCTTCTAACCACTACTTTTATTTTACAAATTCTGATGATGTGTTTTTATTTTCATTTTATTTTTGTTTGAAGTTTTTATTTAAATTCTAGTTAACATATAGAATGATTTTGATTTTAGGAGTAGAAACTAGTGATTCATCACTTAAATATCACACCTAGTGCTCTTTTATTTCCTTCTACCTATTAATGACAAGAATGAACTACTGAGACATCATCAAGATAAAAAGTTTCTGCACAGCAAAGGAAGCAACAAAACAAAAAGCCAATCTATGGAATGGGAGAAGATATTTGCAAATGACATGTCTAATAAAGCGTTAGGATCCAAAATCTATAAAGAACTCACTAAACTCAATATCCAAAAAAATAAACAGTTAAGAATGAATGTTAAGAAGACATGAACAGACATTTTTCCAAAGAAGACATACAGATGGCCGACAGACACATAAAAAGATGCTCTACATCACTTATCATCAGGGAAATACAAATCAAAACCATGATGAGCTACCCCCTCACACCTGTGCGAATGGCTAAAATTAACAACAAAGGAAACAACGAATGTTGGCAAGGATACAGAGAAAGGGGAAACCTCTTACACTATTGGTAGGAATGGAAACTGGTGCAGCAACTCTGGAAAACAGTATGGAAGTTCCTGAAAAAGTTTAAAATAGAACTACCCTACAACCCAGCAATTGCACTATTAGGTATTTACCCAAAGGATACAAAAACTTGATCTGAAGGGGCACACATACCCCAATGTTTACAGCAGCACTATCAACAATAGCCAAACTATGAAAAGAGCCCAAATGTCCATCGAATGAATAAATGGATAAAGAAGATGTGGTGTGTGTGTGTATGTGTGTGTGTAGTGCCACAATAATGCCACAGAAATTATGCTGCACCTTCTCAATGCATCATGTCAAGGAGGTTAATGTCAATATGTCTTATAACTGGTGATGTTAATCTTCTTTAAGATGATGTCTGCCAGGGGCGCCTGGGTGGCTCAGTGGGTTAAAGCCTCTGCCTTCGGCTCAGGTCATGATCCCGGTTTCGTGGGATTGAGTCCTGCATCGGGCTCTCTGCTCGTTGGAGAGCCTGTTTCCTCCTCTCTCTCTCTGCCTGCCTCTCTGCCTACTTGTGATCTCTGTCAAATAAATAAATAAATAAAATCTTTAAAAAAAAAAAAAAGAATCATATCTGCCAAGTTTCTCCACCATAAAGTTATTCTTTCCCTTTGTAGTTAATTAGTTCAGAAAAGATACTTTGAGACCATGTGAATATCTTTGTCCTCCTCAAACTTTCACCCGCAGATCAATCTTGCCTACAGCAACTACTACTGTGTTCACCTGACGGTATTCTTTTATTTCCTTCTGTCTGCTAATGACAAACTGCCGGTTTTTCTAACTCTACAGCATCTTTACTTGCCCGCACTTTGGAAGGATATTTTTGCTGGTATGCAATTTTACGTTGAGAGTACCCCTCCTAACCCCATCCCCAAGACCTTTCAGATGTTCTCCTGTTGTTTTTGGCTTTCACTATTTCTGATGTAAAAGCCGTGGTATTTTTTTATTGTTTACCCTGTTATGTAGGTAAAGGATCTTTTTCCTTTGGGTGCTTTTAAGATTTTTCTCTTTACTTTACTTTTCAACAACTTGACTATGATACACATAAGTGTGATTTTGTGTTTATCCTGCTTGACATTCACTGGGCTTCTTGGAACTGTGGGTTGAAAATTTTGAATCAAAATTGGAAAATTGGAGGCCATTAGTTCTTTAAATATTCTTTTCTCTACAAGTTCTTTCTCTTCTCGTAGAGTTACAATTACATAAATGTTAGACTGCTTGGTTACTGAGGCTCTATCCTTTTCATTCCTTTGTCCTATGTTTTATATCAGATAGTTTCTATTGTCCGATCTTCAAACTCACTGATCTCTTGTTCTGTCGTATTCAATCTGCTTGAAGCCTACCTACTGAATTCTTCATTTTTGAGGGAGAGAGGCAGTGAGAGAATCTTAAGCAGGCTCTATGCCCAGCACTGATCCCGACATGGGGCTCAATCTCACAACCCTGAGATCATGACCTTAGCAGAAATTAAGTCGGATGCTTAACTGAGCTACCCAGGCAACTTCTGAATCTTTCATCTCTGATATATATTGTTTCAGTTCTAGATTTTTCTTTTTGCTCTTTTACAGTTCCTATGTCTCTGCTGTGATTCTCCTCTACCTGTTCTCTTGTTAAGCATATCGTAAACATAACTTATGTTCAGTTATGTTCAGATAAATCCATAACTTCAGTATTTTTGAGGCTTATGGTTAAGCATTAGGTGGATCCCAGAAGAGTTCCTGAGAGCTAAAGCAGTCTTATATCTAAATTGCATCCTTTCTGGGATCTCAAATGATGTCCTATGTGTTCTGATAAATCTTTCTGTTCTAGCTGATCAGAACTGCTGTTTCCCAGCACATGTGACTTCTGGAATCTCAATTCAGGTCGTAATAACCCAGTAGCTTTCTTCTGCCAGGAGTTTCACTGCAGCATATCATGGGAGGCAGTGGCTCACCTCAGTAGGTAGTATAGTAGTGTTTTATCCCTGATACTGTTTCAAATGGTTGGCATAGAATGATTTTTGGACTGTTACGCCACTCTTTTTTAAAATTCTCTAAAGATATTGCCCTTTATTCCTTGCACCTGAGGTAGACACACCTCCATCACCTCTTCCCTGCTACTATTGCCTTATAGTTTCTTACCCTGTGTATATGCAGCACTTCATTCAAAGCTGAAAGATGCATATTTCTAGAGCTTCTATCTTGGCCTAGTTCTCCTTTTTCTCATATCCTGCCCACAAATCTAACCACTCCAGTAGCCCCAAATGCTGATCTCTGCATTCTTCAGTTCAGTTACATCAATGTACTCTGCCTGACCTCCACCTACTTATCCCATGGTCTGGGAAATGCTTTCAGGCAGAAAATCACAACAAGCACGAAGCTCATCTCACATGTTTTCCTTCTTTCAGGGATCATGGTCCTTTACTACTTGGTTGTCCAATACCTGAAAACATGTGCTTCAGATATTTTGATTAGTTTTATAATTGCTTACATATGGACGCGGTCTACCCTAATACAAGTTATTCATAACTAGAGACAGAAACCCACACTAATAGTTTTTAGGAAATTCAATGCGCTTCTAATTTATAAGTTAAAAAAAAATTCTTCCCCTAAATTCACAAGAGGTTTCTTTTAAATTCAATTTAAACTTCAAGAACCACGGAGTTCAAAACAACAGCCTCACACACACAAACAATTAAAAAACTCTGTTTTATCTGCACTTCAACTTCCATATAAACAAATAAATGATTTAAAATATGGTGAATCCCTTAAAAATGCTAATAGGTGATCACTATTGATTTGCATGTCTATCTCTTACCTTATAGAGTTTGAGAATTGTTTTAATGCATTCATGTACAAACTTGGTCTGTCTCTGAAGACTTCCACCATACAGTGCCACCAGTTCTTCATTGAAATTCACACTAAAGAAGTCAAAGTGGTACTTGAAGTCAATATCTTCTGCTTTTCTAAGTGCAATAGAACCAACAGAACGAACTGCAGAGGAAAAGTGCAAAGGGTACATTAAGCAAAATTTTTAAAAGTTGCAACCATTCTTGCTTCAAAGTCTCTTAACGAATAACTTTACCCCACACTCTGAATATAAACAACCTACCTCAGGGTGACATCCTTCAATATCAATTTAGAAGAACAAACCGTTGTTTGTATTGTGTGTCTGGTGCCCTAAATGTTTTTTAAATTTTAATTAAATAAAAAGTAAACAGGTCTTTCATTCTTTACCCACTTCCACTTGATTACGGAAAATAACTAAGGGGAGGAGAATACTTTGAAGAATAAGAAATGTTAGCCATCTGTATGAATAAGTCACACTTGAGGATTTTAAGAATGAGAAAATTCCTACAAGAAATGTATGCTTGGGGGCACCTGGGTGGTTCAGTGGGTTAAAGCCTCTGCCTTCGGCTCAGGTCATGATCTCAGGGTCCTGGGAATGAGCCCCACATTGGGGAGCCTGCTTCCCCCCTCTCTCTCTGCCTGCTTCTCTGCCTGCTTGTGATCTCTCTCTGTCAAATAAATAAGTAAAATCTTAAAAAAATAAGTAAATAAAAATTAAAAAAAAATGTATGCTCATCACTTGGTTAAGATATTTATGCTTGATCTTTTTTTTTTACACATGACCTCCAATCCATCAGTAAATCTTATCATCCTCCACTTTCTAAATATACCCCCAATCAACATTTCTCACTACTTCCACCATCTTCTTAATCTAAGCACCATCATCTCTTGCCTTAACTACCCTAATAGTTTCTTCACTGGTCTACCTGCTTCCAGTCTTAGGTTTTGCTCTATAAACCCTTCCACAAAATTTGTAAATTGACTGCATTAATTGGTATTAAAAGTTGCAGTGTATGGTTTAGCAAGCAAAATACCTTTTTGCCATTCCATTTTTTTAACATATACAATTCACATTCTATACAACTTATGTAAAAAGTACAATTCAATGATTTTTAGTATATTCACAAAATTCTACTAATCTAACTTTATTTTTTAATTTCCCCAAAAAGAAAACCCCATACTCATTAGCAGTCATTTCTCATTCCTCTTTTCCCCCCAATCCTGGAAAATACTAATTTACTTTCTGTTCCTATGGATTTGCCTATTCTAGACATTTTTTTTTCTTTTTCTTTTAAGATTTTATTTATTTATTTGACAGAGAGACACAGCGAGAGAGGGAACAGAAGCAGGGGGAGTGGGAGAAGTAGGCTTCCTGATAAGCAGGGAGCCAGATGTGGGGCTTGAGTCCAGGACCCTGGGATCATTACCTGAGCCAAAGACAGATGCTTAACGACTGAGCCACCCAGGCGCCCCTATTCTGGACATTTCTATAAATGGGATCATATATATCCCATTTTTTTGGTTTTTTTTGGTTTTTTGTTTTTTATAGATTTTTATTTATTTATTTGACAGACAGATCACAAGTAGGCAGAGACGCAGGCAGAGAGAGAGAAGAGGAAGCAGGCTCCCCACTAAGCAGAGAGCCCGATGTGGCGCTCGATCCCAGGACCCTGGGATCATGACCTGAGCCGAAGGCAGAGGCTTTAACCCACAGAGCCACCCAGGTGCCCCCATATATATGGGTTTTTAAGACCAGCTTCTTTCACTTATGTTTTCAAGGTTTATCCACATTGTACCAGGTAACTCATGTCATCAGTTAATTAATTCCTTTTTTTATTATATAAGCTTCAGGTGTGCCATTTTATTTTTTTTTTTAAGATTTTATTTATTTATTTGACAGAGAGAGATCACAAGTAGACGGAGAGTCAGGCAAAGAGAGAGAGAGAGAAAGAGAGGGAAGCAGGCTCCCTGCTGAGCAGAGAGCCCGATGCGGGACTCGATCCCCGGACCCTGAGATCATGACCTGAGCCGAAGGCAGCGGCTTAACCCACTGAGCCACCCAGGCGCCCCAGGTGTGCCGTTTTATAATTCAGCACCTGTATACACTACAAAGTCATCATCACCACAAATCTATTTACCATCCATCACATACAACTAGTTCCCTTCACTCATTTTGTTCACTCCCAACCCCCTTACCCTTTGGTAACCAGCAGTTTGTTCTCTTTATCTCTGAGTTTATTTTTTATTTACTTTTTTAAAATTCCAAATTTCAGTGAAATCATATGGTACTCGTCTTTTTTGGTCTGATTCATTTCACTTAGCATAATACCCTCAAGGTCCATCCATGTTATTGCAAATGGCAAGATTTCATTCCTGTTATTTGCCTGAGAGTACTAGATCCTTGTTGATAGTAGTCTAACAAGTATAAGATGATATGTAGTTTTGATTTGCATTTCCCTGTTAGTGATATTATCTTTTTCTGTGCCTGTTAGTGACCTGTATGTCTTCTTTAGAACAATGTCTATTTATTTTTCAATCGGGCTGTTTTTTGTTGAGTTATGTAAGTTCTTAATATATTTTGGATATTAACCCCCTATTGTATATATAGTTTATGAATATCTTATCCCATTAAGTAACCTGCCTTTTCATTTTAATGGTTTCCTTTGCTGTACGGAAGCTTTTTAGTTTGGTGTAGTACCATTTATTTTTATGTTTGTTTCCTGTGCTTCGGAGTGAGATCCACGAAGATGTTGCTAAGACCCATGTCAAGGAGCTTACTACATATATATATATACATACATACACACACATATATATATATTTTTTAAGATTTTTATTTATTTGACAGAGAGACAGCAAGAGAGGGAACACAACACAAGCAGGGGAAGTGGGAGAGGGAGACGCAGGCTTTCCTCTGAGCAGGGAGCCCAATGTAGGGCTCAATCCCAGGACCCTGGGATCACTACCTGAGCCGAAGGCAGACGCTTAACGACTAAGCCACCCAAGCACCCCACTGTCTATATTTTCTTCTAGCAGTTATAAGGACTCAGGTCTTATACACAAGCCTTTAATCCACTTTGTGTTAATTTTTGTGTATAGTGGAAGATAGTGGCCTAGTTTCATTCTTTTGCTTATGGCTATCCAGTTTTCCGAAAACTATTTATAGAAGAGACTGTCCTTTCTCCATTGTATGTTCTTCACTTTTTTATCAGAGATAAATTGACCATATATATTCTGGGCTCTCAATTCTCTTCCACTGATTTGTGTATGGTTTGTTGTTGTTGTTGTTGTTGTTATCAATACTGCACTGTTTTGATTACTACAGCTCTGTAGTACAGTTTGAAATCAGGAAGTGAGATACTTCTAGCTTTGTTCTTTCTCAAGACTGCTCTGGCTATTTGGGATCTTCTGTGGCTCCATACAAATTTTAGAATTATTTGTTCTACTTCTATGAAGTACACCATCAGAATTTTGATAGGTGTTACACAGAATCTGTAGATTGCTTTGGGCAGTATGGACATTTTAACAGAATTAATGTTTCCAACCCATAAGCACAGAATAGTTTTCCATTTATTTTTCTTTTCTTTCATTGGTGTCTTAAAGTTTTCAGTGTAGAGATCTTTCACGTCCTTTGTTAAATTTATTCCTAGGTATTTACTCTTTTCAATGCAATTGTAAATGAGATTGTTTTCTTAATTTCTCATTATTTATTAGAAACACCATAGATTTCTGTATATTGATTTTGTATCCTACATAAATAACTCATTTATTAATTCTAACAGCTTTTTTTTGAGTCTTGAGGATTTTCTATATAAGTCATCTGCAAATAGTGACTATTTTACTTCTTCCTTTCCAATTTGGATGGCTTTTTAAAATTTTTCTTGCCTTACTGCTGTGGCCTGGACTTCCAATACTATGTTGAATAAAAGTGGTGAGAGTGGGCATCCTTGTCTTGTTCCTAGAATTAGAGGAAAAGCTTTCAGCTTCTCACCATTGAGCATAACATTAGCTGTAGGACTGTCATATATGGCCTTTATTATGTTGAGGTACAGTCCCTCTATACCCACTATTTTGAATTTTTATCATAAATGAATACTGAATGTTGTCAAAGGCTTTTGTTACATCTATTAAGATGATCATATGATTTTCATCTTTCATTGTATTAATGTAATTGTACCATATTGATTGATTTGTGGATAGTGAACCTTCTTCCATCTCTGGAATAAATCCCACTTGATTATGTATGGTTGGATTTGGTTTGCTAATACTTTGCTAAGGATTTCTGCATCTAGGCTCATCCAGGATATTGGCCTGTAATTTTCTTCTTTCATCATTCATTCCTTTTTACTGCTGAATAATATTCCACTATATGTATGTATTTTATTCTTTAGTTGATGTTGGGTTGTTTTTCCATTTTAGTTATTTTGAATAGTATTGCTGTGAACATTTGTAAACAAGTTTTCGTGTGAAAGTACATTTTCATTTTTCTTGGGTAGATACCTATAGCGGAATTGCTAAGCATAAAACTCTATGTTTAACATTCTGAATAACTGCCAAACTGTTTTTCCAAAGTGGCTCTGACATTTTATATTCCCACCAACAATGGATAAGGGTTTTAATTTCTTCACATCCTCAATGACCCTTGATATTATCTTTTAGATTATAGCTACCCTGGTGGGTATGAAATCACATCTATCCTTATGGTTTTGATTTGCATTTCCCTGATGATTAATGATGTTATCTTTCCTTCTTTCACTCTTGCCCCTTTACAGCATATTCTCTACACAGCAAAGCCAGAGTAATAATTTTTTAAAAATAAATCACACGTACTATACTGTATAGAATTTAAAAATCTGACAATTCTAATGCTGTCAAGGATGTGAAGCAAAGGGAAGTATAATGTAGTATTTCTGGGAGTATAAATTAGCACAGCCAGTAAAAATAGAAGGATACATATAACCTGTGACATGAGTTACATTATAGCATACATCTTACAGAAACATGTGCTTATGTGATCCAAAGTAAGAAAAATGTTCTTTACTTGTAATTACCAATAAATATAAATAACATTAGTATCCAAAGACAGAATATTTAAACTATGGTATAGCCATATAATGGGAGAACATAGAGTGAAAAAAATAAATGAATCACAGCTCATACAACAACTTGGATGAATTTTTTTTTTTGTTAAATATTTTATTTATTAGAGAGTGAGAGAGAGAGAGAGAAAGAACAAGCAGGGGGAGAAGCGGACTCACTGCTGAGTAAGGAGCTGTATATGGGACTTGATCCCAGGACCCTGGAATAATGATGAGCTTAACCAACTGAGCCACCCAGACATCCCCGAAAGAATTCTTATTATATAAAAGAATATGCCAGTTAATAACCAAAAAGTATATTTGAAATGAAATTACTTCCAGATTACTTGATTGTTATGCCAGAAATAACTGCTATTATCTCCAGGCCAACATTCAATTTGGAATCTATACATAAAGCTTCCCTATCTTCACCTTTCTGTGTTCCCATCAGTATTTCTAGATCTGATTTAAATAGCTCCAAAAGAAAGAAACCAACCTTTTCTCTTGTTCAGCAAAACATAAACCAATTTACTTCTCTAATCAGTATTCTAGGTTATGTTTTCTATACCTTCCATTTTCAACATAACCTTTCTTCTGCTAATTCCCGGATCCCTGTGTCACTTATCCTACCTACTCCATCATGTTCTTTTTCTCTGTCTTACGTTGTCTAAGTGGTCTTCAACTATTCTTTGTACTCATATTTTTTTCCTGGAGACAATACGTCAAATATCTGTGTCTCCCATATGCCTAGCATAGTACATAGAATATGTATCTGGTAAATTCTTCGATTGAATTTTATAGCTTTCAAAATTACTTCCAAGACTTACCTTGCTTATAACTTCCAGCATTACCAGGAAGAAAGAGAACTGGAATACCAGTCAAAGGGAGAATTTTGTGTTCTTCAGCATAGGATCCTTCTCCATAAAGATATAATTCATATGCAGGATAGCGTTTTGCCAGTTTCTTTGGAAGTTCTATTTTCTGCAGGGGGGAGAAAAAGGCAATTCCACTTTAATCAGTTGTATTAATACAATTCAGTCTACTGTGCCCAATTCTGAATTAAACACATTTGAAACAGTGTAAAAATATTACTGATAATAAAACTGCACTTTTACTTTTATTCATATGTAGAACACATCTTGAATTACGTGAGTTTTGAACCATGCAGTCTTCAGGAATACATAAAATGGAACTACCTAGGGGCGCCTAGGTGGCTCAACTGGTTAAGCCGCTGCCTTCGGCTCAAGTCATGATTCCAGAATCCCGGCATCGAGTCCTGCATCAGGCTCCCAGTTCCGCAGGGAGTCTGCTTCTCCCTCTCACCTCCCCCCTCATGCTCTCTCTATGTCTCTCTCTCTCTCTCTCAAATAAATAATTTTTTTTTTTAAATTGAACTACTTGAAACTCTAATTAATATAAATTACTCAAAATAGTCATTGACAAAAGAAAAACACTGGGGTATGTCAGCAAATTATTTGTTAGTATAATTGGAAATGTACTTAATATAGTATCAGCATCAATTATCCTTAGAAATGATGAAGGCTTTCCATTATCAAATCAATTCTTTTTTGCTATTTTAAACTGTTTCATAATGCCTCTCCTTTTACGTAGGCTCAACTGCATCGTCCAGTTGTTACATCACTCAAAGGAAAGTAAGCTTGTTTTACAATGCCGCTTTCTGACCTCTCAACTTAATATGCTTTGACCTGCAATGTGCTTTACAAATTAATATGAACCTTACAGCCATGCCTTGGGTCAAGACATGCACACTCTCCTCACCGTAAACATTCCAATGAGTTAGCATCTGTTTTGGTTTTCGTGGACCAGGTGTATGGTTTGTCAGCAAGCCTTAGACTACTCTGCAATTTATATTATTTTATAACATTTATTTATATTATTTTATAACAAAAAAGCCAGTAATTCATGTAACATCATCCCCAAAAGGTAGGAATCTATAAAAGTGGTGGTAAAGTACACTCCCTTCTTCTGCTCCTTTTTAAACTATAGAAACCATTAAAAATGAAGCCAGTTACATTGAGCAGTAGATTTTATTTAAGCAGACATCAATAGATTTAATGATCTAACAGTGCTGTACATGTGCTTGATAAAAATTTTAAGTACTGAATTTTAAATTTTAAAGCCTGTAAATAGTAGTAACACTGAAAAACCTCACTGTTCTAAAAAGCAGAATTCTGATCATTCATGCACATTCCTGAATATTCCTTTAAAAAAATCAACATAAACAATGTGTTAATAACAACGGAAAATATCTTTAGAAATTGTGAGCTTACTGTTTAAGATATTAGCAATTTTACCCCTCCAAATATATATATATATATATATATATATATATATATATCTCACATATATAGACTTCAATTCAAAGTTGTCCCAATACTGACTATGCACAATATATAATCAAAATGAAAATGGTGCAATATTTTAAGCACACATTAAGCAAAAAGAAAACATGTGAGAATAAGTAAACCATTACTCTCCAACTCCTCCCAATTTACTACACCTTTGGATATGACAGTAAGTGAGTATCAGATCATTCTTTTTAGTACATTAGCTAAACAAAGTTTTGAACTAGTTGAAAATTAACATAGAAAAAATAGGCAACTATTAGCAAATAGCAAAATTGCATTCCAGAGTACAAGTTGGGAGTAGCAGGAAGAAACAAGAAGGGCTGTGACCAGATTGAAGACAGAAAAAGTACAGGCATATGGAAAGGATGCTGATGAAGAAAAAAGAGGGTCAAGGGATTCAAAAAGAAAACTTTTATAGCAAAAGATCCCATATATTTTAAATTATTTTATATAGATTACTTTAAAAGAGAACCCCTCCCCAAAACAGACCTTTAATCAAAATCAAATTACCTTTATACTTAACTATCTCCACAATCCTGCCTCTGCTGTTCATCCTCTCTTGACTCTGCCTTAGTACAGTTCCTTTTAATTTTTAACCCAGAGCCCTTTCAAAAGACAAAAATTCTAACGAGTTCCCAAGTACTAGAAAAATACTGATTCAAGAAACTATTGTCTTTATGATATATATTTTACTAGTAAATTAAAACTGGAAAATTAAAATTTGAGCCCCATAATTAATAAAAAAGAAAAAAAGATTTTGATTAAAATGAATATAGTTTTAAAGATCTTACAAAGAACTCTTCTCAGCCCTTTCCCCATTCCACCCCTAAGGACTCCAGCTTAATAAAAAGACCTAGGGAGAGGTGAATCTTTCAGAATGGTCATAACCTCCCTACTCCAATCCGTAGTCCATACTGCTGTCAAGAAAAACCTTGTGGGGCACCTGCGTGGCTCAGTTAATTAAGCATCCGCTCTGGTCAGGATCTCAAAGTCCTGAGAGAGAGCCCTGAGTTGGCCTTCAGGCTGAGTATAAAGCCTACTTAAGCTTTTCTCTCTTTCCCCTTCCCTCTCGCCCTTCCATCCCACTCCACCCCTCAAATAACATAAAATATAATTAGAAATATCGTGTTAATTGGGCGCCTGGGTGGCTCAGTTGGTTGAGCAACTGCCTTCGGCTCAGGTCATGATCCTGGAGTTCCGGGATCAAGTCCCGCATCGGGCTCCCAGCTCCATGGGGAGTCTGCTTCTCCCTCTGACCTTCTCCTCGCTCATGCTCTCTCTCACTGTCTCTCTCTCTCTCTCAAATAAATAATTAAAAAAAAAAAAAAATATTTTAAAAAAAAAAAAAAAAAAAAAAGAAATATCGTGTTAAAACATACACCTCCTATGCTTCCTGATTATATTAATAGATGATAAAGGCCTGAGAGACCCTCTAAAATCTGTCTTCAATTATTCTTACCATTCTTTTAACTTATACATGCTAAGTTTTAAAAATTTTAATATGCTTCAAAATTCAAGACTCAAAGGATGTATAATGAAAAGGCTTTCTCCTACCCCTAGTCCTTTAGCCATCTAATTCCCTAACCAGAAGGCAACCAATGTTAGCAGTTTATATACTATCCATACCGCTTATACAATGTGTCCTGGTGCCTTCCTACCTTCACAAATGCTATTCTTTATTCCTGTAGTTTTCTTGTTTCTGTGCTTCATGAACTATGTGTGTGTATATGTGTGTATGTGTGTGTGTGTGTGTGTGTGTGTGTGTGTGTATATATCCTCTAATTAACCACATCTTCTCTACAACCTTTGACTACCAAAGATGAACTTGGATGCTTTCTTCTGTGAAGACCCTCATATGCACTTACAGAGAAATTATCATTTAGCACATTATATTTTAACTATCCATTACATCCTGTCTCCCCCACTGTATTATAAAGCCATAAAAATTATAAAGACATAAAGGCACAAGGTCTGATTCATCTCTAATTCCCTCACCCATATCCAGTATCTAGAGTTATTCAATAAGCTATTTGCTAAGTAAACATCACACTTAATAACAAAAGCCTGATTCGTGTTTTCCAATATCAACATTTTCTTTCAGACAAGAACAATTAGATCACATATCTGAGGACAGCCAAATAGATTGCTGTATAGGAGAAAACAACACAGATGTTTCTTCTCCAATTCTACAATTTGCCTAAGACTGTCTGCTACCAAATAAAAGCTTTGCCCTGCATCATAATAAAGCAAGAAGCTTTAAAGGATAATGTATATTTTGCCTGGTAGGTTTGTGAGATGTTCAGTTAACTCTGAACAAGCAAATTTTGGAAATCCAAAGGTAGAAAATACTCAAATACTCAAAACAACTTTTTTGTTTTTTTAAGATTTTATTTATTTAATTTTTTGAGAGAGAGAGAGAGAGAGAACAAGCAGTGGGGAGGGGCAGAGGGGGAGAGAGAGAGAGAGAATCAATCAGACTTTGCTGAGCAGGAAGTCCAATGCTGGGGCTCTGATCCCAGGAGCGCCCCCATCACCACCTGAGGCAAAAGCAGACATTTAACAGACTGAACCTCCCAGGCAACCCTAGTCAAACAACTTTAAAATCAACACTTCATTTTTACAAATAAGCTCAAATTTCTGCCTCACCTTTAATTTTTAAAATGGGGAATAAAGTAGAGTGTTTCAACTACCTTTCATTTCCTCTAACATTCGGCTAAAGAATATGTAAATAAGCAGTAAAAAAAGAAAAAGGCATCAAGGAGAAAACCCAACAACTATGTCATCTCAAATGCTGGAGTCACTCTGTAAACAATTAGAAAGCTTACTATAAAACGTAACTAAAAATAATACATATAAAATATATTTAGAATATATATTCATTAAAAAACACTGGTTCTTAATAGAATTACCTCAGTTTTCCAGAAATCTCACTACATTTCAAAGTGACTCATTTCTATAGACAGGTTTTAACTGTATTTCTAAAATAACATGACCTGGGGGCACCTGGGTGGCTCAGTGGGTTAAGCCTCTGCCTTCGGCTCAGGTCATGATCGAGCCCCACATCGGGCTCTCTGCTCAGCAGGGAGCCTGCTTCCTTTCCCCTCTCTCTGCCTGCCTCTCTGCCTGCTTGTGATCTCTCTCTGTCAAATAAATAAATAAAAATCTTTAAAAAATAAATAAATAAATAAATAAAATAACATGACCTGGTCTGCACAATAAAAGGTCTAAGAATCAAGTATAAATACTGTAATTAATTAACAGAGCTTTTTACATCATAAAAATAAAAATCTACTGAAAAATGCGTATCAGAAACTCCAGCCGCTGTAATTATTACTGTACTGACAAATTATTAACAGTAACCTCAAAAAGGGAATCTAAGTCAAAATAACTAAATACAGACTACTCAACAACTAAAAAAAAAAAGCCAAATAGCTCTTTTGCACTAGCTAATTTTCTGTCTTTCCAGTTAACTTTAAGGCAAGAAATGGATCTATGAGTCCATGTGCTTTGTTCTCAAAACACTAAGCGATTTCTACTACCGCAGATATTAAAATAGCTTCAATAATTGTAGACAATCTCAAAATAAATGGGCATTAGTTCTGTATTGTTCCAGATAATTTTGTTTTAATCAAACTCTTCAACACAATTCAAAACTAAAGTGACCTACTTCAACCTGTTGAGAGTTTCCCAATTATTAAACCACAGAAAAATTAATACAAGGGCTCTATTTTCAGTTAAAAAAAAAAAAAACAAAACACTAAACTAAAAGCCCACGTACTTAACTCTGCATAGCCTCTGAGAAACATAAACCAGCATATGTGCTTAGAAACCGAGACAACAGTAACACGTTAAAATCTCCTGCAATAGCATCTGATAGCAAGTTCTTCCATTCCCTTATAAGCATTGATGCAAAACCGCGATAAAGAGCTCGAAACAGATGAAATCTAAACTAGAATTTTGCCCACGGGGAAAAGACGTTCTTCAGCAATCTAAATCTTAGGTAGTTTTAGGATCTAAATAATAGCATTAATCAAGTAATCTGCTCCTCCATAATGACCTTTACACCGAGAAAATCACGATCTGCATTCTTCACCTTAAAAAATATTATTTTTAAAGTATATTTAAAATTAGTTTTATCAGTAACATATTCCAGTACATGTACTTTTTATGGTAGGGAGTTACCATGTGACACGTATTCAGTAACTGGGGGATGCGTTTACAAGTAGGAGAATCATTCAGGAGAAATTTCTTTGGACACTCGTGTAACTTATCACTACAGGGGATCATGAATGAAATTCTAGACTCCACTGTGCTGACCTGACGAAGCAACTGGGATTGAAAATAGTCAAAACAGAAAAGAAGAAGTGGGGGGCGGCGCGCAAGTGCGCGCTCCGGGAAGGCCGGGTCTCTCCTAAATTGCAAACACGGTGAGAAAACAAGAACACTCCGAAACGGATTCTGGATGAACTGCTCAGAGACGACGTGCAGAAACACGGGCATGTACGCACACGCACGGACCCACAACCTACCGAACCGGAGGCTCCGCGAACTTTACGGGAGGGAGACTCAGTAGTTCTCCACTTTACTTATCAGGTGAGCCTCTCCCACAGGAGTAAAACCCCGGAGTCGCAAAGGCAGTCTTGGGATCCGGCCACTGCACACTCTGCAGCAGCTCAGCCCCTTTCCAGAAAGGCGAAAGCTGACGTGCAAATCACGGCGCGGGATGGTGAGAATTTAGGCGCGTGGAAAGCAGAGGAGGGTCTGGGGCACCTGTTAAGGCAGGAACGCAGGGAAAATGGGGTCTGGGTTTAGGGAAAGGGGCTGAGGTTGCGTGTCTAGGAATGGGGGGTGGGGTGGGCCCGGGCAGTCGGAAGAATCTGTACCTGGGGTTTGGGACGGGGAACGGAGCGGAGGGACAGGGGAGAACTACGAGGGGGGCCGGGAGGATGCTTCAGGGAACCATCTACCTGACACCCCACTGTTGAGAGGACACAAAGGGTAGGTGAGGGTAGCGGGTGGGGTGGGGGGGTCTGCAGAGTCTTCAGGAGCGAAAGAAAACCGGAGACGAGGTTGGCATAAGGGAGCCGGAGAGGCGCGGGAGCCCAAGTGGGGAGAAACCCGCAGGAGGGGCCCGAGTCTCAGAGCGCCCAGGTGAGACAGCCGAACCTCACCTGATACTCCGGGTACTCAAACATATAGCTCATACTGCACTTGTTCTCCTCGAAGCCGAAGAAGACGTCCCACAGCCCCAGGGTTGCCATGAAAACCATAAGGGCATAAAACGCCAGATTCCAGAAACTGACTGACTGAAGAAACATGGTGCCGCCGCCGGCGCGCGGCCCCAAGCCCGACTGAAGCAGCGGAAGAACGCCTAGCGGCCGGCGCGGGAGCGAAGCCGGAGCAGCGCGCGCCTGCGCAGACGCCCCGCCTGCCCAGGCGCCCGCCGCGCAGTGCGCGTGCGCGCAGTCGGCCTGCTGCGCTTCCCGTCTGGCATCTGGTTGAGAGAAGAGGTGGCGCTTGCGGCGGGAGCGCGAGTCTGGCGGGGGGGGGGGGGAAGGGGGGGGGGCAGGGGCCGGGGGAGAGGGAAGGGCGGGGGGGAGGGAGGGGGGGGGGGGGGGGGGTTAACCTGGAGAGGGGGAGGCGGTTCCCGGTGCGGAGCCGACCCGGCGCTGGCGGGAGGCTATTAGGGCCGGGAGCCATCGGCTGTCGCGTCGGAAACCTCTCTCCCTGCGCAGTTTAAAAACCCTTCCCGCTCAGTTCTGAAACGCCTCAGACCTCTGCCATTTCGGTTCTCCCAACGGTCACCGAGCGCACCCACAGCCCCTTGGACCAGTTAGCGTGAGGAGGGACAAGTGTGTTTTCCTCCTCTTGGACCGCAGACGTTACCCCGTAGGCGACCGCGATTCAGAGCCGCGGCACCTAAAAAATCACCAGCAGGTCGACAACGTTCGGTTCTCGGTGTAAGATGAAAGCCTGAGTCACAGAAAGCCTCGCTGGTCTTGAAAATGCTACATCAAAGTTTCCGTGACCCCTGACGCTTCCAGCAGATGTCCTGGGGACCGGTTCGGCGCTGTCCTGTCTTGCTCCCAGGAACCCCTCTTCGGAAACCGGTTCCACGTCAGTGCGAGGAGGCGGTGTCGCTCGAGCTTCCACTCGGACTCTCAAGTGACTTAATTCGTTTAGAAGAATTAAGTTTGGTTTTGCACAAAGAAGAGGAGAAAAATCAGTTCAAAAACCATAATCACGAATAGCGACTTTAAAACACTCAAATGTTATGAGAAGAAAGACGGTGGGTCATTCTTTAAATCTGACCCAAGAGCAGATGGGTGTGTGTGTGTGTAGCTAATTGCAAAATTTTCCTTAGAATTACTTCTCGCACTGACTAGATTTCATTTCAGTTCGGTTTTACTGATTTTCATGTATTTTTTTCTATGTGGAGGAGGTTTAGCTGATAAAATCAAAGAATTTTAAAACTGAAAGGAAGCTTATGGTTTCTTCTGCAATCCGGTAACATTCAGATATAAGAGCACCTGGGGTGTGGGGGGAATTAGGGAGGATTTAGTGTACAAGATGAGAAATCATTTGGAAAAGGATTGAAGTTATGCATAAAAAAGGTAATAAATTCATCGAGTCTGGGAGCTCAGAATGCCTCTTGCTTCCAGCATATCACAACCAGCACACATAAACCAAGGGTGAATCTACACTCTTTTATCCCAGTCCTTCTTAAATTTAATGTGACAAGAATCACTTGGAGATTTTTTTTTTAACTTAACATATAATGTATTATTTGTTTCAGGGATACAGGTCTGCGATTCATCAGTCGTACACAATTCAGAGCACTCACCATAGCCACATACCCTCTCCAATGTCCATCACCCAGCCACCCCATCCCTCAGACCCTCCTCCCCTTCAGCAACCCTCAGTTTGTTTCCTGAGATTGAGTCTCTTATGGTTTGTCTCCCTCTCTGGTTTCCTCTTGTTTCAGTTTTCCCTCTCTTCCCCTATGATCCTGTCTTGTTTCTCAAATTCCTCATATCAGAGAGATCATATGGTAATTCTTTCTCTGATTGACTTATTTCTCTTAGCATAGTACCCTCTAGTTCCATCCATGTCTTGCAAATGGCAAGATTTCATTTTTGATGGCTACATAGTATATATATATCACATCTTCTTCATCCTTTCATCTATGGATAGACATCTAGGCTCTTTCCATAGTTTGGCTATCATGGACATTGCTGCTATAAACATTAGGGTGCACCTGCCCCTTTGAATCACTATATTTGTATCTTTGGGGTAAATATCCAGGAGTGCTATTGCTGAGTCCTAGGGTAGCTCTTCTCAACCTTTTGAGGAACCTGTACTGTTTTCCAGAGTGGCTGTACCAGCTTGCATTCCCACCAACAGTGTAGGAGGGTTCCCCTTTCTCTGCATCTTCACCAACATCTATTATTTCCTGACTTGTTAATTTTACACTTTCTGACTGGTGTGGTGTGAGGTGGTATCTCACTGAGGTTTTGATTTGTAATTCCCAGATGCCCAGTGATGTTGAGCACTTTTTCACCTATGTCCGTTGGCCATTTGGATGTCTTCTTTGCAGAAATGTCTATTCATGTCTTCTGCCCCCCCCCTTTTTTTTGACAGATCACAAGTAGGCAGAGAGGCAGGCCGAGAGAGAAAAGGGGAAGCAGGCTCCCTGCTGAGCAGACAGCCCGATATGGGGCTCGATCCCAGGAGCCTGAGATCATGACCTGAGCTGAAGGCAGAGGCTTATCCCACTGAGCCACCCAGGCACCCCATCTTCTGCCCATTTCTTAATTGGATTATTTGTTCTTTGGATGTTAAGTTTGATAAGTTCTTTATAGATTTTAGATACCAGCCCTTTATCTGATAAGTCATTTATAAATATCTTCTCCCATTCTGTCTGTTGCCCCTTGGTTTTGTTGACTGTTTCCTTTGCTGTGCAAAAGCTTTTTATCTCAAAGTCCCAATAGTTCATTTTTGCCCTTGCTTTTCTTGCCTTTGATGATGTCTCTAGGAAGAGGTTGCTGTGGTTGAGGTCAAAGAGGTCGCTGCCTGTGTTCTCCCCAAGAATTTTAATGGATTCCTGTCTCATATTTAGATCTTTCATCCATTTTGAGTCTATTTTTGTGTGTGATGTAAGGAAATGGTCCAGTTTCATTCTTCTGCATGTGGCTGTCCAATTTTCCCAACAACATCTGTTAAAGGGACTCTTTTTTCCACTGGACATTCTTTCTTGCTTTGTCAAAGATTAGTTGACCACAGAGTTGAGGCTCCATTTCTGGGCTCTCTGTTCTGTTCGATTGATCTGTGTGTCTGTGTTTGTGACAGTATCATACTGTCTTGGTAATTACAGCTTTGTAATAGAGCTTGAAGTCCAGAATTGTGATGCTACCGATTTGCTTTTCTTTTTCAACATTCTGCTGGCTATTTGGGATCTTTTTTGGTTCCGTACAAGTTTTAGGAAAGATCCTATCAAAAAGAATTACAGACCAATATCCCTGATGAACACAGACGCAAAAATTCTCACCAAAATACAAGCTGGCGTGATCCAACAGTACATTAAAAGGATTATTCACCACCATCAAGTGGGATTTGTTCCTAGGCTGCAAGGTTGGTTCAACATCTGCAAATCAATCAATGTGATACAATACATTAATAAAAGAAAGGAGCAGAATCATATGATATTCTCAAAAGATGCAGAAAAAGCAGTCGACAAAGTACAGCATCCTTTCTTGATCAAAACTCTTCACAGTGTAGGGATAGAGAATATTTACCTCAATATCATCAAAGCCATCTATGAAAAACCCACAGCAAATATCATTCTCAATGGGGAAAAACTGAGAGCTTTTCCTCTAAGATCAGGAACATGGCAGGGATGTCCACTGTCACCACTGCTATTCAACATGGTACTGGAACTTTTTCACCTGTGTGAAAAAGCCTCAGCTTCTCCTAGCCTCAGCAATCAGACAACAAAAAGAAATTAAAGGCATCTGAATCGGCAAAGAAGTCAAACTCTCACTCTTTGCAGATGATATGATATTTTATGTGGAAAAATCAAAAGACGCCACTCCAAAACAGAACTCATATAGGAATTCAGTAAAGTGTCAGGATATAAAATCAATGCACAGAAATCAGTTGCATTTCTATACACCAACAGTAAGACAGAAGAAAGAGAAATTAAGGAGTCAATCCCATTTACAATTGTACCCCAAACCATAAGATACCTAGGAATAAACCTAACTAAAGAGGCAAAGAATCTGTATTCAGAAGACTGTAGAATACTCATGAGAAAAATTGAGGAAGACACAAAGAGATGGAAAAACATCCCATGCTCATGGATTGGAAGAAAAAATGTTGTGAAAAATATTGTGGAAAAATATTGTGAAAAAATATTGTGAAAATGTTCTACTTAGAGCAATCTACACATTTAATGCAGTCCCTATCAAAATACCAACTCTTTTCACAGAAATGGAACAAGCATCTTCATTCTAAAGACCATTTATGTATTACATAGAATTCCTCATTATATATATATACATATGTATATATATATATATTATGTATTATATGTATATATTATATGTATATATATTATACATATGTATAATATATATACATATAATATATATATATATATATATTCCTCATTCCATATATAATATATGCTGTCTCTCATGATGTCATATTTCTTCAACTACTTTGTAATTTTGGTTTGTAAACTCATTCTTACCCTGCATCATATACTTCAGCATCCTGTGCCTCTCCTAGATTGTAGAGACATTTCTATGGATTAATTTCTTGGCTTCCTGCCCCACCCCCGCCAGTTTCTGCATAATGAAAATGGTATGAATCATTAGAATCACCCCCAGAAATTTTGTCTGGGATGCTGTATTTTTATTATTATCATTTTTAATCCTGTTCAGTGATCACTATGAGCTATAGAGTTTCCATACTCTTATGGATTTCTCTCTATAGAATTTAAAGACTTTCATTTCTTTCTATAGCACTCAATTGTGTAGTAAAATATCGAGAATTTCTTTATGTTTAGAATGAGGGCAGGTAAAGGGTGTAGGTGACAAGTTTCTTTGAATTAGTTTTTTTGGGTAATATTACCTAGCACTCCTTGTACAAAAAAATTTTTTAAAGTTTTTATTTATTTGACAGTAGGCAAATTTATTTATTTGACAAGTAGGCAGAGAGGCAGGCAGAGAGAGAGGGAAGCAGTCTTAACCCACTGAGTCACCCAGGTGCCCCTCCTTGTACAAATTTTAAATCAAAAGGAAAAGCCACTTCAAGAATGTTATTTCACTTGAGTAGTGAGGAGAAAAGGTAGATTAAATTATTTTAAGAAAAAATTAGTGGAAGAAAACAGTCTGTAAATACAGGTAATTCTTTCTGCCTTTTCATATATATATGAAAGTAGTTTAAATAGTATGTTCACTAAAATTTTTTTAGACTAGAAAGACACCAAAATACATTTTAAAATGGATAAATGAGAGCTAGTAAATAATGATCTTAGGAGTCTCTGGGTGCTCATCCAACTCTTGATTTTAGCTCAAATCATGATCTCACAGATGTGAGATCAAGCCACACACTGGACTCCACAATGGGTGTGGAGTTTGTTTAATAATCTCTCCCTCTCCCTCTGCCCTTTCCCTGCCTCCAAAAAAGAGAATGATCTTAAATGAAGAGGAGAAGGGAAATCTACCTTGAGAAGAAGAAAATATGAAGAAACATGAGGAAAGAAAATACTGAGATGGAGAGGATTAAGACAAGGAAACTCCCATTGGATGATCTTAATCTTTATATAGAAACAAAACCCATTGGGTAGAAATAAGGGATTGGAGCAAGGTGATGCTTACAGAGAGTGGAAATACTTGGGAATTACTGTTTTAAGAAATGAATTTGGCAGGGGGGCCTGGGTAGCTCAGTCAGTTCTTGGTTTCAGCACGGGACATTGTCTTCGGGTCATTGGACCACGATCTGTGTGGCATCTGTTTGTCGCCGTCCTTCTGCTCCTCCCCCTCCTCTCTCTCTCTCTCAAATAAATAAATTTTAAAAGTCTTAAAAAAGAAAGAAAGAAAGAACTGAACTTGGCAGTTAGCAAGAGGTGACCGATAGTGAGGACCTAGTCAACAATGTTTTACACCCTTGCTCTCCAATTTTCCTGGTCTTCTCAGATATAGATCTCTTGCTTTCCTGTATCTCTCTCATCAAGGGGAAAAAAAAATAGTAATTATCTAGTGGTGAGACATTTAATTGACTATTATGTGCCAAGCTCCACAACAGAGATTAGAAAAAAGAGTTAAATGAGACCACCAATTCTGATTTGTAAGAGATAAATGAGTTACTGATATCAAGGAGTCTAAAAGTTAAGTACCTAATATAATTGTACTCTAGTATGGTAAGTATTACAGGGATAAGAACATGGAGTATTGGAGGGCAAAAGAGGAGTATTTAATTGATTAGTGGGAAAGGGATCCAAGACAAAAATGATTTATATACATAATAGGGACTCAAAGAGTGCTCATTGAATTACTGAGTAATTGAGTTAATAGATGGCTAGATGCCATGATTAGAAGAATTAAGAAGGTGGGCTTCCCACAATTCAAAGTAAGAAGGGGCTTTTTGATCATTCTGATAAAGTCTACTTCTGACACTTTCTGAAAAGCATATAGCTTCATAGTTCACTCAGAACTTAAATGTGGCTGTTAAGTTCACATTTATTGATTCTTTCATTTGAATATAGATGTTTATATAGTACTTTTATTTCTTTTTTTTTTTGTTTTTAATTTATTTATTTATTTGACTCACAGAGATCACAAGTAGGCAGAGAGGCAGGCAGAGAGAGGAGGAAGCAGGCAACCTGCTGAGCAGAGAGCCCGATGCGGGGGCTCCATCCCAGGACCCTGAGATCATGACCTGAGCCAAAGGCAGAGGCTTAACCCACTGAGCCACCCAGGCGCCCCAGTACTTTTATTTCTTATAGTGCATATGTTGTGTTTAACAATAGATGAGTTGCTAAAAATTGTGTAAAATTAAACATTTGCAAAATGAAACCTCAAAGAGCTTTATTATTAATAGAGCACTATAAAGAACACTGGTAATCAGGATATCTGAGTTCTAGAACTTCCAGTTCTGCCACCCAGGTATGATTTAGGGCAAGTGTCTTCCATCTCCTTAGACCTCTCTCTTTTCTTATGTAAAATGAAGGTATTTGACAAATGATCTCTGAAAGCTTATGATATTTTAATTGAGTTAAGGCTTTTAAAACTTAAATTAATGCAAATAGGAAAAGACCATATTATAATAATTTGGCAGTCACCCCTCAACTGAATATTTAGTAAATTCATAAATATATCAGTTTCTCAGAAAACATTTTAGATTTAAGTTCCCCTTAGTTTTTGTTTATTTCCTGGAAGCAAAAACTGTTTTCTCAAGACAGTAACCACCCTCATGTTACCCAGCTATATTGTACACAGGAAGATAGAATCATGCTGTCTGGTATGGGAATCTAGTTGTCTTCTAAAATTAATTTCACTAACTAGTCATAGTGTATTACTCTCATACTATAGGGTTTTTTTTTTTTTTTTTTAAATAATGTCTATTTCCTCCCTCTTTTTCTTAAGACAAAACCAAAACCCAAATATATAATAGACTGGCTCTTAGAACCTAAAATTTATTCCACTCAATTGGTTTAAAGCTCTTTCTCATACTCGTTAGTTTTACCTCTTTTACATTATATGTAGTAGGCATTCAATATATATTTATTTTTAATTTATTTGAAATTAAGTCAGAGTCTACAGATTATAGCCATAAAACCTCACCTTCCCTTGGATGTTTCAAAGCCTGAAAAGAAAAGAAAACATAATGCCGGCAATTCTGTGGCTCCCAGCTCTGTTTCCAAGGAAACAGAGAGTAGATCACCAGAAACAAAATAAGGATTTTCAACCTGATTACCCTTTTCTCACCAGTTCAGTCTCCATCACTGCAAAATGAAAGGGAACATAACCTTGGCCTTGCAATCCAGATTTTCCATCCTGTTTGTGCTCTCACTATTAAAACCAGGCAAAATCTTTTGGGTTATGTTGGTTTTCTTATAGAGAGAATTAAACTCATCCACAAGGGTAAAGAATACCTTTTGAATATAAAGCACTATGTACATTTGCTGAATAACCTGGTATGTTTTAACCTTAGAACTCTCAAGTGTTTAAATTATTGAATCTCAGATTTAACATTTCTTGGGAATAATAGAAGGAAGTATTGGGAATTTATAAGAAAAGGATAAAGACATCTAGAATGAAATGTTTTATTTAAAGAAATAAGGAGAGAGGGGACAGGATGAAAAAACAGTAGGAGTCAAGGGGAAAATCATTGGATTCCCATTCAAAAGAGCAAAATCACCATTGTAACATTGTTGGTTTGTTCCACAGATTTGTATCTACCATGAATAAAATCATTATCCTGATTAAAAAAAAAAAAAAACTATAGGCAACAAAAGCTTGCTTTAGCAGTATGATATTACCTAGTGAGGCTACGTGTTTTATAAAAGCAGTATTCCTCTCAAACCAACACACTGTACACCTTAAACTTACAAAATGTTATGTGTCAATTATATTTCAATAAAGCCGGGAAAAAAATCCAGTATTCCTGTATTTTAAAAATTGTAGTTAAAGCCAGAGGGTTCTCTCCAGGGTGAAGGGAACAATAGAAATTTGCTTTAATGGATGTATAGTTGAAGATTTAGATGGCATATTAATATGTTCAGATAATGAATACTGAAATTCAAGTAACTTTAATGGGAAGGAATGAATATTGGGGCTTCCTTGTAACCATTTTCTGCATGTATGCCTATTTTTCCCCAAAGGATTCTAGCTTTTCAAAGGCACAAGCTGTAAGAGGCCTTGGTCATTTTTAATATGTAGGCCCAGTATAGGACCTTGCATTGGAGGCATTCAATCATTTTTCTTGAATAAATGTTTTTTATTTCTTCAGCACAGGCATACCGTTTTTATGGGCCACCCAGGCGCACCCACGCATCATTCATTTTAAATCACAAGCCAGAAATGATTAAGCTTAGGGAGGAGGGCATGTTCAAAGTTGAGATAGGCCAAAAGCCAAGCCTCATGTGCTGGCTAGCCAAACTGTAAACCCAACGGAAAAAGTGAACACATGAATGATAAGAAACAAAATAGCCTTGTTATTGATATGGAGAAAGTTTTAGTGGTCTGGATAGAAGATCAAACCAGCCACAACATTCCCTTAAACCAAAGCCTAATCTAGAGTAAGACACTAATTCTCTTTAATTTTATGTAAGCTGAGAAAGGTGAGAGAGATGAATAAGAAATTTGAAGCTAAGGGCACCTGCGTGGGTCCTGGGATTGAGCCCCATATCATGCTCTCTGCTCAGCGGGGAGCCTGCTTCCTCTTCTCTCTCTGCCTGCCTCTCTGCCTACTTGTGCTCTCTGTCTGTCAAATAAATAAATAAATAAAATCTTAAAAAAAAAAAAAAGAAAGAAATTTGAAGCTAGTAGAGATTACTTCTGGAGGTTTTAGGGAAGAAACCATCTCTAGTACTTAAAAGGGCAAAATGAAGCAGCAAGGGCTGATGTAGAAACTACACAAATTGTCCAGAAGATCCAGCTAAGATAATTGATCAAGGTGACCACACTAAACAATAGATTTTCAATGTAGACAAAACAGCCTTCCATAGGAAGATCATCTGGGACTTTCATAGCTAGATACTAGTTTCAAAGTTTCAAGAGACAGGCTGACTCTCCTATTAGGGTTTAATGCAGCCGGTGATTTTAAGTTGAAGCCAGTGCTCATTGGTCATTTTAAAAATCTGAGGGTCTTGGGGCGCCTGGGTGGCTCAGTGGGTTAAAGCTTCTGCCTTCGGCTCGGGTTATGGTCTCAAGGTCCTGGGATCGAGCCCCGCATCAGGCTCTCTGCTCGGCAGGGAGCCTGCTTCCTCCTCTGTCTGCCCTCCTCTCTGCCTACTTGTGATCTCTCTCTCTCTCTCTCTCTCTCTGTCAGATAAATAAATAGATGTCTTTAAAAAGAAAAATCTGAGGGTCTTTAAGATTTACACAAAATCTCCTCTGCCTGTGCTGTATAAATGGAACAACAAATTTGATGACAGCACATCGGTTTACAACATGGCTTCCTGAATATTTTAAGCCCATTGTTGAGACCTACTTCTCAGAAAAAAAGATTCCTTTCAAAACATTTCTGCTCATCAGCAATGTACTTGGTCTCCCAAGAGCTCTGATAGAGATGTACAATAAGATTAATGTTCTCATGCCTATAAACACAACATCCATTCTGCAGCCCATGGGTCAAGGAAATACATTTCATAAGGTTATAGCTGCCATAGACAGTGATTTCTCTGATGGATCTGGGCAAAATAAATGGAAAATCTTTTGGAAAGGATTCACCATTCTAGATGCCATTAAGAACATTCTGATTCATGGCAAGAGGTCACAATGTCACCATTCACAGAGTTTGGAAGAAGAAGTTGATTCCAACTCTCATAGATGATGTTGAGGGGTTCAAGACTTCAGTGGAGGAAATTACTGCAAATGTGGTAGAAATAGCAAGAGAATTAGAATTAGAAGTGGAGCTTGAAGATAGGACTGATTTGCAATCTCATGATAAAACTTGAGAAGTGAGTAAAATGCTATCAAATGGCATTGCATATTACAGAGAAATCATTCATGAAAGGAAGAGTGAATTGATGTGATAAACTCCATTTTTGTCTTATTTTAAGAAACTGCCACTGCCACCCAAACCTTCAGCAACCACCACCCTGATCAGTGAGCAGCCATCAACATCAAGGCAAGGCCTTCCACCAGCAAAAGAATGATGACTTGCAGAAAGCTCAGATAATGCTCAGCATTTTACAGAATATTTTAAAATTAAGATATATGCACATTTTTAGATATAATGCTATTATACACTTAATATGCTACAGTATGTTATAAACACAACTTTTTATATATACTGGGAAGCCAAAAAATTCATTTGACTTGCTTAATTGCAATAGTTGCTTTACTGTGGTGGTTTGGAACTGAACCCTCAATATGTCTCTGAGATATGCCTGTAATATTCTATATTTTAATTAAAGGTTTTTGTTAGCTTTGGGCCTTTTACTATGAAATGCTAAACTTGTGACATTTGAACATATTTCCATTGTAAAGACTAATGGCCAAGATAGATTATTTATTGTAAAATAACTTTTAATATTTGAAAAAGGTTTTGAAAAAGAGGTGAGAATAAAATATTCAGAAAATTAGCTAACACAAAACACTTTCTGTTAAAAGAGAATATGAATAATATGTGTGACAAATATGTACCTGTCTTTAAGGCATATAGGAAAATATGGTGAGTTTTGGCTAAAGAACACATTTATATATTTAAAAAAGCATAACACTTATTAAGACTTATGAAAGTATTATCAAAGGATCTGGAAATAAGTCCTCATTGGGACACCTGGGTGGCTCAGTCGATGAGTGTCTGACTCTTGATTTCAGCTTAGGTCATGGTCTCAGAGTCCTGGAATCAAGCCCTGTTTCAAGGAGTGTTCTCAAAGATTCTCTCCTTCTGCCCCTCCCTGCACTCACTGTCTCTGTCTCTCTCTCTACCAAATATATAAATCCTAAAAAAGAAAAAAGAAAAAAAAGAAAAGGTACTTATCTACATATTGAGAAGATTGAACTAAACGAGGAATTAGCAAACTTTTTGTAAAGGACCAGGTAATTAGTATTTCAGCCTTGTGAGCCATAAGGTCTCTGTTACAACTACTCAACTCTGCTGTTGTAATATGAAAGGCACTATAGACAATAGGTAAATAAGTGCGGTGGTATTCCAATAAAGCATTATTTATGAGAATAGACAGCAGGCCAGATTTGACCTGTCACCCATAGTCTGCTTACCCCTATACTAGGAGATCCCTTATTTAATATTCCAGCCTCAAAAGTCTGTATCTGTGAGTATTAACATTAGCCAACATGGATTTTCTGATTTTTCAAACTCAGATACTGGCCAAGAAACTTAGGCTTTTAGTGTAATTCAAACTTTTTCTATTTAGTAACACTGTACATAAATAAGATATAGTGTGACATTATCTCAGGTAGTATTATGACTAGTTTTATTAGTAGATCCATTTTAAATAACTAATATATTTTATTAAGGATATTCAAACATATACGGGCAAAGGAAATATCTCTAAGAACTTTTAGGCAAAATAAATTTTGTTAATTTTTGTTTATTTGTTTGTTTTGGGGAATTTTGTTAATTTATGAGAATCTTCAGTTTTCTCTTAAAGGGCTAGGGGCCAAAGTAATAGTTACTCATATGTTAGGATACTTATGAAGCGGTACCAGAAAGCCAAGCGTGCACAATGTTCTATAGTCGCCTTTATTATCACAAGTGTCTCACTTAGAAAATTATTAATGTGTGTCATCCCTAATCCTGGTGCTAGGCTAGGCTAGAAAAAAACAAATTAGGTTTAAACTTTTATTATGCTAAAAACAGGGTTAGCAGAGGGTTTCTATTGTGTTTGAGGAACAAATGCCTGTTTAAGGCACAGTCTCAGTAAAAGTGGGATGATGGTAGAAGCAAACTGACATTTCTAGAAAGAATTATTATGGGCATCTTGTTTTCACTGATTAATTAGCTTTTTAAGGTCGAATTACCTATGACTTGGTAAAAAGCAGAGTGAGTTTCCAAGGAGTTCCAACTCCAAAATGAACTTTTCTCAACAAATAGCATAATATAAGAAGACCTGTTTCATTTTTTAACCTCTAAATCACTACTTTTATGACTTGGGAAATTATTTAATGTCTTTGAGTCTCGGTTTCCTCTTCAAAATAGGAAGAATAATTCTACACTGGGGATCGCTGGGGAGATGATCGGTAACCTGTGTAAAATGCCTGACATGTAATAGGCACTTTAAAAAAGTAGCTGGGGCACCTGGGTGGCTCAGTGGGGAACCTCTGCCTTTGGCTCAGGTCATGGTCTCAGGGTCCTGGGATCAAGCCCCGAATCGGGCTATCTTCTCAGCAGGGAGCCTGCTTCCTGCTCTCTCTCTCTCTCTCTCTGCCTACTTGTGATCTCTGTCTGTCCAATAAATAAATAAAACCTTTAAAAAATAATTTAAAAAATTTAAAATTTAAAAAAAAGTAGCTATTAGGGGCACCTGGGTGGCTCAGTGGGTTGGAGCCTCTGCCTTCAGCTCAGGTCATGATCCCAAGGTCCTGGGATCAAGCCCCGCATCGGGTTCTCTGCTCAGCAGGTAGCCTGCTTCCCGCTCACTCTCTCTCTCTCTCTCTCTCTCTCTCTCTGCCTGCCTCTCTGCCTACTTGTGATCTCTGTCTGTCAAATAAATTAAAAAATCTTAAAAAAAAATAAAAAGTAGCTATTATTACCAAGAGCTTCATAGCACTTGGCTATTTAGAAAAACTAGCCCTTGCCCCCAGTAGAGTTAAAGAGCCTGTCCTGGTACCAGCAGGGAAAGAAAAAGGAAAGATGAAAGTTTATTGAACACAAGGAGCATCATCTTTCTATCTGTCAAAGAGGCTAACATGATTTATTGCCCAAAACTGACATTCAGAAATACTGACTTAAAAAACGAAGGTGGGAAGTTCTTGAGAGGGGAGATTAGTAAACTTAGAGCCAGCACAAAGATGGCAGAAATTTTTTTTGCTTGTTTTCGTTTTTAAGGACTAAGGAATCCCTCCAAGGGAAGCCCATTTCAGTGAAGACAAAGCTTCTGTGGACAGTTGGTTTTGAATCCCCATCACACCTATGGTCTGACGCAGCTGTTCAGCATGTTTCTGTTAACTGTGGCTCTTCCTAGAGCTGTGCGACACGTCCCCCTGCTACCACAAGGCCTACTGCAAACCTCCAGCTGCTGTTACTTTCCCAGGCCTCTCTCCCAGGCAGTTGCATGCTGCAAAAGCACCGCCTCAAAGCCCCCAAGAAATGAAACAGATGGGAAGATTTCAGGGTCACATTGCATACGCCAGTGCCAAGATGGGGACACAGGAAGATCCCTGGCTCTGTCTCAAAACCCTCCATCTAATGAGTCCCATTATAAAGGCTCTAGGAACTCCCTCTCCTCTGAGAGTTCTGCATGACAACACTCATTTGGTTCTTTGAGAGAGGCAGAGCAGACAGAATCTATCTGAGTCAGCCTGATTTTCAACCTATTATTTCTTTTCCTGTGTCTTGTGTGTTTGTGTGTGTGTGGGGGGGTCACATGCCATGGGTATGTGCTGGTGCCCATGTCTGTTCAGTCTAACACAATAGCTCCTACCCCAGTAATCCTGACTTACTCTGATGCCTGGCGGGAGGGAGGATGATGGATCCTCCTTCTTCCTCATAACTGGTGAGCAGTCCCTGAAAAGAATCTGAAACATAGTGACTAGATTGAGGTCGGAAACTGAGGAGGTGACAAGTTGCCAGAGTTCAGTCAATGAAAACAGAGTGAGGAGCAGAATAAAATCAGGAGCTAGGACAACAACAAGAGATTCTGAGTCTTGAACAAAAGAAAAAGCGAGAGTAAAAGTCTAAGTAACAAAACAAAGGTGATTGCTAGGGGGTGCTGGCAGAGAGATAAGATCAAGGAAACTGAAAATATACTTGTAGTTAGATTGGTTATAGAACATTCCACTTATTAGTGTTGAATATTATTCAGCCTGAAAAAGGAAGGAGATTTTGACACATGCTACAGCATAGATGAACATTGAGGACATTAAGTGAAATAACCTAGTCACAAAAAGATAAATACTACATGAATCCATTTACATGAGATGCCTAGAGTAGTCAAATTCATAGAGACAGAAAATAGAATGGTGGTTGCCGGAGCACCTGGGTGGCTCAGTGGGTTGAGCCTCTGCCTTTGGCTGGGGTCATGATCTCAGGGTCCTGGAATCGAGCCCTGTGTCCAGCTCTTTGCTTGGCGGGAAGCCTGCTTCCCCCTCTCTCTCTGCCTGCCCCCCTGCCTACTTGTGATCTCTCTCTCTGTCAAATAAATAAATAAATCTTAAAAAAAAAAAAAAAGAATGGTGGTTGCCAGGCACCAAAGGAAAGTGTAGGAAATTATTTTTTAACGAGTACTACATTTCTGTTTCAGCAGGAGAAAGAATTCTGAAGACGAATGGTGGTGATGGTTAGGCCACAATATCAATGTACTTAGTGTCACTGAACTGTACACTTAAAAAATGGTTAAAATGGTAAATTTTATGTTCTATGTATTTTGCCACAATTTTTAAAAAAGGGGGTGTTTGCCTTGGGGACTGTCACTCTTCATAGCACAAGTACTATCCTCAAAACATTTTAGTTTCATGATAAATCCAATGGTTCTTCTCAGGAAAAAGAAAGTATATAAAAGTATTTTTAGGAATTACTTACAAGTAGAAGTGTCTTCCTTTTGGCACCATCAAGAAACAAGAACTCTTGTGCCAAAATTATAGTTTCCTGAAGAGTAATTAATAGTCCATCCTATGAGAGGAAAAGGTTGTAGGTTAGGACAGTGTGTCATGCAGAGCAGTGTGCTGAGGAAAAATCTGGAAAGAAAAATAGACAAAAGGGGGAAATGGAGTTAACAGAAGTGAAAAGTAGAAAGCAACGTAAAATTGGAGAAAAAGAACAAAATGTAGCAGTAGCTCTCTGCTAAATTCTGTGAACCCCCAGCAGTTAAGTATTAGCCATGAGGACTACGAAACTTTAAGACACAATAATCTGTCTGCTGAAATGCTCAGTGGAGAAGGCACTGTGGAACAAAACAGGACTAGAGAGAAAAACTGAGCCTGCATCTCAGCCACCCCTGAAGTCTGAGTTTATGTAATCCTCTGGAGGAGAAAGGAAGTCTAACCAACGTATAGGTACTCTCTCTAGGATAGTGCTTCTTCCACTTTTGTGTGCATCACAATGTTCTGCGGGCCATTTGTGTGTGTGTGTGTGTGTGTGTGTGTGTGTGTGTGTGTATGCAGCAATTTTAAAACAATCTGTAATTTTTAATGGAAACAACTTGACTTAAAATCTTTCCCAGAATTTTGAGACCCATTAAAATAAAGTTTAAAAAGAAAAAAATTCTGTTATCCAGCCTGATCTATTAGAAGCCTGATCAAAGAACAAAGGAACATCAGGAATCTTCTGAGTGATGGATAACTTAATTCTCTTGATCGTGGTCATGGTGTCATGGGCACTTATATATACTACAACTTGTCAAATTATGTACTTTAAATATGTACAGTTTATTATCTATCAACTATATCTCAAAGATAATTTTTTCTGGCTACAATGCAATTAAGTTAGAAATTAATAATAAAAAGAAAGGAAAATCCATTAAAATATTTCTAAAAATTCATGAGTGAAAGAAAAATATTATGATAAAAATTTTAAATTCTTTAGAATTAAACAGTGAAAACACTATAGAGAAAACTTTATGAGATGCAGCTAAAGTGTTACTGATTATTGTCTTAAATGCTTACAAAAGAAAATGAAGACTTGATATTATAATCTAAGTTGAAAAAACAAATTAATGAAATGGAAAATATACACATAAGAGGAAAGATCAGGAAGCAAGAGTTGTTTCCTTAAGATGACTAATTAGACAAACCTCTGACAAGTTTAATCAAGGGGAGAGAAGAGGAAAAATAAAAAAATGAAAAAGGAAACAAGATGCTGCAGATATTAAAAATATAAAAGGATATTATGATCCACTCTGGCCAAGATGAAGTATCAGGGACGAGATTTATCATCCTTCCTAAAACAAGCAAAAAACAAAAACAAAAGCAAAAACCACACAGACAAATCATATAAAAGAAAGTTTACAAGACACTGGACATCAAAAAAAAAAGAGCAATGGTTCCTAAAAGACAGAAAACAGTAGACAGAACAGAGATGACAGATGACAGAAATGAGAAAAGCCCTGTGATAGCCCCAATTTACTATCTTGAGAGTTTCCAGGCCATGAGGGGGGGGGGGGGTGGGGTCAAGATGGAGCCCAGCAGATTCCCTGAGTTGCTGAGTTGATTCTTCAAGAATACAGAGCTGAGAGTCCTGGGAGACCACAGAAGCTAGAGTTTACAGGACAGAGTGTCTGGCTCAAGAGAGCTTCACAGAGAGAGAACCTAGAATGTCTGGACATGCATGTGAGGAAACCACCTGAGGCCAGAGAAAGGGACATCTGGAGGCATTTAAGGAAAAAGCCCCTGGAGCTCACAAAGGCATAGTGCCTGTGGCCACTAGACGGTTTAGAAAAAAAATCTCATAATTCACAGGCACTGGGTGGAGTACTCTGAAAGGATTATAAAAGAACATGTAAAAACTTCTGGGGGTAATGGATAGTGTTCACTATCTTGATTGTGGTGGTGGTCTCAGGGATGTTTGCAAATATAAAACTTATCAAACAGAAAAAAAAATTTATACTTTTATATGTGCACTTTGTTAATTATTGTAAGATGAACTCACAATGAAACACCATTGAACATCTACCCTACTGATAAACATGTGGCTTATATCTGTGAGCAATATTGAACTCCAGAATTAGACTGACCCACTCAGGCATGGACCATCACTGGTGGCCTACAGGTAACACTGTGGCTTGGAGATAGGAGTGCTTCCTGTGGCCAGCTGGCCCCAGAGAGGAACAAAGGAAGAAGGTTGGGGTTCTGATTGTCCGGTTTCTGCTCCTAAATTCATGATCAGGTAGGTCACGTCTCCGTCCTAGGATACAGTATGGGGATAGAGAAGAGTCAGAAAGATTATGTTAACTGACCCCCCTTCAACTAGAAGAAAACTCCAGGAGAGGGAATAAATGTTCCTTCTAGAGATAGCCATGCTATAGTTAAGGCAAAACAAGTCATCCTCAGGGCGCCTGGGTGGTTCAGTCAGTTAAGTGGCTGCCTTTGGCTCAGGTCTTGATCCCAGGGTCCTGGGATCAAGTCCTGCAGTTTTATTTTCCCTCTCCTTCAACTCTCAGCTCTACCTATTTGTGCTCTCTCTTCTCTGTGTCAAATAAATAAATAAAACCTTTAAAAAACAAAAACAAAACGTTATCCCACAATGGTATAGTTATTTTTACAGGGATGGTAGCCACCATGTAGAGTAATTTTACAGCAACATAGACTACTTGAGGTTTATCAGCACCATAACCAAGTACCATCAAGTTCAACAGAATACAGACAGACACCACAATTTAAAGAAACAATATATATTCACTTGCACTTTAGAGAAATGTTCTAAATATATAATTTGTCCGTTACTTTTAATAATTTTTAAATGAAGAACTCTTACTATCGGAATAATGATCACCACACACGTGGTACAAAATTCAAAGGGTATAAAGTGTGTAGAGTGAAGTCTTTTTCCTGCCCCGGCAATTATTCCTAAGAGTTGTTTTTTCTAAATATATGTCATCAGAGATGTGTTTTATTTCATTTGCTCTTTCCTCTTGATTTGATGAACACAGAGTCCTCAATTTACAAATGAACTTTTGGAGCATAATTTGTTTTTAAGGCTTTTGGAATTTAGACTACATAGTAAATTTCTGTTTCTAGTTCCTTTAAGGAGGCTCACTAGCATTTAGTTACACCTCAAATGTAGAATATGAAATACTCTAACACCTAAAGCATTTAATCCCATGGTTTCTATATGAAATTGTGTTCCAATAGCATTGTGGGCACAGGAGACACAACACTCATCAGTCCCACAAGCTGTAATTTGGTTCTGGAGTATAAGGTCAGAAGTAGCAATGGCTGTCGTGCATATAAGAATCTTTAACTTACAGACAATGGAAAACATTGACGATCCGTTAATCACATACAAATGGTTCCTTTCATACCTCTTAATTTTAATGGACATAACTTGAAATGGAAGTATTTTTCATAGTCTTTTTTTTTTAACTTTTCTTCAAAGTATGAACATTTCTTTTATAGGGGCGCCTGGGTGGCTCAGTTATTAAGCTTCTGCCTTTGGCTCAGGTTTTGATCCCAGCATCCCGGGATCGAGCCCCACTTCGGGCTCTCTGCTCAGCGGGAAGCCTGCTTCTCCTTCTCTCTCTGCCTACTTCTCTGCCTACTTGTGATCTCTCTGTCAGATAAATAAATGAAATCTTAAAAAAAAAAAAAAGAAAGAAAATTTCTTTTATAGTTTTTTTCAAACCCAACTCACCATCGTGATGTAAGACAACTGTTTTGGCTAGGAAATCCAGAGTAGACATATTTACAGTCTCTTACTCCAGAAATTGAGATAGAACTGTCAAGTAACTAAGTCAAACATTTTCTTTTCTCACTCAAATGTGTTGACCAGATACATGAGGCCAGGGAATATGCTTAGAGAGCAGTCCAATAGTCTGGTGGAATGAAGCAGACATGGAAATGAGCAAGGTTCGCAGAGTGATACAAAGAAGGAAGCAGCAAATTCTATCTGAGCTGGGAGTGGAGGTTGGAAAGAGGAAGGCACTCAAGAGACTTTAGTGAGTGCGACACTTGAAACAAACTTCTATCTCCTGCAAAGAGCAGGTCATGCACAGAGCAAAGGGACAGGGCTTTGCCAGGAAACTACATTTAGGTTGGGCTTCCCTGGTATAAGGGATGTATGATGGAATGTGGCATGAGGTGAGTCAGGAGGCTCCAGACCACCCAGATATATGTGCTAATGCCTTGATATTATCTTGTCCATCACACTCCTCTGGAAATCTTTTTTTTTTTTTTTTTAAGATTTTATGTATTCATTTGACAGAGATCACAGTAGGCAGAGAGGCAGGCAGAGAGAGAGGGGGAAGCAGACTCCCCGAGGAGCAGAGAGCCCGATGTGGGGCTTGATCCCAGGACCCTGAGACCATGACCCGAGCTTAAGGCAGAGGCTTAACCCACTGAGCCACCCAGGTGCCCCTGGAAATCTTTTAAAACACACACACACATTGTTAGTTATTGTTACTCCTCTTACTAACACATTTTTAAAAAGCTTTATAAACATTGTTAGTAAATCAAACAGAAGGTTGTAAGATACAAAGTCAAAAGTTGCTCTCTCCTCCTTCATACGTAAACTGAGTCCTGCTCGCTCGTGAAATATTTTTTCATTGGTAGAATATATTATAAGATCTTAGCAACACCAAGATATATAGATATCAACTACTTCTTTAGAATTGACTTGAGATTTGGAAAATCAGAAACAGATCTGTCTTATAGCTTCAATAATCTGGTAATTTTTTCCTTTATACATATAATACATATAAGTAATTTATCAATTATCGAAGGTGGTGTTTTTAAAAATCTCGTTTTATGGAATTTTTCAAACCCGCACAAAAGTAGAGATAATAATATAGTGAACTTCTAAATTCTTTTTTTTTTTTTAAACATCTTTAAAAAGATTTTATTTATTTGAGAGAGAGAGAGCAAGAGAGAGAGCATGAGCAGAGCGGGGAGGATAGAGGGAGCCTGCTCAGCAAGGAGCCTGATTCAGAACTTGATCTCAGGACTCTGGGATCAGACCTGAGCCAAAGGCAGACGCTTAACCAACTGAGCCACCCAGGCGCCCTAAACTACTAAAGTCTAATCATCCAGCTACAATGAAGAGTAATATTTTCCTTTCTTAATTCTACACTTTATACCTCCCATTTTTTCATAGAGTTTTAAACACTGATTTCAATTTATATCTTTAATTTACATCTTTCAAAAATAAATGATAAGTACTAATAAGTACTTCAACTTCTATCTTTCACAGATAAATATTTTAAATACATTTACAATACCACTGTCATACACAGCAAAATTAACATTTATTATCATATAATATTTATTCTGTGTGCATTATTCTTACCATTAACTCAAAAATGTCTTTTACCTTGATTTGTTTGGATTAGGATCCAAATAAAATCTACACATTGCATTGATTTGAGATACAACTTGCATCACTTATTAATTTTCTATCTTCACTTACATCTTTTTCTGGATTAGTTTCTCATTTACATGGTCTTTCTATCTAATCATGTACCAATGTAACACTGTTTTGATTATGCAGATTTATAATATGTTTGCATACTTAGTAGTACTTTTCCACCCTCAATTCTTTTCTTGGGGCTTTTCTGACTATTCTTTTTACTTGAAATTTCAGATAAATTTTGTAATCAACTCATCTAGATTCAGAAAAAATCTGATGGTAATTTTATTAAATTTATAAATTAACTTAGGGAAAATATACATCTTTATGATATAAGGCTTCCTGTCCATGAATATAATATTTCTTTTTACTTTTTCAAATCTATTTTTGTGTCATCAGGAGTATTTCATCATTTTTCTTATATAGATTTGATCTATTTCTTATTAAATTTATGCCCCAGTATTATATATTTGCTCTTTGAAATAGGGTTACTCTTCCATTATTTCTTCTATCTGCTTGTCCTTTGTTTATAAGAAGCTACTGACTTATTTATGTTAATTTTATATGCTACTTCTTTATTAAATTCTCATAATTTCTATTAATTTTTCTATTTATTTTTTGTTTTCCAGGCATATAATCAAGTTACCTGCAAAAAGAGGTAGGTTTTGTGTGTGTGTGTGTGTGTGTGTGTGTGTGTGTGTTTTGTCTTCCTTCCAGTTCTTGTGCAATTAAATGCTTTCTCTTCTCTAATTGCATTGGCTAGTATCTTTCTTTTCAATGATAAATACTAATGGATATAGTGGCCATCTTTGTCTTCTTTCTACTTTTAGTAATGTTTTCCCATTAAGTAAGAAGCTGGCTACTAGGCTGAAATATCCTTCAGTTCCTAGTTAATTAAATATTTTTAATATGAGTGAATATTAAATTTTATTAAATATCTTTTTTAGCATTTATGAATGTAATAATATGATTTTTCTCCTACCTTTATTAATACGATGAGTCAGATGAACTGATGTCCTATCACAGAAAAACTCTTGTATCCCTGGAAATGCACTTTGTAAATATATATTATTTTAAAATATGCTGTTGGTTCTCTGTGCTAACACTTAAGATTTTTTTTTACCTTTCAAAAGTGGGATTGGTTTTCTTTCTTCTACACTCTGGACTGGATTAAATAGCATTGGGGTGATCTCATTTTTTATGCTTTGATAAAATTTCCCTGTGAATCTTTTTTTTTTTATATATATATATTAGATTCTTCAGCTCTGCCTCAGTTCTCCAGAGTGTGGGATCCAGAGTGTGGGCTCTCTTCTTGTACACCTACTATCAGTGATACTCACCCGTGGATTTGCATTTTGGAATCACTATAGGAGAGGGATGATGAATCTTCCAAGAATTGAGTATAATATTAATACCAAACCTGACAAAGATCACACAAAAAGAAAATTATAGACCAATCTCATTTATTCTGTGAATATACTAAAAATCATTGAATTGTATACTTTAAATAGATGAATTTTATGTGAATTAAATCTCAATAAGGCTTTTTTAAATTGTTTTTTTAAGAAAAAGATTACTATAGCATGATTCCTAAATATCTCACTTAGGGAACTGAATGGATGATGGTGCCACTTACTATACAAGGAGCAAAGAAAGATGAATAGGTTTGGAAGGAAAGCTACTGAATTCAGCTTCAGACAGGCTGTAAATTGTAACTGAAGCTATGGAAGGGATAAAGTTACAAAGATGGAGACAAGCCCATAAAGTAGAGTCAAGGCCATATTCACTTTCCTGCATATAATCCTGAAATTCTAAATGAAAATAAATTGAGTTTCCAAGTTTTTTTTTAATACTAGCTGAAATGTCCCTTTGCTTTCTACTTTATTGTTAAAAGATATGTGATTAGTTTATCACAACCAATACTCAATGAAATGTTAATTTGAATTTAATATAATGGTCATTACCAGATACTAAGAGAGTAACAAAGTCTAACTATTTTCAAACTTTTATTTGGAAATTAGTGTTAACGAGTCACCTTCGGACACCAGTGACAGAAAAAAAAAATCTCTATGACTGTCTTCCCTCTGAGGGCTTATGGAAGGTTGACCTATTTGTAGGAGAATGGATGTGATTGAATAAGGTGTCCATTAATTAAGATGAGTGAGTTTAAAATTAAGTTAAAACTTCAACGGCACAGTGAGTCTGGCAAACAACGGAGGATAACTTGTTTCGTGGAGATGAAGGTTTTGTTGTTTTTGTTGGTTAAGGCTTCACATTGACTTCTCACAAAGAGGCTGCAAACAGATTCTCCAGCAAATTGGCATCCTGGGGAGAGCCAGGTACTCTGAAAATTTCTAATTAGGAGAAGTTAAAGGTTATATAAACCCAGCTACCAAACTGACTGCCTAACCTTAACACCAAATGGATTTACCTTTCTTTCCTTTCTTCTTCTCCTTATCAGAGACCTGGTCTGGAAATAAATCTCAAAATACAAACAAAGTTCTGTGAGAAATCAGGTCTGAGAAGTAGAAGGGAGCTTGTTAGGGTTTAACAGATGCTGTGACTCATACAAGACTTTATATCTAAACACTCATATTCACAGGTAGCCTGATTTTGGCTTTGGTGTTAACTAATCCAGAGAGAGGACAAAAACATGCAGCAGGCTGTCTTGTGCCAACAGAACTTCTGTCGCTTAAGCGTATTCACATTTCTGAAAGCAGGATAATTTCAGTCTGGAGTCACAGATCTTGCTGCCTATAAAAAAACCTAATTAGGACCACCACTATGGATACTGCCCAATTTTAGAAATAATTATCCTTGGGGGGGAAAAAAGCCTCTAATCATCTGTTTAGTAAAAGTTAGTTCAGCAGTTGTGATTCAGAAGATATTCCTAACCCAATTTTCACCTGTCTTTACCAGCCTGGCGATCATACTATAGTTATTCATAAATTACAATGGATCCAAATTCTATCCTTTTTAAACAGGAGCTATTTTGCTCCAAAATGATCCTGGTTATTTCTAGGAGTCTCCAAACAGGTGTTTTTTCCCATATTAAAAACAGATCTTTCAGCTTTCACCACTATATGGTACCATTAATTAATTAATTAATTAATTAATATATACTGAGCGCTTCCTGTGTGAGGGGTTTTGGCAGAGTCTTACAGATAGCTCAGTCCTGACCCTCTTGGGGCATTCATAGTATTTTTCTTGGAAAACTCCAGTTATCATTTGTCAGCATTGATTTCCAGCAAGCAGCTGGATGGGATTTTTATCACTGTCTCTGCTGAGGACATCCCCTGTGAAACACTTGACCAAGAATACACGAAGAATGCTACTGTTCAGTGTTCCGAAGTCTCCAATCTTGAGTGCTGGAGTGAGGCTGGATTCCGTGAAGAGGTGGAGAAAATGGCCTTCCTCAATTCTGTGCTCTTTTCTGACATCGGTTTCCAAATCAGGGCTGCTTCTTCATGAAAAAAATTTTCTGTAGCTTTTGGGGCTCAAAACCTGTCCTAGAGGCTCAGTGTCATGTTTTCATGACATGTTATCATCCCTCTTGCCTGGCCCAAACCCAGTTACTGAACTATGGCACGTCAATGATCATGACCAAATTATTTTCAAGGTGTTTGTAGTTGTGCTTATATTAGGAGTGTCTGGACCCCAGCTGAAATGGCCTGTTGGATTATGTAGCATAATTCAAATGCTTGCCCAGCAACCTAGCATATAAAATGTAACCACTTAAAGATTTTGCCCAGAGCTATAGCAAAAATTCATCTAGAGCTAGGTGTGTTACTGGGTTGAGAGTGGCAACAAATTCTTGGAGGAATTGACAAGAGTTTGGTATGGTTACCTCTAGAAGATCCAAAGCAAAGTGGGAAATGTGGTCAGGAAAAGGAGTCTGGCCTGACATACTGAGAAATCATGTTGTCAGGGAGAATGCATGACAACCTATAAGGACCAAAAAAAAAAAAAAAAAAAAGACAAAGAAAACCAACCAACCAACCAATTAAAAACAGAACCAGTCAAGCAGTCAGCCCGGTAAACACTAAGGCTAAAATAAAGTAAAATTCAATCAGTACCATGTTGGACCTGTTTCATGGGTATCCACTCTCGCCTTGCATGTTTTAAGAATGGTCTTATTCGGGGCACTTGGTCGGCTCAGTGGGTTAAGCCTTTGCCTTCGGTTCAGGTCATGATCTCAAGGCTCTGGGATTGAGCCCCACATCGGGCTCTCTCCCTCAGGGGAGCCTGCTTCCTCCCCCCCACCTCCTGCCTCTCTCCCTACTTGTGATCTCTCTCTCTGTCAAATAAATTAAAAAAAAAAAAAAGTCTTATTCAGGACACCTGGGTGGCTCAGTCAATTAAGCGTCTGTCTTCAGCTCAGGTCATGATCCCAGGGTCCTGGGATCGAGCCCCCCCTATCCAGCTCCCTGCTCAGCAGAGAACCTGCTTCTTCCTCTCCTTCTGCCCTCCCTGCCCCTCTACCCCACTCACTCTTCTCTCTCTCACGCTCTCTGACTCTCTCTATCAAATAAATAAATAAAATCTTTTTTTAAAAAAAAAGAATAGTCTTATTCAAAAGTATCTAAACTACACTAAAAAAGAATCCAAATGTGGCTATGATGTAGCATGTGTAACACCAGATACCAGATATTATATATTATTGGATAGTGGATCAGGTAGCTCAGATTTTGAAATTTTTGGTGTTTTGCTTGGTGTCATTCCTTCCACCATTTAAATTACTGGAAATATTTATAATTATTAAAGTTTTCTAGAACTCAAGAACAGGTAAATTTTCAGCCTAGGACTTGAAAAAGCAGCAATTAATTTTTGTTTTTACTTTAAAAATGTTTACATTAGGAGGTAATATGTATTTTTATAAATAATTTTTTAAAACATGGAAGTAAATTTACAAAATAAAAAAAAGTGTCTTCCTGTCCTACTGTAATTCCCACTTACCAGAGGTAGGCACTGATGAATTTGGAGTGTATCTTTCTTGTCTTTCTCCTTTGCATATACGTCTTCTTCCTAGACCAGGGAATCATACTACATAAACTGTTCTACAGTTTGGCTTTTGTCACTAAATAATTCAAATTGGGTATCTTTGCCTGTCAGTAAATAAAGGGCTATATCCTTTTTTCTTAAGGATAAAAATATATCATCTTCCACTATATTGATGTAACATTATTTATTTATCCAATCCCCTTTTGATGGACATTTGGATTATTTCCAATTTTTTATTATGACAAATAGTGCTGCAGTAAACATCTTTATACATTGATATCTATGTACTTACCCAAGCATTTTGGGAGGTAAATTGCTGGAAATAGAATTGCTTGGTCAGATGGTATTGGCATTTAGCATTTTGATAAATATCCCCCAAATTACCTCTAGAATGTTTGCAACAATTTACACTCCCACGATGATGACTAAGTGTGCCTGTTTCCCTACCTGCTCTTACTCTGTGTCCAAGCCCTGACTGGGGAACTAGAGAATGTGTCTCTTGCTTCAGAAAGACATGGTGCTAAAGACCTTGCCTCAAGCTCTTATCTTCTTTTATTTTCTCTTTACTTTTCATAACTGAGGTTTAATTCTAGGACAGGAAAAAAGAAATATGCCTGTTTGGTTTTCAGGAAGTTCCTCAAAGATCCAGGCATTCTGCAAATTATGAGCACGTAAATTACAGATAAACCGTTCATTTAGTCCCAAAAGGTAACTGCTCTGGGGCAGGAAGATGCTTCCTTTCAGACCCTAGAGATGGAAACATCCATTCCCCACATCTCCGTACGAACTGCTCCTTTGCTCATGTGTACGTGAGTCTGTGCGTTGTTCCGGCTTGCAGGCCGGCGTTCACCAACATTTACCCTAAGTTTGCTCAGTTCTGGGTCCTGTGCTAACCCCTGTGGCTATGGGAATGAAATGCAGTTTCTGCCTTCAAGAAGACCACAGTCTAGCTTCACGGAAGAACAGAAGGGGAAACCCACAGGTGTAACCGAGGGGAGAAGCGTTGCTTTCACACCAGTGCAGGGTGCCCCAAGAGTGATGGAATGGGATGAGTGCCCACCGGAGGGGAAGGGCTACAGAAAAGACCAGGAATATGGGTCTGGGAGGCCCGGGCAACTACCACATCTAACTCAGTCAGGGAGGAAGTGAGGAAAAAGCTGGGGACTGGGCACCCCGAAAGGTAATCTTTGACCAGCAGCTCTGTTAGAGGCAGGAAGGTACATTTCGTAAACATAGTTTTGTTTTACTCTTAGTTTTTTAATGAAAATTTTTGAGTGAAAAAATTCTCAACCTTGTCTTTGCTGAACAAAGAGAAGCTGGAAAAGATAAGGAGATTATGATGTCATCTATCAAAATTGGCAAGACTCGGTACCTCTGTCCCTGTGGGCTGGCAGCTGAGATGTTTCACTTTTTTGACCTATAGGAACCCTGTGGAGATGGGGTGGGTAAAGGATGCCAGGAGGGTGAGAGTCAGAGTCCACTCTAGAATGAACAGTAACTCATTTTGTCGTTTTTATCCTAGTTCAGAGCTGTGGACAAATACATTTATTGATAATTCACAAGAATCAAATTTGGAAACAGCCTAAATGTCCACACACAGGAGATAAATTAAATAATACATGGTGGTAAGTCCATGAAATAGAATAATATACAACCATTACTGTATTAAATCATAATGTATCATCTTCCATTAAAATCTTATTTCCAAAAGCCATATGGTAAGGGGGAAATATTTATAATAATGCCTTAAGTCAAAAAGGGAATATATAAAATAGATGCATATTATAAACCCACCTTCATAATAGCAAATAAATTTTATATTTTTTGTATATTTTTCTTTCTGTGCACACACGCACACACACACACACACACACACACACACACACGTAGTTGAATTTACATACACATACATGTAGTATCTATCTTTTCTGTTGGTCAGGGTAAGCTAATTTATCCTGCATTAAGAATGTGAAAATCTGGGGCGCCTGGGTGGTTCAGTGGGTTAAAGCCTCTGCCTTCGGCTCGGGTCATGATCCCAGGGTCCTGGGATCGAGCCCCACATTGGGCTCTCTGCTCAGGGTGGGGGCCTGCTTCCCTCTCTCTCTCTACCTGCCTCTCTGCCTACTTGTGCTCTCTGTCTGTCAAATAAATAAATAAATAAAATCTTAAAAAAAAAAAAAGAATGTGAAAATCTCCAGAGCTTTCAGACTATAATATGACATAGACTAGAAATGACATAGAGTAAAAATTCAGAAATAATCAGAAAAGTAATCTGAACAGGAATATACCCAAATAGAGGGAAATTCCAGGTGTCAACTAGCAAAGGAATGGAATTTATATTTAGATGACAGGTTTTATAATTTAATATATTATTTATATCCACTTACTTTCAAAAGAGTTATAACAATTGCTTATAATGAAACCTCACATCAGTAGAATAGCTAAAATAAATATTGGAGAAAGAATAGCATTTTTCAAAATGTGTTTCACAGAATGGAGCTAGGTGTCACGTGAAAAATAAAGTTTTGTGTTCAAATGAGCTTGAGAAATGCCTTCACAAAATGAAGCAGTAATTCCTCTTTTCAGAACTTTACAGAGGCTTTGCTGCTGATGACCATAGCGAATGAACAAGAGGAGTGATCTCCCTGAGAGCAGACTTTCTGTGGTCCTGAAAATGGTCTACAGTCTGCTAGCCACACTGGATTGTTGAGTCCCTAAAATGTAGCCAGTGCAGCTGAAGAACTGAAGTTTTAATTTTATTTAACATAAATTTAAGTAACCACATGGGACTACTGGCTACTATATTGGATATATTGGATAGGACAGAATTAGAGGATCCCAAAATTCAAACTTTCAAATAACACACTCTAGGAAGCATTTCTATAGAGCAACCATTTTCAAACTTTCCGTCTCAGGATCTCCTGACACTATTTTGGTAAGATTTTATTTTGGGGGCACCTGAGTGGCTCAGTCAGTTAAGCGTCTGCCTTTGGCTCAGGCCATGATCGCAGCATCCTGGGATGGAGCCCCATGTCCCTCCCTAAGCAGGGAGCCTACTTCTCCCTCTCCTCCCTACTCATGCTCTCTCTCACTATCTCTGTCTATCTCTCAAATAAATAAAAGTCTTAAGAAAAAAAAGATGTTAAAATAATCTCTACACTCAAAGTGGGCCTCAATCACACAACTTTGAGATCAAGTCACATGATCCACTGACTGAGACAGCCAGGCACCCTAGAATCTCTTAAGACTCTTAAAAATCAGTGAGGACAAGACAAAAAAAAAAAAAAAAAATCAGTGAGGATGGGGCGCCTGGGTGGCTCAGTGGGGTAAAGCATCATTAAAGATGAGATTAAAGGGGCAACTGGGTGACTCAGTGAGTTGAGCCTCTGCCTTCGGTTCAGGTCATGGTCTCAGGGTCCTGGGATCCAGCCCTGCATCAGGCTCTCTGCTTAGCGGGGAGCCTGCTTCCCTTCCTTTCTCTCTGCCTGCCTCTCTGTCTACTTGTGTTCTCAGTCTGTCAAATAAATAAATAAAATATTTTAAAAAATCAGTGAGGACCCCCAAAGAGCTTTTGTTTTGTGGGTTACATCTATCAATATTAACCATATTGGAAATTAACATTGAGAGATTTAAAAAACATTTATACACTAATGCATTTAAAAATACTGTCTGGGAGCACCTGGGTGGCTCAGTGGGTTAAAGCCTCTGCCTTCAGCTCAGGTCATGGTCTTAGGGTCCTGGGATCGAGCCCCGCATCAGGCTCTTTGCTCAGCGGGGAGCCTGCTTCCCTTCCTCTCTCTCTGCCTGCCTCTCTGCTTACTTGTGCTCTCTCTCTGTGTCAAATAAATTAATAAAATCTTTAAAAAAATAAAAAATAAATAAAAATACTGTCTGTTGGGGCATGTGGCTGGCTCAGTCAGTGAAGCAGGGGACTCTTGATCTCAGGGTTGTAAGTCTGAGCCTCACGTCGGTTGTGGAGATTACTTAACAAAAAAATCTTAAAAAAAAATACCATCCGGTGTTTTCCTTGAGGTGACAGGCTTCATTGATTTTCAAGAAAACCATGGCCAGATACGCAAGTCTGAGTAACGACAGCCCTCTCCTCACTCGTATTTTCAAGCAAAAACCTTATTCCACCAAAAAGCAGCTGATTCAGCCAGCAGCTCACCGCGACAGTGCTCCAACCCCACTTCAGCATGCGGCACAGCGCTCTCTGCCTATTTTCCTACCTTTAAGGACTGAGGTTTAAGAAAACTGATAACTTTGACTTCGCCATAATTTTCTTTTACTGCGAGAGTATGCGCAGTGACAGCCAGTACTGTTCCAGCAGGCGGACGTTCGTGCTAAGGCAACGACAGCTTTACCCGCTATACACCTTGTTTTTGTGCCATCAGTGAGATAGGCAGGTAATCTTACAATTAGTATGAAAAGGTTTTTAACTCATGAGGTCCTCAAGTGGGTGACTGGGATGCCAAGGGTCTACAGACCAGGCTCTGAGGAAGGCTGGTTTAGGAAATGAATAAGGTGGGGGGGGCGGGAGAGGAGAAAAGCCTGGAACCTGGGTCTTTAACTGAGGCGGATGGGAAAACTGGTGTCCAAATTGTTTACTACACACACTTCGGTGAGAGGGACATGGAGAGATCCGAATAGAATCCATCTTTGGAAGCCGGTAGTTGTAGCAAACAGAAGGAGGTACCAGTCATTATATCCCCACAACGGACTATTAGTTATTCATTTAAGAACACCTGAATAGTATAAATTAGTCCACATAGAGTTCCTAGAGCTAATTCTTCACAGATGACATAAACTGGATAATGAAACAAGAGAAAGCTAGAACACCATCTCCTTTGTACTGGTCTGCAAAGAGTGGGGCTTTAATTTTGTATGGCCCAGAGCTCTTTCAAAATATGACCAAATTCTTCCCACAGTCATTCCTGAGTTTCCACTTCCTGACTTCCTCCCTGTCTTATAATTCAGAACAGGATTTGTTTTTCCTTGCCACATTAGCAGACTTCACTTCCGTCAGGCACTGTCTCTCTGTCTCCACACCACACATGGTTCCTCCCTTCTCTTTCCATGAGCACTTTGGGGTTTCTGTTTAGGATTACTTCTCCTACCTTTCCGTCTCCCTTCTCTCCTCTCACTTTTGTCCAGCAGGCAGTAAATCATACTACGTGAGGGGGCAGCAGTAATTGATTCAGAGGCTGATTTTGTATGCTTTTGATATCCCCCTCTTTGCATGGCAAAGTTCTCTTGGTACTTAGCGATGTACAATATTGGGACTTTTTTTTTCCTTAAGATTTTATTTTGTTTGACAGAGAGAGACACAGTGAGAGAGGAAACACAAGCAGAGGGAGTGGGAGAGGGAGAACCCGGCTTCCCGAGGAGCAGGGAGCCCAGTGTGGGACTCGATCCCAGGACCCTGGGATCATGACCTGAGCTGAAGGCAGACGCTTAATGACTGAGGCACCCAGGCGCCCCAAAGATTTTATTTATTTATTTGACAAAGATCACAATTTGGCAGAGAGGCAGGCAGAGGGGACTTTTAATTAAAAAAAAAAAAAAAAGCTCCCCATGGAGAGTTATTGGTGATAGTGTTGGGTCCATGGTCAAAGGAATGAGACTGATACAAAGCGAAGGTCAAGCAAAGCTTTATTTCACACCAAGCATTGAGAATCAAACTGACCGGCCAGGGCCGTCTCTTGCAAAGAGGTGACCTCTCTCTGCCTTACAGACTAGCTTTTAAGGGCAAAGGCCATGTGGTTGGGCCTGGCCACGCACAGGTGACCAATGAGATTGTAACACACAGAGAAAGCTGCACAGTCCTGCTAGGTCACACAGAAGTGACCAATTGAATTACAATTTACCCTATAGTAGATATTTGAACCAACCTATCACCTTGGTCAGAATTGGCGCCCAAAAGGCGGGACCCACACTTCTTGGTAGCTAGGGAGACAGTATGTGCACCCCATTGATTGGATGTCTCCACCTGGCCTGACCCACCCTTGTATTTGGGCTTTGTTACCTGGGACTGGTTTCCTGGGCTTGCTTTTAAGTAAGTCCCCTGGCGGGGGTGGGGGTAGGGGGTGTCAGTTTAAGTTTTACTGCATAAACAACAAAATGACTGTTTAATCCAAGATGGAATCACTCTGGCTTAATAGGCCCCTACAATAGAAACGTAATTTAACAATAAAAGAAATAGCTTGTGTTTTTATAACATTTTCTCTGAACGAATTCCAAAGAGCTCTAGAAATACTGCCTACTTTTCTCTAATTCCTATAGCAAGTGCCCTTGTCTTCTATTTTTAGGTCGAAGGGGAATTTCCAGTACCTTGCTCCCAGTAAGAAGATACGGTGACGCTCCCAAGCCGGGTAGCATGAGGAACACATCTTACTTCTGCCACCATTGCCAAGCAGTCCCCGTTGCTTCCAGCAGAGTGTAACCCTTTGCATTCAGTGGCTGGGTTAAAGCACATTCTAATTCCTAACTGCTTTCTCAGGGCTCCTGTGATGCAGCTTGCGTCCTGAAGGGTGCTTGGGTCCTGAAGGGTTAACAGCCTGGGTTGCTGTTTAAAAAAAGAGAAAGAAAAGACAAAGAAAAGGCGCAATTATGTTAATTTTCACAAAGTGGGGGATGGAGAGTATTCTAGAAAAAAAAATATTGCTGAAACATGACACCAGTGCCTGATTTAAATTGGTAACAATTAGATCTTTAAAAACTACAAAAATAATTACATGCGATAAACAATATATAGGACTCAATTTTATACAATGGCAACAAAAGTTGATCCCACAATAGAACTAACTATATTGAAAAAAAAAATAGATAAAAAGTGCTGAGATTAAGGAATCTGAAAAATAATTCTCAGTTTTATGTTGTTTCCTGCATCAAGTCAGCAGCAGCTTAAAAGCCATATCCCAAGAGAAAAAGTAACAATGGAAGAATAGAGAAGACCAAATGTAGAAATGCAGTTCATTGACTGAGGACATTTAATTTTCTTCAAGGTTCTAACTGAAATTGTTCTGGGAACTGGTCCTACAAGGGGCTAGTGGCTGGAAAAGTGGAGAAGTGGGGAGCTTTTGTATTATTTTAGAGACAACTTTTACAGCATCGTTATTTTTCTCTGCAAGTGTGTGACAGTGTAGAATACAGTGACCACCAGTACAATACCAGGTACAAATGATGAGGGAACAGAAGGCTGGCTGAGGACAAAGCAAAAGCTGACACCCTCCAGGGGCACCTGGGTGGCTCAGTGGGTTAAGCCGCTGCCTTCGGCTCAGGTCATGATCTCAGGGTCCTGGGATCGAGTCCTGCATCGGGCTCTCTGCTCAGCAGGGAGCCTGCTTCCCACCCCCCCCCCCCCCCCCCCCCCCCCCCCCCCCCCGCCTGCTGCTCTTCCTACTTGTGATCCCCCCCCGTCAAATAAATAAATAAAATCTTTAAAAAAAAAAAAAAAAGCTGACACCCTCCAACCTTCCCTCACCCCCACTCCTGGGTGGGACATATGAGACCTTCTTTAGGAATCTCCCAATTATCTTAATGTTAATACCTTACTAGAGCGAAAAATGACCTTGACAATGGCAAGGCCTCAAGGCCTCTTGTATCTTGTAGGTCCTCTTTAGCATATGAAAGTTCTAGTGAAACCTCCCTTTTCCTTCCCCCACCCCCAGGGTACATAACCTGCCACCCCTGGCAACCCCAGGGCAGCAGCTCTTCCTGCCCACCAGTCCTGTCCCTGTGCTTTAATAAACCACCATTTGCACCAAAGACATCTCAAGAAGCCTTTCTTGGTCATCGGCTCCGGACTCCATCCCACCGAACCTCACTTATATTCCAGAACTTCATCACAAACACGATTCATCCCCGGGCACCAGCAGCTTCACCCACTCTGTACTGTGGACTAGGCTGCTCAGTGGGGGAGGAGGAGTATGAAGGAGGACGATGCATTACGCGTTCTAGTGTCTTTAATGTTTTTAAAAGATTCTATTTATTTATTTGAGAGAGAGAGCATGAGGGAGGAGGGAGGGGCAGAGGGAGAGAGAAGCAGACTCCCCGCAAAGGGGAGCCCAGCCCGGGGCTCCATTCTGGGACCAGGGATCATGACCTGAGCCGAAGGCAGACGCTTAAACAACTGAGCCACCCTTGCGCCCCTCCAGTGTTTTTAAACAGCTACACCTGACCCGGTCAAAGACACAGTGTGAAGAATAGCCCTTCTCAGATCTCTGAACATACCCGATTCATTTGGCACCTTGAACTTGGACATCATGCTTTGGACTGTCCTGGCCACTGATCTCACAGTTTGTTTTCCTCTTAAGCCTTTGTCTTGCCTTTCTCTTGGCGTCATGTCAGTAGCTATTGTCTTGACCGCGGCCACATTTTCCTCGCTTTGATTTGGGCTTCCATCCCAGTTCCAACCTGGGGGCCCTCCTCTCAGCTGTTGGCCTGGTCTCGGGACCTCTGGTGGCATAAGCAAAGTGACACCATCTGGAAATGTTCATTAATGCTAATTTGGAAAATTGGGATGTTTTATTGGAAGGGGCCATACACATGCATATGTTCACTTACTAGGTCATGCAGGCAATGCTGAGGGACTGGGGAAATAGACATGAATAGAAAAGGAGGCAACAGATCTATGTATAACCTAAATAAATCCCAGGGCTCTATGAGGCCTATCTCTGTGTGGGAAATACAGTCTATTTTCCAAGAAGTAATTAAACATATATTTCATATTCATTTATGTTTTTTCAAAGAATACTAAAGGGGTCTCAATTCAATTCCCCATATTTAGAGATTTTGATTACCCAGAGGCTCTCATATGCTAATCCTCCCAAACCCTTTCCATACCTATGTTTAAACCACCTAGAGAAGATCCAGAATTAGGCCAACTGGAACAGCTTCAACTGGAACTGACATGTGACCGGGAGGAGATGGGGATTGAGGAGCAAATTTCATCTTCATCACACATATAATCAAATCATTACAACAGTAAGTGATACAACCACCATTGCTCCTGGCATGTGCATGATGCCTTGGAAACACAGAGGAAAAAAACAATTATTTCTGCCTTTTTAAAGATAGAACTTTAGGATACCCTTGAGAAGAAGTGACATTTGACCTGGGTTTGGAGAATTGAGTTCAACAGACATAGAAGGGAAAGTGTGTTCAAAAGGCACAGAAGGAGGGGTGCCTGGGTGGCTCACTTTGTTAAGTATCTGACTCGATCTCTCTTC